>NC_044296.2:5131942-5425852 GCF_004027225.2 Strigops habroptila | reverse complement strand
CTACGCTCCAAGAGACAAACAGCTCCTTCCCTCGAGGGCTCGCCCAGCTCGGGCTGGGGACCCCGAGCTCCCAGGAGGTGCAGTTGCAGAGGAGCCTCAACGCCAGCACGCAGAGACCTGAGGACACCACCCCGCCTGTGTGAGATGACCATGGAGTGACCTGTCTCCTCCGACACGTGTCCTCACTCAAGGCACCACCACCCTGATGTGTGGGTGCCAAGCAAGCTCCCAAAGCCAAACAGGACGGTTTCAGCAGCCCCAATCCATGTGGATCTCCTGCTCACCTGTGTGTCAGCGGTGAGCACCTTGATCCTCTGCGTGGAGACAAACAGATCCACCTCTTCTGGGCTGGGACTCCCCTCTGGGGCGCAGAACGAAACACCCAGGAGGTCACTGCTGTGGGGGCCCTGCCCCCACAGCCAGGAGGTCCCTGGGCGGTCCTGATGGCCCATGCCCATGGGGCACCAGCCTGACGCAGTTCGCCCCCTTCCCATCCTGCACCTTTGATCCTGTCCACTGCCTCCTGGCTTGTGCCATGCGGACGTGGTCGGGGGTTCCGCTCCGAGATCAGCTGCGTGGAACCCAGGTACTTGGCTCCGAAAACACACCGTCCAGCAGATCCTCTGGGTCACAGGGGCCTGGAACTGAGCATCGGGAGACTAAGCAGGGGCTGGTCCCCACCTCAGGGTACCAACTCCTGCTGCCATTAACTGTGCTCCTACACACAGAACCTGGGAGACAACTCCTGCATCAGTTGAACCAACTCTGCCCCAGGGCTGCTCCCTCGGGCACAACCCTGGAATCCTCTTTCTCTCTTCCCAAGCCTGAAGCACCCCTATTTCCCACTCCCTGATCCCTAAAGCACCCATTTGCTCAGTGAGGAATTGATGAGCCCCCTGGAGTCTGCAGCCATGTTCCCACCGTCCATGGGCAAGAGCTGGTGCTCCCTCCCATGTGCTTCAGCCAGAGTCAGAGCAGGAGGTGGTGGTCAGGACCCTGGGTGCTTCTGCTGCTCCAGCATAGAAGCAACTCACCCTCTTTGAAGTCAGGCAGGAGGATGAAGGTTCCCTGTTCTGCAAAGCAACAAGAGATCAGGTGAGGCTGTGGCTGGGATCTCAGGGGTTCAGCCAGGCTGCCCCTGGAGCTGTCTGGACCACAGCCTCTCCCCTGGCACACGCAGGATCAGCCACTGCAAGCGCCCCATGTTCAGCAGCCAAAGCCAGTTCTGAGGGTCAGATCTGGGCACCAGGACCTGAGAAGAAGCCACCCCCGGTCCCCTCTGCCCAACCCGAACCCCCCAGGGAAACAGAAGCCCGGGCACTCACAGTCACACTGCCCGAGGCGGCTGCTCCTCCTCCTCCGGGCCGGGGACAGGGACCCGGCTGGCTCTGGGGAGCAGTCCGAGGGCCCTCACTGCTGGAGCCAACCTCACCCGCCCCTCTCCACAACACCCGCTGCCACCGCTCCTTCCTCCAGCCTCCCCACAGCGGCCGGTTCCTCCTGACCCGCCGCCTCCAGGCTGGTCCCACACAGGACACTGGAGCAGGCCAAGGGTGTCGTGCCGCCGGGCTCGGCAGCCCCCCGTACACAGGAGGCTCAGCAAGTCCTCCCGCTCGGCTCGGCGAAGAGCAGCCCGTGGCAGGGCCGGAGCAGGCGGGTGCTGCGCACAGCAGCGCCGGGTGTCCAGGCCCGGCCGTGGCCACGTGGCAAGGGCCACGGCCGGCACCGGCCCTGCACTGCCGGCGGCCCCAGCGGGCCCGTCTCCCGCCAGAGGGGCGGTGCCAGCGCCCGGCCCTGCTCAGAGCCGGGGGGCGGTCGCGGAGGTTGGGATCGAGGGTTTCGAGCTGCAGCAGCAGAGCCTGGACCTCCGGGAGTTCGTCCTCCGCAGCCTCGTCCAGCTCCATTGCCCGCGGCGTCGCTGCTGCCGGGGGCCTGCAGGTGTCCCGTGGCCGCGGGGGCGCTCCCGGCACCCAGTTCCCAGCTGCCGGGGCCCGCGGCTCAGCGCTCTCTCCCTCCTCGTCCTCAGAGACCGGGCAGGGCCCGGGCCACGCTGGCTCCCGCGGCTGGGCAGGTCCTGCCCGGAGCCGCAGCCAGGGGGCCGGGGTGCCGAAGGGGGCTCCTGCGGCCGCCCGCTCCCCGCGCTCCGCTCCGGGCCGCCGGTCCGCGCCGCGGGCCCCTCCTCCGTGTCCCATGGCCGGCGGCTCCGGCCACCTCAGCGCTGCCGGGGGCGGCCGCCCGGGGGCGGCCGGCGCGGTCCATGGCGCGGGCGGGACCCGGGGCCGGTCCGGTCCGCGCGGCCCACCCGCCGCCCCCGGGACACGGACGGACCCGCCGCCGCCGGCCGCCGCCGCGCATGCGCTGCCCCGCCCCTCCCGGCGGTCCCCGCCCCTCCGAGCGCTCAGCCTATCCCGGCGCGTCGCCTTCCCGGCTGCGCCCCTCTCGCCGTGCCCCGCGCGCCCACCATGGCGGCCCGGGCGCTGCTACGGCTGCGGGCGGCGCTCCCGGCCCGGCCCGCGGCTACGCCAAGAAGCCGGGTGAGCCCCCGAGCGGGACCGGTCCCGCGCCCCCGCCCGCTCCCTCGAGCCAGCCTGCTCCCTCTTCCCCGGCCCGTGCCCGGCGCCCCGTGCCCCGCCCCAGCTCCCTCCTCCCGCTGTGCCTCCGTCCGCCCTTGTCTTCTTCCTGCCCCCGGTGCTGCTGCCCGCGCCGGGGCCGGGTTCTTCCCCCCATCCCTCGCCCGGGCTGAGCCCCCTGACCCCCTCCCCGTCCGTGCCCTCGTCCCGCAGCCATGAAGGCGAAGGGCAAGAGCGTCCCGAAGGAGGGGCTGAAGGCGCCGGAGGTGTGCACCGACCCCGCCATGCTCGCCACCTACGCCATGGGCGTCAATTACTTCAAGGACGGCCCGAGGTGGCCTGAAGCCCGACATCCGAGTACCCGGACTGGTAGGTGGTGCCCGCTCCCCCTGCCGTGTCCCTGCAGAGCCGCCAGCCCGGGGGCACCGACTGGTGCGAAGGACCACGGGGGCCTGCGCTGGGAGAAGGAAACCCGCTGCTCCACAGCCCGGAGCCCCCGCTGGAGCACGGGAGCAGGGGAGCAGGGCGCGCTGTGGGTGCGGAGGGCGAGGATGGATCCGCGTGTCCCAGGCACACGCTTCCATCGCTCCATCATTGTCCATTTGCTCTCCTTCCTGTAGCCTCGTGCTCTGTGTTGCCCGCAGGCTCTTTAAGATCCACCTCGGGCCTCCCAAGAAGCTGGAGGAGCTGGATCCCAACTCCATCGAGTATTGGAGGCGCCTGCGGAAGTACAATACGTGGCAGAACAACAGGCGAAGAAGAGCAAGAAGCTGTAGGTGCTTTGGGGCTGCCCCGAGCCCAGCTCCTGCGTTTGGGCTGCTCTTGTAAATGAGTAATAAACCTCTCTTGAGACCGATGCCTGTGATGGGAGCAGTGGCCAACCCTCTGCAGGGGCTGTGAGGGCTGAGGCAACACAAGGCACACATTTTGGTGTATTTGGTAAAACAGAAAGCTCAGGTTTTTTGCTGGTAGAGGGGCCCTGAGAGGCCCTGCGCTATCACAGCCTGCGCTGGAAGCGCCCTGCAGTGGGGTGTGGGGGGGGTTGGGGTGGGGGATGACTGCTGGTATCACTGTGCCACCTCGGTTTGACCCAGACTCGTTGCCCAGCAGCTCCTGCCTGGCCTTGAGTTGGGCTGTGGGGACAAAGCAGCCACCTTCAAGGTCCTCCCAGCTACTACGAGAGCAGTTCAGCTGTGAAGGACCTGGGAGTGCTGGTGGATGATAAGTTTGACCATGAACTGGTCGTGGTCATGAGCTTGTGGCCAGGAGGGGCAAGAGTATCCTGGGGTGCATTGGTGATGAGTGTGGTCAAGGGAGGTGATTCCTCCCCCTCTACTGACCCTTGGTGAGGCCACATCTGGAGCACTGTGTGCAGGTGCTGGGCTCCTCAGGATGAGAGACAAGGAGCTGCTGGAGAGGGTCCAGTGGAGGCCACAGCGATGCTCAGGGGTCTGGAGCATCTCTCTGATGAGGAGAGATTGCAGGAGCTGGGCCTGGTTAGTCAGAGAAGAGCAGCCTGAGGGGATCTCATCAATGCAGATTCAATAGCTCAAAGGCGGGCGCCAGGAGGATGGGGCCAGACTTCTCAGTGGTGCCCAGTGACAGACGAGGAGCAATGGCCAGAAAATAAAACACAACAAGTTCCACCTCAACATGAGGAAGAACTTCTTTATGCTGAGGGTGGCAGAGCCCTGGCACAGGCTGCCCAGGGGGGTTGTGGAGTCTCCCTCTCTGGAGACATTCAAACCCACATGGGCACATTCCTGTGTGCCCTGCTCTGGGTGGCCCTGGCCTGGCAGGGGTTGCACTGGATGATGTCCAGAGCTTCCTCCCAGCCTGTTGGTTGCTGTGGGAAGGGCTGAGCCGGTGCCCAGGGGCTGTGTGGTGCTCCCGGGGCACAGGAAGCAGCAGAGGGAAGCAGAAGTGCCGCTGCTGCAGCGCGGGGGGGGTCGGGGGGGTGGCTTGAACTCTCGTTTCCTCTGCGCGGGCTCAGCGCTGGGAGCTGCCGGGGCTCGGGCTGGGCCGTGTCCAGTGGTGAGTGCCCTGTCCTGTCCCCACAGCCACCCCTGGGGCAGCACCGGGGGAGACCGGGGCCCTGCCTCTGCCCTGGAGCCCCTGGTGCTACCCAGCCCTGCGCATGGCTTGTTCTGGGCACTGGCGGCTGCGTGCGTGGGTTGGGAGGAGGAGGAGAGGGAGCCGGTCCCTGGGTGCTGCCCCCTGATTTATGCCGTGCTCCCCTCTCTGCCAAAGCCTTTGCGAGGGTCAAGGGGACCGCAGGTGGGTCCCAGGACCCCCCTGTATACTCCCTACCCCGCCCCGTGCTCCTCGTTGTGGCCCAGCAGGCTCACACTGGGCTCTGGAGCCACCACCCAGGGGGCCTGGTGCTGGTGAGGGGGCTGCTGGTGCCCCACTGGGGTCTCTGCTGCTGCCCTCTGTGGTGGGCCCTGTTCTCTGTGTCCCCCTGAAGGGACAGGGACAGTCACTGAACATCCCCTCTTTCCAGTTCCCTGGAAGATCCCTGTCCTGGGGCTGGGCTATCATGGCACTGGCTCCTCACCCAAAGCTGGGGGCAGAGCAGGGTCCCCTGTGCTCCTCTTGTGGTTCATGCCCTCCATGGAGGGGGAGCTGGTGGCATTCCTGGCTGGCTGCTGGCAGCCAGATCCCAGCTCCTCCCTGCGGAGGCTCCTGCAGGGAGGTGACTTGATGCCAACGAGCTTGTGCTGGTGCTCTTCCTCCTGATCCATGCGATGTGGGGTGGTGGCCGGTGGGGCACAGACGCTCATCCTCACCCCATCACCACTGAGTGCTGTGGTCCCTCTGCATGCCCGGGCAGGGGCCGGGCGCGATGGGGGACTGGAGCTCGCCTGTCAGCTCGCTGGGTGAGGATGTGGTGGCCCGGCTCTGCCAGCTCCTGGACAACACCGGCCGCGGCTGGCGCAGGTTGGCTGAGGTGGCTGCGGTGGAGAAACGCTTCAAGTGCAGGTAGGGGCAGAGGGGATGTCCCTGAGTGACAGAACACCGTGGGCTGAGCGAGGTCCCCACTCGCCCTATGGTGGCCACAGCCTGGGCTGGGGGAGCTGGGCTGCAGTGCTGAGCGCTGCGGGCACCTTGCAGTGAGGAGGAGCTGGAGATGTGCTCACTGAAGGTGCTGGAGCCCCATGGCAGCCCCACGCAGAGCCTCCTGCAGCTCCTGGCTGAGCGTGACTGTACCCTCCAGGACCTGCTGGGCTGCCTGGAGAGGATGGGGCACACACAGGCCTGCCACGTCCTCAGCAGCGCCGGTAGGGACGGGCACTGGGGTCCCACAGGGCCTGGAGAGGGGCACCAGGGGCTCAGTAGGGGGAGATGAGTGCTTCCTGCTGGTGGTCTTGCTCTCGGTAGCAGCGCCCAGGGTGGGGTGGGCTGGGATGGAGGCAGTAGGGTGAGACAGGAGGGGTGTGGTGGGATGGGGAGAAGAAGGGATGGGATGGATGGATGCAGTAGAGATAGGATAGGACTGGGGGGTGGGCTGTGACAGGACAAGAAGGGATGGGGTGGATGGGACAGAACAGAATGGAATAGGACAGGGCACGATGTGACAAGATGGGATTGGGTGGAGCAGAGAGGGGTGGAATGGGATGGAACAGGATGAGGTGGGGGTGGGTGGTGGTACCGGATGGGACAAGGTAGGATTATGTGGTTGGGCAGGGCTGAAGGGTGGGATGGGACAGGAGAGGATCATATGAGCTGGTGTGGGGTGGGGGTCTCAGCCAGCCCAGGCTGGTTTCTCCTCTCCCAGTCCAGGACATGATCCGCATCGTGGTGCAGCCAGAGTCGCAGGTGGTGGCGGAGGGGACGCGGGTGTCCCTGAGCTGCCGGGCCACCGGACCACCGGGGCTCACGTACCAGTGGTTCTGTGGGAGGCAGGAGGTGAGCTCCCACCCTGGCCATGGTGGAGGATGGGTCAGAGGGACCCCCAGCTCCTGGTCACCTCCTGTCCTGTAGGTGCCCGGAGCCACGGCCCCGGAGCTAGTGGTGGACACGGCCGCGCCGTGGGGCCGTTCCGAGTGGTTCATCTGCCGCGTGAACTGCGGGGCCACCTTCACCTTCTCCCAGTGGGCGCATGTCCGGGTAGAGAGGAGCAGCAGCCCCAGTGCAAGTGAGCCCCGAGATTTGGTCCCCAGGCTGGAACCTGTGGGGGACCACTCATCCCATCAGAAATGGGGTGGCTCCGCAGGGTGTGTTGCACCCCAGCTCTGGACCTTCTGGGGCTACGGTGCCCATGGAGCAGCTGAATCATGGAATAGTTTGAGTTGGAAGGGACCTTAAAGCTTGTCCAGTTCCAACCCCCTGCCACGGGCAGGGACACCTTCCACTGGAGCAGGTTGCTCCAAGCCCCTGTGTCCAACCTGGCCTTGAACACTGCCAGGGATGGGGCAGCCACAGCTTCTCTGGGCACCCTGTGCCAGCACCTCAGCACCCTCACAGGGAAGAGCTGCTGCCTCAGAGCTCATCTCAATCTCCCCTCTGGCAGGTTAAAGCCATTCCCCTTGGCCTGTCCCTACAGGCCCTTGTCCAAAGCCCCTCTCCAGGTTTCCTGTAGCCCCTTTAGGCACTGGAGCTGCTCTAAGGTCTCCCCTTCAGGAGCCTTCTCTTCTCCAGACTGACCCAGCCCAGCTCTCTCAGCTTGGCTCCATACGTTGAGAGAATACCCCGTGCCTTCCTCATGTCCACTTGTCTCATGCCACCCATGGGTGCCAGGACCTGCAGGTGAGGGACCTGCAAGCAGCTCTATGCAGCTCTGGGTGCCCAATTTGCTGCTTCATCCCCTCCCCAGCTGACGGTTACTGCCCGACCATGTCAGGGCTGCAGATCCTGCAGCACCCACAGCCGTGCCGCCTGGCCGAGGGGGACACGCTGGTGCTGGAGTGCCGGGCCATCGGCAGCCCACCGCCCCAGTACCAGTGGTTCAGGAACCAGTGTCCCGTGGAGGGTGCGCAGGCACCACAGCTCCAGGTACGGCAGGACCCCTGGCATGGCACAGCCTGGCCTGGCAAGCATGGCATGGCACAGCATACCATGGCATGGTAGCACCCTGCTTTGTCCCTCTGGTAGGTGAAGCTGGTGACAACGGCCGAGCGGGGCTGCTACTCCTGCCGCGTGTTCAACCTCTTCCATGAGCTCTGGAGCCGGGAAGTGGATGTGGAGATCGGTGAGACACCCCCCCCAAGCCTGGGTGTCCTAGCTCTGCTCTGCTCCACCCCATCGAGCCTTCCCGTGGTTTTGGGGTGCTGCCACCCGTGGGGATCCCTGACCCTCCGTTTGCTGCAGGCCCCCGGCTCTTCACATCCGGATGCTCCTGGCAGGAGGGGGATGGAGGTAGGTGCGGGCAGGTCCCAGCCGTGCTCCCAGCACTGCGGGGCTGTGCCACAGGGTTTCTCTCTCCCCAGGTTCCCCGGAGCACGGCAGCCCCAGACAACTCTATGGTAGGAGCCTGCCCAGGATGGGCTGGTGGCCCTGGTACCCAGGGACAGTGACACTGGCCACAGCTGGGTGTCACCTCTGTGGGGTGAAGGTTTGGGGACAGCAGGAGCATCCCGCTCTGTACCCAGCACCAACTTCTGTCCCAGCAGCCACTGACAAGGTGGCCCTGCTCATCGGGAACATGCATTACCTGCACCACAAGCAGCTAAAGGCCCCTATGGTGGATGTGCACGCCCTCAGCACCCTCCTCCGACAGCTTGACTTCAAGGTGGTGTCACTGCTGGACCTGCGCAAGGCAGAGATGCAGATGGCTGTCAATGAGTTCCTCCTCCTCCTCGACAAGGGTGTCTATGGTGCGGTGGCACCCGGCGGGGCAGCTCCATCCAGGGGGGAGCTGGGGGGTTGTTTTGCTGCTGGGCACTTGGGGGGTGCTCAGGGAGGGAGCAGGCACTGGCAGGTCAAGGAATGTTGTGGGTGAAATTGTGGCTGCCCCATCCCTGCAAGAGGTGATGGAGGCACCATCCCTGGAGACATTCCAGGCCAGGCGGGATGTGTTCTGGGCAACCCGATCCAGTTGAAGATGCCCCTGGTCATTGCAGGGGCTTAGACTAGGTGACCTTTGAAGGTCCCTTCCAATCCAAACTGTTCTATGGTTCAAGGCCAGGTTGGACGGGGCTTGGAGCAACCTGCTCTAGTGGAAGATGTCCCTCCCCGTGGCAGGGGGGTGGAACTGGAGGAGCTTTAAGGTCCCTTCAACCCAACCCAAGTCACTGCTCACCTGCAGGTTTGCTCTACTACGCCGGGCATGGCTATGAAAACTTTGGCAATAGCTTCATGGTGCCCATCGACGCGCCCAGTGCCTACACCTCTGCCCACTGCCTGTGCGTGCAGCGGGTGCTGCAGGGCATGCAGCAGCGCCACACCAGCCTCAACGTCTTCCTGCTTGACATGTGCCGCAAGAGGTGACCCGGCCCTGGCCACCAGCCTGGGGACAAGCTGCCACGCTGGGATGTCCCGGCACAGGGGTTCCTGAGGGTGCTGGTTCCATGGGGAGTGGAGTGGAGTGGGGAATCCACAGGGTCCCATCCAAACCCATTGGCTTTGGGTGCACCAAGGCATCAGCGCCCCAGCTGAGCTGGAAAACACCACGATGGGTGGGCAGAGGGGCACAGGGCAGCCCACAGGGTGCCCTGGGGTGGGGGTTGGGGTGACAGCAAGTCCAGCAGCACTTCTCTTGCAGGAACCTCAACGACGATGTCATCCCAAATGTCGGGACACTGCAGGTCACGGCCAACATCGTCTTCGGCTATGCCACGTGGGTCCACCCCCTGCTGCCCCCAACACAGGCATCAGGGAGGAGTCTCCCATCATGGCTTGGCTGTCTTTGCATCTGTGTCTTTTCCCCTCCATTTCTGAGCAGCATCGCCTCCTCCAGTCGATGCTGGAGGTGGTGGGTGAGTGGCATCATCCAGTCCCATATGGGGCAGGAAGATGCCCACTGTGCTTCTTGGGGACAAAGCCCTGAGGCTCCTCTGGAGCACAGGGATTTGGCCTGATGATTCTTTAAGCATCCAGGGCCTCGTGTGGCTCCCACCTCTCCCCACCATGGTGGCCAGATGGGTCAATGGAGCGGGTAGAGCTGGGGGCACCCAGCTTTGGCTTCCCCAGGGATTGGGGGCTGGTTCCCAGGGGAGTGAAGCATGGAGTAACGCTGCCCCGTCCCTGCAGGTGCGCAGACGCTGAAGCCTACGAGCTGAGCCAGGGCGAGCTCTCCAACGGCATATTTGTCACCTTCCTCAAGCGCTGGCTGCTGGAGGACGAGAAGATCACAGTGTTGCTGGACAAGGTGGCCGAGGGTGAGTGGGGAGCAGCAGGGAACAGCAACACCCTCTATGGCCTGCACCGACCCCTGTCCCCCCGCAGACATGGGCACACTGGAGATCACGCGGGGCCGGCAGGCGCTGGAGCTCCGCAGCAACCTCTCAGAGAGACGAGCTCTGACGGACCCCATCCACGCACCAGCCCGGGACGAGTCCTCGGCCAGGAACCTCCAGTGGTCCAAGGCTCATGGTGAGAGTCACAACGTGCTGGTACAGAGCTGCCAGCCTGGAGGCAGGAGCATCACGTCCATGTCCCCACCCCCAGGTGGTCACCTCACCCATGGGCACGGCTCAGGTCGAGGCCTGTGCTCTCCATCCCCATTCTAGTCCTGCCGGAGAGCCGGGCCCTCAGCTTTGACTGTGGTGTCACCATCCAACTGGGCTTTGCCGCTGAGTTCTCCAACATCATGATCATCTACACGCGCGTGGTGGCCACCCCCGAGGACATCGCCACGTGTGAGGCCAAGCTCACCGACATACCTGAGGTGGGAACGGGCAGCCCAAGCCCATGACAGCGCGATGCTGGGGAATAGGGTGGGGGGACCATGGTGGTTTCCATGGTTGGATGCCATTTGTGGTTGGAACCAGATGCTCTGTAGTTGGAACTACCTGCTCTTAAGCTCCTTTCAAACCCAAACCATTCTATGGCCTCAAGCTGCACCAGGGAAGGTTTAGATGGAGATGAGGAACAATTTTTCCCCAAAGGGTGCTCAGGCATTGGAACAGGCTGCCCAGGGCAGGGCTGGAGTCACTGTCCCTGCAAGTGTCCCCAAACCGTGTAGCCGAGGCCCTCAGTGCCATGGATTAGTGGTGGCCTTGCCAGTGCTGGGAACGGTTGGACTTGATGAGCTCAAAGCTCTTTTCCAACCTCATTCGTTCTATGACTATGTGGCAGGAGCTGGGTGTGGACCTTAAGTGCACCAATAAGGGGAACCCGGAGGACATGGGCAGCCCATTGGCGTCCACCTGGAGCCTCAATTGCCCTTCCTGCTGCCTCTACAGCCGGCTCTGTGGCTTGCAGAAGCTGCAGGTAAGACCCTTACGAGGCCGGGGGCTGGAGCTGGCCACGGCTCCTGCTCACACTGCCCGTGCCCCGCAGCGGGAGCTGGTGTTCACCGTCTGCCTGCAGTACCGGTACCGGGGCATGGAGGACTTCGTGGAGGAGAAGCAGCGCGTGAGCGTGGGGAAGCCGCTCATTGCCAAGCTCAACTTGTGCCCTGCGGCCTCCCCGGTGCCCCCCAGCAGCCCTGGCTCTGCCTCCCCCCCCGTGAGCTGGGGGGCGCTGGGGGGCTCCTGGGGCAACAGCCCTGAGGAGAACCTGAGCCCCGAGGTGCCCAGCTCCCAGCCCCTCTAGAGGGACAATGTGCCCCACCCCTTGTCACTGCAGTTCCCCTGGGGCCATGTCCGTCCTGCTGCAGGGATGGAGGGGATGGACATGGAGGTGGGTGCTGGGAGGGGTGACCCCATCCTGGCCTGTGCCAGGGGGTGCTGGAGCACAGCTGGGAGCCCTGCACAGGGGGCTGCAGCTTGGTGCTGCCCCATGACATAGCCCTGACACCACGGGTACAGGCAGCGCCACTGCCATGTGCCAAGACAGTGCCACTGCCATGTCACTGGGCAGTGCCAACCCCACGTGTGCGGGGGCAGAGTGCCCAGAGCCCACAGCTCAGCACCGGGGCAGCGCTGGCTCCATCCAGGTCTGGAAGAAATAAGAGAGAAATAAGCAGATTAAGGAGCAAATCCTGCGGGAGGGGATTAAAGGGGGTGGGAGTGGGAGGGCTCCTGCTCTGCCACGAGGGGCTGGAGGACGCCCCAGTGTCTCCCAGCAGCACCCAGTCCTCCCAGCACAACCCCCGCTGCAGGAGTGTGGCAGTGAGTGATTTCAGGGTGGGATCAGGATCTGGGGGAGGGGGGAGGGAAATGCCTTTTTGCTTGGGTTTTCTCCAAACTGGGTCTCAAGTGGGGAAAGCCCCAGCAAAGAGGGGCAGGGCAGGTGCTCTGGAGTCTATCCTGCAGTGAAATGGCATTGTTTTGAACCAGAAATATTGCCTGTTTCTGCATTAAATGCCCACGGGAGGGAAGGTCAACCCCCCCCACGCCTCCCCATGAGGGACACCCCATGCCACGCTGTCCTGCGCCCCACCGCACGCCCATCGCATCCCCCCACCCCAGGGAGATGCTTTTGGGTGGCAGTTGCCAAAGTGAGAATTGGGGCAGGAGCAGCCTCAGCCCCTTCAGTCCCCCCTCGGCCGGGTGGGGGGTGCTGAGCCCCCGCGCCAGCGGCTTTTGTTGGCGCTGGGGAGCCGGGGGGAGCCCCGGGCTGGCGCCAGCCTCGACACTGATGTCATGTGAAACGTGCAGCCCCATTGAGCGCGTCCCTTCCCCCGGATCAAACCCCATTACTTCCACTGCCCTTAGTTCATTATATCCCCGCCGGAGCACGGCTGCTTCACCCCGGCCCTGCCCCATTAGTTGGGCTGCGGAGCCGGGGGAGCATCGATTATGCGTTTAATGGCTCGTTGAAGGTTTAATTGTCACTAACGAAGCAGATGAGCAGCAGCAGCCGGGGAATGGGGGGGACATAAGGAGAAGGGTCTCACTGGGGTCAGGGCCTTGGCTGGCCCGGTGGCATCCCAGCCTGACCTGGGGATGCTGGATGGAGTCTTGTCCAGGGGAGACCCCCCTGGGGTGGTGGGGACACGGTGGGGATGGGGCAGCACCCCCACACCTGGTCCCAGCAAAGCCTGGGTTGTGGCTGTGGTCAGGCTGAAGGTCTGGGGAAATGTCTTGTTTTTGTGTGAGGAAGGTCAGTTGGTGCTTGCTCCCCTTCAATAGGGATCCCCAGGGACCTGGGGCCCCCACTTGCCCAGGGTTGAGCCCCCATCTCACTGCCCATCCATGCTTCAGCACCCCAAAGCCACCTCAGGCTCATATATCCCTGTCCAAAGGGAAGGTCTCCTCCACAGGTCTCTCTATGAGGGTGTTGCTGAGCCCTGATGCCAGGCAGATGGGCACCCTGGGGCTGCAGAGCCATGCCGGGAACCCCCAGGGACATCTTGTCACCCCCTGGCCGCTGCCAGGGCTCCTGGCCCTGTCACCACCCCTCTTGTCACCAAGACGGGGTCCTGCTGCCACCCAGTGCTGTGGGGTGGCTTTGTGCTACCAGCACGTGGCTGGGTGGGTGCCACTGGGGAGCAATTAGGGCAGTTGGACCAAGGCGGGGCTGAGCAGATGCCCCTTGATGAGCTCCGGAGGACACGGTCAGAAGTCACCGGTGCCTGGATCCGAACCCAACCCAAGGGAGAGGGGAGGGGGTGCCCTGGGGTGGTGCTCCCGCGTGCCCCCTGGGAGCTCCCAGCACACTAATGAGCAGCACAGCCAATGAGGCTGCCGTTGAGCTTCTCTCTTTACTCAGGATACAACCATGTCCTCATCTACCAGCACAACAAGAGTCATCCCCCAATGCAGCTAAAAAAGGATCCCCCCAAATACTCCCTAAAACCTGGAGCTTTGTGTCTGTTTTGTTTAAACCTGCAGCATTAAAAAAAGAAATTGTTAATAATGAGAAAGGGAAAGGGTGGGAAAAGGAGGTGTCCAACCACGGGCGGCGGGTGGCTCGGTGGGACGCCCGAGCCTTGGCCACATCCTCAGGCCAGGTCAGTGCCTTGGCAAGGCTGCCAGGGTGCCCTCAAGCCACAGGGTCCTGCCAGCACCCCGCTTGCTCCCCTGGCACCGGCAGTGCTGGCTCAGCGGGGGGAAAATGCAGCCCAGCAACCCTGCCCTGTGCTGGTCCTGCTGATCCCAATGGTCCCACCATCACCCCCCTCGCCCCCCCTGGGGCTGAGCCGATGCCGGGGTGGGGATGAGGAGCCGGAGAGGAGCGTTCATCAAATGGGCTGCCAGGTCTTGTCAATGGTCTGAATGTGCTCCTTGGCTTTCATGCGGAGCGAGGCGATGCTGGAGCTCCTCTGGTCCACCTCCTCCAGCGGGTACTTGTCCACAAAGCTGGTGCCGCACTGGTAGGGCGCGGGGGGCATGGGCTGCATGCCCTGCGCCATGGGCGGTGGGGTGCTGAGGAAGGAGTGACCACCATAGGGGGGCTGCAGGGCCTGGGGGGCTCCCATGAAGCCGGGGATGCTGTGGACTGTGGTGGCACTGGAGATGGGGGACGTCAGCCATGGGTCAAGAGGGAGAGAGTTGCTCATGGGCCCCACGTTGGGAGTCATGGGGGGCCGGTTGAAGGAGAGCATGGGGGTGTCATGGAGCTTCATGGAGTTGGCCTCCATCTTCTCCTGCCGCCTCCACTTGGCTCGTCGGTTCTGGAACCAGACCTGTGAGATGAAAGCCAGGGTGAGCCCCAGCAGGTCGCTCGCAGCACCCCTCATTCTGTGCCCCATGTGGGGTGCACCATGTGTTGTGCCCCATTGGGCTGTATCCCATATGGGGCATCCCACATGGAGTGCTCCAGGTGGGGGGACCAGTATGGGGTACCCCACAGACACAGTCCTCAGTCTAATGTCATCTGGTCTTCAGAAGCCCCTGGGCAAAAGCTTTAGAAGCCAAACTGCCATGGTGGCACCAAAGCCCAGCAGGAACAAGAGCGACCAGTGAGCCAAAGCCAGACGTGACTCCTCCATGTCCACAGAGCCTCCAGCATGGGCACAGGGCACAGGTATGGCCTGTTTGCCATGCGATGGGGAAGCAGAGGGGGTGAGCCCCATGGACTGGTCACAGCTGCTGGTGGACACTGGGCTATGCTGGTGCAAACTTCGCGTCCAGAGAAGGGCAATGGAGCTGGTGCAGGGCCTGGAGCACAAGTGTGATGGGGAACGGCTGAGGGACCTGGGGGGGTTTAGCCTGGAGAAGAGAAGGCTCAGGGGGGACCTTATCGCTCTCTGCAACTGCCTGACAGGAGGATGGAGCCAGGAGGGGGCTGGTCTCTGCTCCCAAGGAACAAGGGATGGGACAAGAGGAAACGGCCTCAAGGGTGAGGTTTAGATGGAGCTGAGGAACAATTCCTTCCCCAGAGGGTGCTCAGGCACTGGAACAGGCTGCCCAGGGCAGTGCTGGAGTCACCGTCCCTGCAAGTGTTCACACCCCGCGTAGCCGAGGCCTCAGTGCCATGGGTTTGTGGTGGCCTTGGCCATCAGGAGCTTGTGCTTCCCGGTGGAAGTGGCCATGAGCAGTTAAGGTTTGGTTGCTTTCCTGCTGGATCAGCTGGAGGGGTGGGAGCAGCCGCTATCAGCAATGGAAAACAGTGTCTAAAACCCATCTCACTGCCCAAAAGGAGCCTCTGGCACACGAGCTGGAGAACTAGGCTCAGCCATTAAACCCCTTCTCAGGCTTTGGGCAGGAGGAGCCAGGTCTGCAGAGACACTGCCCTTGTCCTTACGCAATGGGGAAACTGAGGCACGGAGCCGGGACCAGAGCAAAGGTCTCCAGTGCTGGGTGAGAGAGCATCCTACCTGCACGCGGACCTCGGGCAGGTTGACCTTCATGGCGAGCTCCTCGCGGCTGTACACGTCGGGGTAGTGGGACTTCTCGAAGGCGCGCTCCAGCTCGTGGAGCTGATACGTGGTGAAGGTGGTGCGGTTCCGGCGGTGCTTCTTCTTGGGCTGCTCCTCCTCCTCCTCGGCGGCAGTGGCGGCCAGGGGGGCGGCCTCAGGGTCCCCCGGCTTCCGCAGCTCAGCCAGGTCCCCCTCACACTTATTCAGGAACATGGTGGTGCCTGTGAGGGAACTGGGGGGGTTACCCAGAGTGTGGGGACATCGGGTTCCCCCTCATGAAAGCCCAGGTCAAGGATGGCTGGACAAGAGGATGGATGGGTGGGTGGATGGATAGATGGATGGATGGATGGATGGATGGATGGATGGGTGGGTGGATGGATGGATGGATGAGTGGGTGGATGGATGGATGGATGGATGGATGGGTGGATGGATGGATGGATGAGTGGGTGGATGGATGGATGGATGGATGGATGGATGGATGGATGGATGGATGGATGGATGGGTTATGCAAAGGTGTAATCCTCTCTTCTGCTGCAGTGTTATCACTGGGACTGATGCAGGGTCCTGGGAATGGTGTCCTGAGCACCCCATGCTTACCTCCACTCCCAGATCCCACCAGGCCAATGCGCCTTGAAGCTAAAAGCCAAATTTCACCTCAAGTAGAGGGTTTTATGAAAGCACCATCCCCAGGAGCCAACCTGCCCTGATGTGGAGGAGACAGAGCCTGGGGCAGGTCCATCCTTCCAGCCCAGTTCCTCTCCTCCAGCCTCTTCCTCATGGATTATGAGTCCAGCCCCAAGCCTTTGGACGACCCAGTGGTGGTCCCCAAGCATGGCCAGAGCAACCCAGCGCAGCCCCCCCAGGCTAAAAGCCTTTTCCTACATGGCATGAACAGGTTCAACCCTTGCAACGTTCCATCATTGAGCTTTCCATCAGGCATCAGAAATCTTCCTGCAGTATTCCCTGGGGATCCAGCACGTGTGGCTTTGGGTGCCGCCAGCCTCCCAAAACACCCCCCGGGGGGCGGGTGCTGCACTCTGGGGTGCTCTGGGATGGGGTGGGTGGGTGCCGGGGATGCAGGGGACACTGTGCAAGTGTCACGGTGTGTCCTGGGCTGGGACATGGGGAGGGTTTGCGGTCCCCCCCCGCTGCCACCCCCTTCTCACTCACCTGCTTCTCATTTGAGCAGCTCCACACCTGAAAGGAGAAGGGACAGGGGTGAGCACCCTGAGCCCCCACCCTGAGCACAGACCCCCTGTGGGTCCCAGCACCCCACCAGGGCCCCCCGGCTGCCCGTTCCCCAGGGCAATGGGGGTATGGGGCAATGGGAATGGGTGTGATGGGTGCTGGGGGTGACGGGTGACACAGGCAGGGGAGTTGGGGACAGAATGGGGCAAGTGGGAGGAGAGAGGAGGTGGGGGGGACAGGGACAAGGGGCACTGATGGAGGTCAGGACCAGGGCTGGGGCAGCCCCACTGTCGCCCTACCCTGACCCCATCTAGAAGCAAAGGAAGCTCAAATCCTACCGGGAAGCTGAAGAAACCCTGGAATGGGAGTGGGAATGAGGTGAAGAACAGCAAAACAACCCCGCAGGGCCGGGCCCCCTCCCACTTCGCTGCTTGGCCATGGCCATGGACATCCCTGGCCATGGAGGGGACCCCGCGGGGTTGGGCTGGGGGACATTGACACCAGCAGCCCCATGGTCCCCATTCCTGGGATCCCTGAGCCTTCACTGCTTGGGATCACTGCCTCAATCCGGGTGCAGGGAAGAGCCTCCTCCCTGCTCTCAACAGACATTTTCCTGCAGCCACCCTCATCCTGGTGGCAATTTTGGGGTTTGAGCCCTTGAGCTTTACAGCTGTGCTGGGAGCCACACGGATCCGGAGCCTTGGGAGGGTTTGTCCCCCATCTACTCAATGCCTTGACCTGTGGTTTTCTAGCAGGAGCTGCCAGCTGGGGGTGGGATTCCCTCTTGTTGAGGACACCCAAAAAAGCAACGGGAGCAGCACCGAGCCCTGGCTGAAGTTGTACGAAGCTGATTTCCCCGGTGCCAGCAACAGCAGAAGATCAGCGGGGACAAACGGTCTCCCTGGCAGCAGGGGACACAGAGGGGACAGCCCTGGCTCTCATGGAGTCCCACGGTTTTCCCTTCCAAAGCCCATCTGGGTGCCAGGATTGGGCTTGGTGAGGATGCTGGGGAGCATGGATGGCTCCTGCCCTCCGGCACTGGGGTGCGAGTGATGCCGATGGGAACCAGTGCCCGCTCCCGAGCCCCAACAAAGGGTTCCAGCCCTGGGGACACCCAGAGACACCCCAGGGACAACCACTACCATTCTCAGCCTCTTCCCCGGGCGCTTCCTCCCGAACCAGAATAAAAGGTGTTACCTGCTGGGCCCAACTCGGCTTTTCCAGGAGTATTTAACTTTGCTGGTCCCTCCTGGGAACCAAACAAGCGGCTCAAGCGCACCGATCTCGCAGCTTTGGCAGCCAAAGTTGCCTCTTAGTCTTCTTATTTGTCACAGAACCGCCGTGCTAAGGCTCGGGAGAATCTTTATTTAGTGTTGCAGATGTCACCAAGGCACCGCAGATTGGAAATGAGTCCAAGGGATTAAGACGAGGTTATTAATTGGAGGCCTTCCCCTTTAAGAATGATTGACAGTTACTTTCTGGACAAGTAATTGCTCTAAATGTCCCCCCCCAGCACGGGTCCGGGGGGCGGTGGAGGACAAAGCCCCGAACTGCCTTCCCCACTCGGATTGTCTCCCCACAAAGGCGTCCTGCTGGAGTTTGCCGTGTAATCCCCTCATTACAGCCAGGAGGAAGAATTAGAGACAGGGGGAGCGGAGAAGAAAGGCCGGGAGATGGGGGGGGGAGGGAGGAGGATCTCCTCTGGCAGTGGATGGAGCTCCCAAACCCTGGTGGGATGGGGATGCGGCAGTGTGGTCCCCCCGGTGGGGATGGAGAACTGGGGGCGATGGGCACGGGGCGATGGGCACAGGGCATGGGCACAGGGATGGGCACCAGGCACAGGGTGCAGCTGTGGGGACCGAGTGTGGGGAGGGTGTTATGGAGGCTAGGGACCTGCTGTGGGGTCTGGGTGGGGGGGACCAGGTGTAGGGACTAGCTATAGGGACTGGGCGCCCTGAACAGCCCTGGGGACCTGGTATGGACACCAGGCACGGGGAAAAGGGGTAGGGACCAGGCAGGGAGGCTGAGTGTGGGGACCAGCCATGGGGAGCAGCTGTGGGGAACAATCACAGAGAGCAACCATGAGGACCAGTCGTGGGGAGCAGGCACTGGGCACTGTCCATGGGACCAGGCGTGAGGGTCCCACCTCATCCATTCCTGGCCATGGGACTGAGCACAGGGACCAGGCATGGTGACACTCTGTGGGGTCCAGCCATGGGGGCTGCCCATGGGCCCTGACATGGGGGTGAGGGGCAGAGGCAGCTGGGCTGGGGGACAGAAACACTGGGGGACAATGAGGTGGTCACATGACAGGGGTCTGGGGTCCTCGGTGCTGCCCAGTGCCCCCCATCCCTCGGGGGCCGGGGGGGGATTTGCCCTTTTCTTTCTCTGCTCACTTTGGCTTTTCTCCTCAAATCTCTTCCTGCCACCTGCAGAAGCTGCCTCAGCTTCCTCCCACTCCCTTCCTCCCCTCACCACGATTCTGCTTTCAGATGGCAAATGTCACCTCGGGGGGGTTGGACACCCCACACCGGGTGGCTGCTGGCCCCACGGCCACCTCTGCGGCCCGGTTTGGGGCCGGTGGCCATCTTGGTGGCCATCTTGATGTCCATCCCAGTGGGGCTGTGGGGCTTCTCCTGCCCGATCTGACACCACTCTGGGGACAGCACGAAGATGTTGGGGATGCCCAGAGAAGCTGTGGCTGCCCCATCCCTGGCAGTGTTCAAGGCCATGTTGGACACAGGGGCTTGGAGCAACCTGCTCTGGTGGAAGGTGTCCCTGCCCGTGGCAGGGGTTGGAGCTGGCATTGCCACCGCCCCAGGGACAGCATGGCCCCACACCAGGGGAGATCATACACGTCCTTGGTGGCCACTTAGCCCTAGGGGACTGGGTGACACCCCACCACCATACAGTGCCCCACCTGCAGCAGGGGAGTGCTGCCTTTGGGAGGGTTGGGGACATCCCCAGGCAACTCATGGGGTTGGAGATGCAAACAGGCACTTGGACTTGATGTCCCCAGTGTGGCCAGTGCTGTTCCTCTGCTCTGGTGGCCTTTGGTAGCTTCTCTGGGGTGTCCCCATGGCCCTGGTGGGTGCTGCCATGCCGGGAGCTGGTCCTAGGAGCTCCCCCTGACCACCTGAAGGTGTGGGGGGCAGCAGGGGGAGGCTGCTGGTGCCCAATGATTCTAATGGCCTTGCAGGAGCAGATAGCAAATTGATTTGCTTCCTCGCCCAAGGCCCATAATCGCTTCATCACTTTAAAATATTAATGCTGTACTTCTTTGCTCGTTTCCCAATTACCCTAATTGAAGGCAAATTGGTTAAGAAGGTGCAATGCAGAGTATCAGGGGGTTTAGTTCACTCAAATGACAGTTTTAAACCTCCCTAATCCTATTAACGGGCAAAGCCGCTAACGCTTAGAGACGCTGCGTCAGCTTACCGGGGCTGGGGCCGGGCGGGGGGCGGCCCGGGGGGCACTGGCCCCACGTCACCAGCTCCAGTGGGGATTTGTCACCTTTTTAGTTCATTAAGAGGCCTTGGGCAGGGGTGACCCAAAAGGGTGCTGGGCGGGAGGCAGGTGGCAGCTATGGGGGGACAGGACGATTAGCCAGAGACCTGCCCGAGCGTCCTGACCCGAGTCCCAGCTGGCATCGGGATGCAGCCCCACTGCGAGCACTGGGGCTGCCCGTCAGGGTGGGGTGGGATCCCCGTGCGGAGCCGGGATGGAGGAACCTGATGTGAAGCGGGCGGGTTGGGGACCCTAGTGCCACCATCAAGCACTGGCACTTGGTGTCAAGTGCTGGGTGCCAGTGCTGCTGCCATCCATCAGGAAGCTGGCTGGGGGACTGGTGGGGACAGGGGTGGCCCCATCCCATGCAGAACAAGTGGATTTTTGCACCCAAATTGGGAGATTTTGCAGATTCTAAAGAAAGGCCGGAGAGCAGGAATGGTGGGCATGGTGGGAATGGCAGGGATGGTGGGGATGGTGGGATGGTGGCAATGGTGGGCATGGTGGGCATGGCAGGACACTGGAGGAGGCTCCTGGGTGTCAAGCCCATGTCATACACTCCCTGGGATGATCCAACAGTCCCTTGGCTGGTACCTGGAGGGTTCCTGACCACACTGGGGACACACCGAGCACCTCATGCACCCAGGGACCTCCTTGCTGGAGCTCCTGCAGCTTTGGTGGCTGAGACCTGTGGCTCTTGTGACAACAATGAGCTCCATGGCACAACTCCCACCCTCCCAGCCCCATTGCGCAGCCATGGGCAGCCCGAGGCTGGTCCATCGCCACAGACCTTTCCGGAGCAGATGGCCCCGGCGTGGGGAGGCTGGAGGCGGCTCAGCGTGTCCATCCTTTCATGCAGACACAGCGGGACTCCCCCAGCGGCTCCGGCTCCGGCTCCAGCTCCAGCTCCAGCGGGAGGTGTCGCTGGGGCTGTACATTTTATAAGGGTTCTGCGAGCTTAGTCCTCGGTGCCTCAGGCAGATTAGACCTCACTAAAATAGGCAGGTATTAAGTGATCTCAGCAGCCCCCAGCCTTCCGGCGCCGCGGTGGGGAAGCCAGTGCTGCTGCAGCGCCTGGGAGCAGGGAGCAGGTCCCCAGAGGGGTGAGAGGCAGAGGGGAGCCATGGCCAAAGGGATCCAGCCAAAGGGACCCGGCCAAAGGGACCCAGCCAAAAGGACCTGGCTAAAGGGACACAGCCAAATGGACCACATTGCTGCCTGCACTGGTAGCGGGATGCTCAGTAGGGGATAAATGCTGCCACCATCCTCCCCCATTGGTGCTCCCCTCCATGGGGTGCCCCAGGGTGGAGGGGCATCAGGTCCCACTGGCTCCAGTGCCTGGGGGCTGCTGTAGAAGGCAGGGAGAGACGTGGGGCCCAAGTGTAATGGGCTGGTTGCTGGCTCTGGGGCATGTGGGGCAGCTCTGCTGTAGTGGTGTCATTGAAACCACACACCCCCCAGCCCGGGGCAGGGTTTGTGGGATGAGGGTACGGCAGGAAGAGCAGAGTGGTGCCAGCAAATGATGCCTTTATTGAGCCAAATCATCACAGAATCCCAGCCTGGTTTGGGTTGAAAGGACCTTAAAGCTCGTCCAGTTCCAGCCCCCTGCCACAGGCAGGGACACCTTCCACTAGAGCAGGTTGCTCCAAGCCCCTGTGTCCAACCTGGCCCTGAACACTGCCAGGGATGGGGCAGCCACAACTGGTATGTGAGGCCCTGGCGCTGGTTCCTGGGGGTCACAGAGCTTCAGCGACCCCCCCCCCCGCTCTGGCCTGGGGCTCAGACCCTGGGCACCACAGGGAGGGGCTTGGACGGCTGGTGGGGACCCAGGCACCGGCGCTGTCGGGGTGGGCAGCGATGTCACATCAGGGCACACTTCTCCTTCACCTCATCCATGCTGCCCAGTGCCCGGTCCCGCAGTGATGGGAGGTCCACGTCCCGCAGCTTGCTCAGGAAGGCAAAGGCCCCGGCGCTGCCATCCTCCTCCTCGGCCTCGTCTTCCTCACAGTGCACCATGGTGGCCAACTCCTGCGGCAGCTCCACCGCTCCGCCGGCCACGTGCAGCTGAGCATCGTCCCGCTCGTCCTGCACACGGGGCAGGGTGTTGGGTGCGGGTAGACCTGGTCACCACCAGCCATGGGGTGCGGGGTCGGGAGGAACCACTCCCCTGGGGGGGGCGTTGGGAATGCTGGGGGACACCAGGACTGTCCGGTTCCATACGCGGACCACTGGGCAGACACATGTAGCCGTTTGCTGCCCTCTTCAGGAATCATCTCCCTGGGCAGCCGCCCGGCCTGGGGCTGTCCCAGAGGGTGGAGGGTCCATGGGAAGACCTCGAGGTCCCACCATGGGCTGGTCCTTACCTGGGCCAGGTGGTACTTGTCCCGTAGGTGTATGCGGACAGTGGCCCGTCCTGCCTTCCTCTGTGCAAACGCCTTGTCCCGCTCAATCCTGCAGAGGCGGGTGCCACGTTGTCACCCCCTCCTCACCAGAACCACCCTCCCCATCATGGCCCTGGGCCTCTAGCAGCACAGAACAAGCATTTTCAAGCCTTGCAACGTTTTATCTTTAAGCTTTCATCTTTAAGCTTCTCCTTCCACATTGGGCTGGATGGAGAAGGAGATGCCAAGGTCCACAGGAGGGTTGTAATGGGGTATGGAGGGCAAGGGCCACATCCTGCCCCTCCAGCCCCAGCAGAGATGCTCAGTGAAGGTGCCCATTGGAGGGACTTGCTCGGTTCCTGGACGCTGTGCCACTGGGTCCCCACAGCACCTGGACTCAAGGTGGTGGGACCTTAACGCAATCCCATGATGGCCCCTCTTGTCCCTCAGCTCCATGGGTGCTGGGCTGGCACCAGACACCCACCACGTCGAGGCACTGGCACCCATGGGTGGCCCTTGTCACCTACAGTGCACTAAACCCCTGACCCACCCCATGCCAGCACCCACAGGGACCTCCTGTGCTCTGCGCCTATCCCTTGCCCCGGCTGCCTCCCTGGCCCTGTGGCACCCTGGGGACAGCCCATGTGGCAGATGGGACCCCGGTCCCTGTGCATGGAGGATTCCATTGACCCCCAGCCCCACCAAAGCCTTACTTCTCCTCCAGCAGCTGCCGCTGGTACTCCTCAAACTCCTCGCGGGACATGCCGTTGGGCAGCGTGGCCTCCTTGGCATCCTTGGGGGGCCCCTTGGGTGGCTCCTCCTCGCCCCCCTTGAAGCTCTTCAGGGCCGCCGTGAAGAAGGAGGCCATGAGTGGTGGCTGTGGCAGCCCGTGCCCCACGGTGCCACTGGTCCCAGCCGGGGGCCAGCGCCTGCAAGGTCAGCAGGACCAGCCCCAGGGGCACCGCGGATCAGGGGCGGATTAAGGCATTAGAAGGGGAAGCCACAGGCACTGGTGTGGAAAGATCTTCAGGTGCTGCTTGCTGTACCCAAGGGTGCTTGGGGGGCATGCTGCGATGCTGTCCCATAAGGGTGATGGGGAGGTGGAAGAGGCCACTGAGCCCCAGCACACCCTAGATCCAGCCAGGAGACCTCCCATTGCATGGGCCCCCAGTGCAGGGCAGCACCCCAGGGCCTCCCTCCTCCTCCTCTTCCTCCTCACTGTTCACCATGGAGCCCTGTGCTGGGAACCCACAGCCACCCACACCGGCACAGGGACAGCTGGTGCAAGGAGCTGGTGCAGAGGAGATGCAAGAGGATTAACCAAAAAAGCCCAATCAATGGTCAAAGGAGTGGAAGGAAGGGAAGACGAGGGAGACAAAGCTCACGCATGTGGCCCCACGGCCCCACTAATCCTGGCTCCACCGAGACGTGGAGGTTCTGTGGGAGCTGGCTCTGGGAGCTTCCCAGTGCCAGTGCCCTGTTCCTGTCATCTCTACATGAGCAATTCCCACGCAGGTTCTGACTGAAGGAATATCCCTGGCTGCACTGAGCACAAGGGAGGCAGGGCCAGGCTGAGCTTGAGGGGGCTCCGAGGGGCTCCCCCCAAGCCTTTGCCAGGCCCCAAGAGAGGGTCTGGCCTAATTTGAGCCCAGGGTCTGAAAGAGGCTGTTGAATTAATTTAGTTTAATCAAAAAAGCCCAAATCCGCGTGGTTTAGCTGCTGCGGGCAGTGGCTGGAGCAGGGCTGCCTCAGGGTTCAGGTTCCATCCTCCAGCGGGTGGAGTTGTTCCGTCCTGTCCCCGTCACTGGGATGGGCAGCTCGAGGGGACCCCACACTCCATAGGATGTACCCCATGGGAACCTCCTCTGGGCTGTGTGGTAGGAGGAAGGCCCCGTGCCAGGACGGAGGAGGCTGTTGCCTCCTCTTTGGGTGCCCTGGGGTAGAAGAGGTTCCCCTTCAGCTGCTGCCCCATCTCCACCTTGAGAGTGGTGGCACAGGTTCCCCTGCTGCCCGGCCACCCATTGCTGTGATGATAGTCCCAACCCTGGTGGGTCCAGGGGGCTTCTGGCCATGGGTCCTGGGATGGGACAGGGCTTAAACATCCCCCAGGTGCTTCAGCTCCTTCTGCAGCTTCTCAGTGAGCTTCTTGAAGGACGGCCGCTTGCCTGGCTCCAGCGCCCAGCAACTCTTCATCAGGGCATAGACAGCGGGTGGGCAGCCCTCGGGGGGCTCCATGCGGTACCCCTGCTCCAGCAGCTCCGTCACCTCCTTCAGGCTCTGGCAGGATGGAGGAGCCAGCTGAGACTCCCCTTCCCTGCCCCTGCCCCACCAGGGGCTTGCCCCAGACAGGGGACACTGGGATGTCCCCATCCCATTGACCTGCAGCGTCCCTGGCACAGCACTCACCAGCTTGGGGTAGGGCGCGCGTCCGAAAGAGAAGGTTTCCCACAGGAGGATTCCATAGCTCCACACATCCGACTTGGAGGAGAATTTCTGCAGCAGCAGGAGGAGGAGAGGCTGAAGCCGACCTCCCTGAGGGCAAAACAGGAGCCAGAGGCTGCCCCCTGTCATCCCCAGCTCCCCCTTCCCATCACCTGCACAGCCCCGGGGTGATCCTGCCGCACTCCTCTGGAGCTGCCCCAATCCAGGGGCAAGGGCTGGTCAGGACAGAGCCCGAATTTTGGGAGGTGCAGGGCTGAATGTGGCAGAAGCCACTGCAGGACAAGCATGAGCAGAGGGAGCACGGAGCTGCTTTGGGAGATCCCCCCTGTGCCCCTCACCCCTTCCCACCATCACTCACGTTGTGTTTCAGGGCCTCCGGGGCCGTCCACTTGATGGGCAGCAAAGTGGCGTCTGCACCCTTAGGATCGACCCTGGCCAAGCCAAAATCACTCACTTTGGCCACATTCTCCTCAGAGATGAGGATGTTGCGAGCAGCCAGGTCCCTGTGCACCAGCTTCTTGGACTCCAGGTAGTCCATGCCTTGAGCCACATCCCTGTGGTGGCCAAGGGAGGCAGAGCACAGTGTCACCACATGTCCCCTGGGGATGCCTGGGGGATGCAGAGCACCAATTCCCAGCCCAAAGGGAGGGACATGGACTTACAGAGCGAAGAGGAGGAGCTGCTGGGTTGGGACAAGTGCCCGGCCCCGTGTGCGCAAGAAGTTCACCAGGTTGCCCTGATAGAGGAGGAGAAACATGCCAGGACCAACATGATGGGGCTGCCCGGAGGCTTTGCCTCTGCAGTGCCCAGCATCCATCCAGCTCAGCCCCTAAACATGGATTTTGTCCCCAGATCTGAGTGGCAATGGGTCCTGCTGGCTGCGGACCAGCCAGCTGCTCCCACCTTGCTCATGAACTCCATCACGATGTAGAGGCCGTTGTGCAGGATGACACCGAGCAAACACACCAGGTTTTTGTGCCGGACCTTCCTGCAGTGGAAGGGGTCGGGGTCAAGGGGGTGCCTGCTCACCCCTGGGACATGAGGCAGGGTTAGGCTGCATCCCCCTGGGAGGACTCACGTCATGGCCGCTGTTTCAGTGAGGAAGGCCTGGGCAGTCACATCGCACTTGATGTTCTTCACGGCTACCTTCTGCCCCATATACTCGCCCTGCAGCACGTCTGGGAGGGGATGTGGGGGGTCAGGCTCAGCCCTACACCCAACACCCCTCATCCCAGGCTGAGCCCCTCCATACCATGGGGAGGGGATGAGGACATCAGAAGGTGCCATTTGGGGAAGCCTGGGGTCACGGAATCTTCAACCCCATCGTCTCACCTACCTCCAAACTCGCCTTGCCCAATGCGGTCTCCCAGCGTGAGGTGCTGCAGGTTCAGCAACCAGCCGGCTGGCCATGGGCACAAGGGCAGGTTAGCAGGGGCCACCATGCTGCCTTGTGCCCAAAACCCGGACCACGACCTTCTGCCATCATCCCCTACCTTTGGCCAACTCCTCCTCGGCTGACTTCATCCCGCTTTTTGGCTTGGGCTTCACCAGCTTGGTGCAGATGGCTCCCTGCTCCTTCATGTAGTGCTGCCAAGGGGCAGACAGATGGAGGCAATGCAGTGATGCCATCTCCTACCCCAAGCTTGGGGTGTGGAGCTGGGGGATGCTTCATGGGTCCCCACCATCATTGCCACCCACCGGGGCCAGGTTTCCCTGGCACTGCGATTTGCAGCCCACGTCTCAGCCCTGCTCCCACTGGACACAGCCAGGGGAACACCGTGGTGGACTCAGGGTGCTCCAGGGTGCTGCCGGTGAGCCGGACAGCAGCCGATGGATTAAAGCCCTGGCGGAGGAGAGTGGTTTGCAGCAGCAACAAGGAGCGGAAGCGATGGCAGTCATGGTTACAGAGCAGGGCCAGAGGAGCTGAAAGGGGGAAGGACCCACCCGAAAGCAGAAGTTGTGTCTAAATGAGGAGAGCACAAGAGAGTGCACAGCTCTGGTGAGGAGATGGGCAGCAGCTATGAGACAGGGCGAAGATGGGCCTTGAGGAATAGCTCACTGGAAGGGCTAGAGCCATGGGGACAGCAGGAGAGAGGGGGCTTGGAGGGGACAGAGATGTGGTGAAACGCCTCGCTGGGTCTCAGACCCTGTCCAGAGGCTGCCAGGATCTTTGTTTTCCAAATGCCCTAAGTCCTGCTGCTGAGTGAAGCGCTGAATGAGCAGGGATGGGTGGAACCATGGCCCTGGGCAGCGGAGCGGGGCTGCTGCCAGCACAGCTGGTTTGCAGCAGAGGATGTTCCTGGGACATCCCAGATGTGTCCATTGCACCCCAAACTCACTGGCAACCACACGCCTTTGGCAGGGATGGATAACAAAGGTAAACACCAGGTAATGAAACCAAACGAAAACCACAGGAGAAAAGGACAGGTACCTGCCACTGCTCCGTGGGACCCCAGGAGGTTTGGTGCTGGTGGGGTCCCTGCCTGGCGAGGGGGGTCTCACCTCGATCATGTCGATGAGGTTGGAGAAGTGCTGCTGGCTGTCGATGCTGAGCGTGTTCTCCTCGTGCACCACGCGGTAGTGGATCACCTCCTTGCCAAAGCTCACGCACAGCACGTAGTCCCCGGGGTGCCGGACAGACTCGCGCACCAGGAACAGCCCGTCCTCAGGGGGCTGCAGCTCCTGCACTGCCTCCGCCCCCGAGATCTTCCCATGGAACCAACTGGGGAGAGGAGCATTGTGGAGCCTAGCTGTGCCTGTGGGCTTCCCCTTGCGCCGGCAGTGAGATGGGGAGAGCAGAGCCCCCACCAAAGCTCTGTAGATACCGTTGCATAAAACCCCTTCCTGTGAGGTCCATCCCAGATGGGGGGATGCAACTGAGGTCTCTAAAGCCCCAACGAATCTCTCCATTGCCAGGGCATGGCTACAGGCTGCTCCGTCCACCCAAATCCTGGCTGGGGGGACAGCGCACTGGATGCCTGAAGGCTCTGCCAGCCCGATCCCCACCCCTGGATCCCCCCACATGTACTCACGGCATGAGGCTGAGCTTGGGGTCGGCACGGATGGCGCCGCGCTGTCGCAGCGCACTGGCCGCCATCAGCCCCTCCTGCCCTGTCTCGTTGTGTCTGGCGCGGTACCAGCCTTTGCCCTGAGGGTGAGAGGGTCTCAGAGCAAGGGAAGGAAGAGGGGATCCCACTAGGATGATGATAGCACTAGGGTCCCATCCCCTCCATGTTCGTGGCGCACCCACTGGGCTCACCTCCACGGCCTCAATGATGGTGACCACGTCACCCTTGTGGAAGGCCAGCTCCTGGGGCTTGGGCTTGGTGTGGTCATGCTTGGTGACACACTGTGTCCCGGGGGGCCAGTGTTTCTGGAAGGGAGAAGGCAGCATCAGCAAGTGACAACGAGAGCTGGACCCCCTCCACCTCCCACAGCCATCAGAGCCAGCCCGAAGGACCATCTCCAGCCTTGGCTGGGGACAAGGGGCACCAGGCATGAGGTCTCCTCCACCCCACTGTGGTCCTGGGGGTACATGTCACCCTGATGTGGGCAAGGGAAGTGCTGGCATCCCTGTGGCAGCCCTGCTCACCCCAGACATGGTCGGCCGTCAGCACATCAGGGACTCCCTGTCCTCTCCTGCTGCCACCTGCGGAGAAGAAACCAAAGGGGGCTGTGGAGGGATGGGGCTGTGGAGGGATGGGGCTGAGCTGGCGCAGCACAGGCCACTGCTGCTGCCTCCATCTCCTCTGGCCAACACAGCTCCTTCCAAGCCTTGTCCATCATGTGGGGCAGCCCCACACCAGAGGATGGAGAAAAAGGCTCAAAGGGTTCCATCCACTGACTCCTTGAACAACTGAAATTGTGGATGGTGGGGCTCATTGGGCAAATCCTTGGCAGCACAGGGTCTGGAGGGGAGACAGCCCACCCATTGAAACCTGTGTCTTCAGTGGCCCTGCCTGGGCTGCCGTGCATCCTCATGCCATGGCATCATCCCCAAACCCACCATGCTCTTAAAAGTCAAGTTATGGCTCTGTAATTTTGTTCTGATTTCAGCACCCATCCTCCAGATCCATTTTGCAGTTGGCATTTCCCTCTCCCTCTGCACAGCAGATGCTTTCCTTCCTTTCCTAAAGGAAGGTGGGATTTCTCAGTGCTCACAACTCAACACTCTTCACCTTTGCACAAGACACCATTCGATGAGACCCACGTCCCGTGTAGGTGAAGCTGCCTTGTGCCCACCTTGCTCTTTTGTACCAGAGGATTAGATAGTGTGAAGCTATCCTGGCAGCTCGCTGCCCCTCTATGTTTCCAAGAACTCAAACCAGCCAGGGAAGCATCAGCTTTCAGAGTAGAGAAACATCTGAGGAGGGGAAGACGTGGTTTCATTCCAGGCCTGGTTTTCTTGGTGCTCAGTGAACATGAGAGCCCAGGCAGGGCAATGTGGGGCTGGGACCTCTTGTGAAAACCCACTGTGGCCTCTTGGAAACTTCTCGCCAGAGCAGGATGAAGCCTCGCTGCCCTGCTGGCCTGGGAGAGGCACAGGGGCTCGCTTGGCTCCTTGGAGCAGCGATGACGGTCTGTGCTCTCTTTCTCTTTTGGAGGGTGAGTCACAGTCACTCCTCTGCATCACCGGTGGTAAACCCCAGCCTGGCTCCATGACGTGAGGATCTGAGGGCTTTACCCAGTCCTTATCCAGAACAACAACAGAAAAGGGACAACTGCAGCTGTGGCAAGGTTCATTTTAGCAGGCAGCAGTGTTACCTCTTCCAGGAGCCATCGTTTGCAAGCAGAGACATCCTCTTGTCCTGCATCTGTGCCACACGTATTATCTTAGTGGACTTGAAGGTACAAGGCACAGCCAAAGTCTGATGTGACCAGACGCATCTCTGCTCACATTCCAGGCTGGATGAGGACCTCATGGGCTTCAGGACAGGGTCTGCTCCATATCCCCCACTGTGGTACACATGGTACAAGGAGGGACATGCTGGCTGCACCAGGAAGGACAAGAGGAGCTCTGGGAGGTGGTACTTCACCTCCTGCTGCTCCAGGACAGTACTATCTGGTAAAAAGCAGCAACTGTTTGCTCAGTCCTGCCTGTGTGGTGCTTGGAAAGGATGGATCCTCCACTCTGAGCTCCCAAGAGAGCTTCTCTCTGCCAAGCCTAGGGCTCAGAGTGCCGGACATGCACCCCAACATGGATAACTGCCCCTGGAGCCTGGCCATGCCTCCACCCAGGCAGCAAGGGCAGAGAATCACCTTTCTCCTGACAACACTCACATGCCTTGTCCTAAAGCAACTATTTGTTCTTGGAGATGTTTGGTCCATCACTGGAATGAATGTTGCCACAAGCAGGACATGTGGTCAGAAAGCCTGGGGGTGGGGGGAGACATTTGCCCCCTTCCTTGCTTTGGAGCTGTTCTACACTTCTTTTACATCAGTTAACCTGCGTGTTTAGTTTTGGTTTCGGTTGGAAGGGACCTTAAAGCTCCTCCAGCTCCAACCCCTGCCACGGGCAGGGACACCTTCCACTAGAGCAGGTTGCTCCAAGCCCCTGTGTCCAACCTGGCCTTGAACACTGCCAGGGTTGGGGCAGCCACAGCTTCTCTGGGCACCCTGTGCCAGCGCCTCATTTGCAATGAGGATGAGGAGTACAGAAACACGGAGGGGTTTGGTGGAGCCATCCCAGCCCTGAACTGGAGAGTTGAGGCTGGTTTCCAGTCACCTCAACCGAGGAGCTTCCAGGACCCAATGCACAGCGATGGAAGACAGGCCAGGCTGCACCCCTGCACTGAGCCTGGCGCTGGGTGCACTGCACACACCTTTGAAACACAACCTGGAGAATGTACAAACACGTGGACACACTGAGGGGCACTTGGACAAACAACAAGTTCTGCTCTTCTGCTGAGAAGCAGGAGGCACCTGGCTGGTTTCCCCACTCACCACCATTGTCTTCACATTGCAACACTACGTCCATCCCTCTTCACGGGCAGAGCAAACACAAAAACATCTCCCCTAGTCACCGACCCTCGCACTTACCTCCCACCAACGTCCATGCAGGGCTTTGGGGACAACAATGTCACACGTAGCCGGATTCTGGAGTTCCTGGAGTGTAAATTTTCTGTCATATGGAGCACCAAAGCTCTATTTTCCACGGCATGCTCCCAGAATGAGCTCCTGTGGTACTTCCTGATTTCTCTTCTGGTAAGGGCTGCAGATGCAGCGTCCCAGCGGCCCTAGTGCCTGCCGCCGCCGTCCAACATTCATCACGAGTGACTCATTATTTGACAACACTTACGACAACTTTTACCCTTTGAGGGCACAGGTACACACCCAGCTAGAAATGGAGATCGTCAGATCCCATATCCTCCAGCGCCGTGCAGCGCTCACAATGAATGAATGCAAAGAGGGAGATCTGCTCTCACCACTTTGATGGCCACCATCAGTGCAGCCACCTGAGGAGCTCTTGGACACTGAGGCTCAGGAGAGGATGTGGTGGGAGCAGGAGGGATCCTGAAGTCTACTCCCATGTCAGCACTGACTTCTCTAAGACCGAGGGGAGGCTGATCCAAGAGCACGGCACAGCTTGTGCTCTACAGGGGCTGAAACCCCAGATGACAGAATCGCAGAACCCCAGCCTGGTTTGGGTTGAAGGTACCTTAAAGCTCCTCCAGTTCCAACCCCTGCCACGGGCAGGGACACCTTCCACTAGAGCAGGTTGCTCCAAGCCCCTGTGTCCAACCTGGCCTTGAACACTGCCAGGGATGGGGCAGCCACAGCTTCTCTGGGCACCCTGTGCCAGCGCCTCAGCACCCTCACAGGGAAGAGCTTCTGCCTTATCTCTAACCTGAACTTCCTCTGTTCCAGTTTGAACCCATCACCCCTTGTCCTATCACTCCAGCCCCTGATGAAGGTCCCTCTCCAGCACCCCTGTAGCCCCCTTCAGACACTGGAAGCTGCTTTGAGGTCTCCACGCAGCTTCTCTTCTCCAGGCTGAACAGCCCCAATGTTCTCAACCAGATACATTAACAGGATTGAGATGGGAAATTGCAGAGGCCGTTAAATGAACACCACTGTCTAATGGCAGTGGCTTATCTATATCCTCCAGCATCCGCAACTGGTGGGGAGAGGACAGTTGCCTCCACAGCTCATCCTCCCGGGCAGAAAACTGGAGACCAGTTTTGCACTCACGTTCAACGTTCCCATTATTCTAAGCAAAATAGTGTGAAGGAAAAGAAAAGGCAGTTTCAGGCAAACACCATTCTTCCCGTGGGGTCTTGTTTTTCTTAGGTGTGTATCTTTTGTTTTTCATTAAAGGGTGTTTAAGCCTTCAAAACATACTGACAATTCAATGGCAAAGGCAGGGTAGAAGAAAACTACTCCAAACTAACCTGGTTAGGTATTTTTTTTCAGATCCTGGTTATATTTCTCCATCAATAAACAACTTCTCCAAGCCAGTTGAGTGAGTCTGGTCATTGGATCCTTGTGATGTCTTTGCCCAGGAGCACTCCATGCATTACCCTCTGGATTTGTAAAGGTCCTCAGGTCTGTTCAAGCTTGAGCACAAACACAAGAGCCCATCCTGACAGCCCCTGTGCCATGCTCCTGGGGCTCAGCGGCAGATCTCATGGTGTCTGTGCAGTCCCTCTGTGACAAACGGATGTGTTTTGCGCTTCTGGGTTCTGCCAGATCCGGTTGTTGTCACAGACGTGACCACAGAGAACTCAACATCACATGCAGGGAACAACTTCCTCATGGCCAGCAAAAAAGACTCCCACTTGCTTCTGCCGGAGCTGGTCTCCCACTTCTCATACCTGGCTATCAACACCCAGTCAGTGCCTTAATCTTTAGTATGTCGATCCTCAAAACCCCTTTAGGCCCTGGGAGCTGATCTAAGGTATTCCTGAAGCCTTCTCCAGACTGAGCAAGCTGTCTGCTCAGCCTGTCTGCAGAGCAGAACTGCTCCAGCCCTCTGATTAGTATTAGGCCTTCCTCAGGAATCAGAAGGCAGACAGGGCTCTCCTTCCTGGAGAGAGTGTTGCTACCAATATTGTTCCAACAGAGCAGTTCAGCAGTGCAGAGGAGTCTGAACATCTGAACACACTGAACGCACTTTGAGAACTGAGGAACGTTCACAACATGAGCTGCTGCTCCTGGGTGGTGCTGTGGCCTGTCAACAGCACTCCCAACATGATGCCTTCAAGAACGTGCTGTCTGCCACTGCCAGGATTTCACAGGCTTGATGCCCTGCTTAGAGTCTTTTCTACACAAAGCCCCATTGCCTGTGGAGAGGAGAAAAGTGACATGTTAGAAGCGAAAAGCAAACAAACATGCTGTCCCTTTAACCCAACCTTGCTGCTTCTTTACACATTTGCCTGTCCCTGGGACTCTGCCTCAGGTTTTTTAGCACTTTGGGATCAGTTTCAAGATTGAGTTCTCACAGGCCAGTAAAACCACCAGGAACACGTCAGCTTCGGTGATAATTTTTGTTATATAAAAATAGCTAAGTGAGAAATCATCTTCGCTGCTTTACCATAAAACCCAGGGACACGCTGCCCTCCCCAACCAACCACACACACACCAACCCTTTGACCTGCACTTGATCATAAGCAGAGCTTCCCAGGGATGAACTCAAGTGGATGGGGAGCTCAGCTCAGAGCCTCTCTCTAAAAACATTAAAGATCTGAGACAACTGACTGCATGCGGGATTTTACAGCTGATAATCTTCTTAACTGCAGTAATCATACAAGAAATTCTCCCTCGGAAGCATGCAGAAGAGCAGAATATACCACCTCTGTCCTTTAGACTAAGTCTTTGAGAGTCTCCATGGACATTTCTGTTATTTACTGGCATTTTTCCATCACTCACCCACTGCACTTTCATGGGTGAATGCAAGAGTAGAACTTGTCTCCCCATCTCCTGTCACAGTCTTTATTTTGGTGGTGGGATTGTAGCACTACTCTCTGAATGCTCAATACAAACCCCCTGAAGCTACACCCAGAGCTTACAGCGAAGCCAGGTATTTTTTCCTTCATCATTTCCAACCTGAGACATAAAAAGTGTCGTTTGGGGGTAACTACCCATGACAGTAACAAATAATCTGCATTTAGGCACGTCTCACTGGAATGTGCTTCCACAAGATGCACTCCTTAGTAAAATTTTGCCAGCCCATTGAGTAATGTACAGCAGCTATTTTAATAGCTCACAGCAACAATTACGATGCTATTTCAGACAGGAAGGAAACACAAGATCCATTAAAGCCACAAAGGGCCCTAGAAAGATGCCACTGAAACCCCCACATAGAAATTTAACTAGAACATGATTCATTCATGTGTAGAGACAAGGCAGTATTTGTCACTATAATGGATATGACTTGATTTTAAAGCTTGTAAGAAACAACAATCATCTAGCAAAGAATTGTTATAAGGTCTCCCCTGAGTCTCCTCGGTCTTATAACAGTCTTCCAGTGCCTAAAGCGGCTACAAGAAACTTGGAGAGGGGCTTTGGATGAGGGCGTGTAGGGACAGGACAAGGGGAATGGCTTTAACCTGCCAGAGGGGAGATTGAGATGAGCTCTTAGGCAGAAGCTCTTCCCTGTGAGGGTGCTGAGGCGCTGGCACAGGGTGCCCAGAGAAGCTGTGGCTGCCCCATCCCTGGCAGTGTTCAAGGCCAGGTTGGACACAGGGGCTTGGAGCAACCTGCTCTAGTGGAAGGTGTCCCTGCCCGTGGCAGGGGTTGGAACTGGAGGAGCTTTAAGGTCCCTTCCAACACAAACCAGTCTGGGATTCTATGATTCTATGTTATTGCACAGTTTGTATTGATGGTCAGTCTAAGAAGCTTTCTGCACTCCCAAAGCATGACAAGTTGATATTGCTTCTTCAAGATCTCAAATCTACTCCTTTATCAGAGCTACCAATCAACACCCAGTGCAGACAAGCCTCGCTTTTTCAGCAGGAGAATAAAACACTGAGGTATCCACATAGACTAAAAGGTGCTGATGAAGCCATCCATCCTGGATGCTGAAGCAGAAGTATACCTATAAAATTAAATAATCAAAAAGCTCCCCTGAGCTCCATTGTGTGCTGAAGTGTTCTCAGTACATAGATTAAAAAAATAAATCAAAGCAACTCCCTAGTTAAACAAACTCTCAAGCAGCCGAGTTGGGACCTAATAGTTCAAAGGCACACGTCTGAACAAAAGATCTGGGGTTTTTTCCCCTCGGAAAGCATTAGTGATATATGTCTGTAACAAATCACGAGATGTAAAGACAATGATTCACTTCATTATCTTTAAACCATGAGAACAGAATACTCTACTGAGATACAAAGGACATGCTGGTATCAGCTGTACTTTGCTCCCCGGTAGCAGTCTCGGCAAGCAAGGAACAACAGAAGGGTTATGACAAACGGTGCAGCAGAGATGATGTGGCTGCAGTCTGAAACTGTGTCCCTGCACATTCATTTCACAGTTACAAAGAGCTCCCTTTAAGCAGCAGGGCTCTGAACTGAGGAGGTCCAACACAAGAGGGACATGGAGCTGCTGGAGCGAGGCCAGAGGAGGCCCCAGAGCTGCTGCGAGGGCTGGAGCAGCTCTGCTCTGGAGCCAGGCTGAGAGAGCTGGGCTGGGGCAGCCTGGAGAAGAGAAGGCTCCTGAAGGGGAGACCTTAGAGCAGCTCCAGTGCCTAAAGGGGCTCCAGGAAACCGGGAGAGGGGCTTTGGACAAGGGCCTGTAGGGATGGGATGAGGAGGAACGGCTCCAACTGGAAGAGGGAAGAGTTAGATGGGATACCGGGAAGAAGTTCTTCCCCATTCGGGTGGTGGGACACTGGAAGGGGTTGAAGGGAGAAGCTGTGGCTGCCCCATCCCTGGCAGTGTTCAAGGCCAGGTTGGACACAGGGGCTTGGAGCAACCTGCTCTAGTGGAAGGTGTCCCTGCCCATGGCAGGGGGTTGGAGCTGGAGGAGCTTTAAGGTCCTTTCCAACACGAACCATCTGGGATTCTGTGATTCTAAGCTCAACAGGCACAAGTGGAAGGTCTCGCCCCTGGGTAAACACAACCCAGGAGTGCAGCACAGGCTGGGATCTGCCTCACTGACGACACCAAGGACGGAGCAGCCACCCCGGCTCCGGGGTGCGCCTCCCGGAGGCAGGACAAGGCCAAGCGGCCGCCGGGAACAGCAACACGGCCGGACGACCGCGGCCGCCATCTTGCCCGCCCTGAGGGGGCGGAGGGAGCAGGGCGGGGACAGCCCGCCCCGAGCGAGCCCCGCCCCCGAGCAGGCCCCGCCCCCCCCCCGCAGGCCCCGCCCCCCGTACGTGAGCGCGCTGCGGCCGCCATTTTAGGTGGGCTCAGAGGGGGCGGGTCGGCAGTGGTGGCGGCGGGGATGACCCGGTGTGAGGAAAGCTGCTCGGTACCGGCGGGAAGGACGCGAAAATAGGGCAATAATCACTGGAGGTGCTGTGCCGGAATCTGGAGGCAGCGGGCGGCTCAGGAAGCCTCATCCAACCAAGCTGCTCCCTGCGTTGCACCTAGGGGAGTGCGTCCCAAAGCCTCCCGCAGCCCGTGCTGTGTGCTGCCCGAAGCGCTCCGGCGATCCCTCCTGTGGAGCCCGGAGCGTCCCGGGGAGGGGTATTCGCGTCTGGTTGACCTGGGGCAGGGGGTTGGAGCTGGAGGAGCTTTAAGGTCCCTTCCAAGCCAACCCATTCCCTGGTTCTGTGGTTAATGGGGCACACAGAGCACAGCTCACCTGAGCTCACGGCAGCACCAGGCACCGGCCACGTTCAACACACACCATTCAGTTACAGACACTATCCACAACAGTCCCGTTTCCATTCACACTCTGCTTGCTGCTGCTGTTGCCCCCACAGCCCCGGCCCTGCACGACGCAGCTCCCATAGGAAAGCAGGATCAGCGCATTTTGCTGCTGCTGCAGAACCACCCCCAGCACGGCCCAAGAACTGAGGCTACAAACTCACTCTGTGAGACCTCCACCAGCCACGCCAGCTGGAGATCTTCCTGCTCACACTCCGGCCAAAGGGGAGAGCCCGCTGCAAGCGCAGGTCGCAGCCCTGCAACTCAGGACTGCCAAACACTTTGCCTCCTGAACCCACAGTCCCATCTGCATCGTTACACACATACAGTTACACTGCTTCAGGACAAAAACTGGGACAGGCACAGCGTCATGGAGCACGCTGCAGAGACTGGTGAGCCCAGGAGTTTATTATCCATCATACAACCCAGGCTTAACCCCCCACAGCAGGGAGAAGCTCTGTACTGCCATGAGTACTAACAGTAACTCCCTTCACTCTGCTCCTGCTGCATGAGATGATGGTGGCAAACGGGTCCCAGCATCGCCCTGGTTGCAGAGAGCTTTTTTCACGGTTCAGAATGTCGTCTTGTGCCCATGGCCTTGATTTTTTGGAGCTAGGAGACCCATATTAGGCCTGGGAATGGGATTTCTTAATTAAAGCCTGAACGATACAAGTTAAATACAAACTTCACAGTAAAACAAAGCTGCCATTGATGTGCATGACAAAATGTGATATTGTGGCTGGCATACATAGCAGCGCAAGCAAATAACAGATGCACAAACATCTTTAATGCTTTATGAGGCCTTGAAGGATATTTCCAGACCTGTCAGGCTTGGAGTTTTGCATGTGAGGATTCCCCATCTGGCACTGAAAGAAAGGAAATCAAGAAAGGAAATGGGAACATTTTTAACATGTCTCTTAATCATTAACCTCCTCGGTAGATGCTTCATTTAATGATGCTGACCACTGTGTTCTCTTTGACACTCTGCCCTCTGGACTATGGCAGAGGCTGGGCCACCCCTGGTGTTACATACAGAGGATGAGGATCCTCCATGTGATGGCCCAGTAGAACAGGACTACTGGAGCGATTTCTGGAACTGGTTTCTGGGCAGATAAACCAGGTACCATCAGTGCAACAGTGTTGGGAAATTATTACACGAGGCCTTGCCAAAGGCTCCATCAAGACAGGTAAAGATATCTGCATTTTCATCGCATGATTTCCCGTGTGTTCCACTGGGATTGGGACTCGGTACAAACTATTTCCACGCACGTGAGTGCAAGGAAATGGCAAGGAACATGTAGTCGTGTATGGGTTTGCTGCTGTATTGCAAGTTCAGGTGTGATCTCACTGTTCTTCTGTTGCAGACCTCAATAAAACTCAAATTATGAGTTGCCTGCAAATGACAAAATCAAATCACACCTTTGAATGCAGCAGTATTCTGATTTTTTGGCCATTGACCAGCATACGGGATTTACTTGCAAGCTCACAAGTATGTCACACATTGCACGTGCTGCTTTGTACCATGGTGTTCTTGCAGAATATTGTGTTAATGGCAAAAAGATGTTTCCTGCAGAATACTGGAATTTTACATCTACAGACTCCTCCTGTACAGTCGGAACAGGTTCAGTTATAGATAGATGCCCTTGGCTACCAGAAAATCACTGGCAGTGGGCAGAAGGACAACTCCTGACCTGCAGGTCCCTCAGGCCATCGCAGAAGGACTTTTTGGAGCACTGACCCCCGCAGCTTCTCCTGCAGATCATCACTTGCATCTCATGGGCACCGCAACAGTTTAAACTCTTAACCAGTCACAAGCCTCCCTTTGTGTTACTGCTCATGGAGAGTGCCCTGTTTGCCTGAGGTCCCATGGAAAGACTTCGGCTGCCGGCAGATTCTGACCACAAACAGCCGGAGCCCGGGGCTGTCCTGCTACGTCTGAAACTCTTTTGCTACAGGGAAGAACTTGTGTTTTTCCGCCCCCCAGAGCAGCGCGGACGGACTGGCGCAGGGGGAGCGGCACAGACACCGCACACGTTCTCCTCCCGGCTCCTGCACGGCACGGGCAGGCCTCGGCGGAGGACGCCCGGGCCGCGGGAGCCCCGCCGCCGGCAGCGCGCACCCGGCGCCGCGCTCCCGCCCGGCCATGGCCGCTGGCGCCTCGCACGCAGCGCCGCGAGAGGCCGCCCCCGGCCGGCGCTTGACGGACAACCCGCGGGGCCAATGGGGCACGGGACACGTGCGCATGGCAGCCAATGGGGCTCGGCGGGCGGGGAGGGGGCGTGGCCGGCGGCGCTGCTAGCGGCTCGTTGTGCGCGCTGCGGAGCCGTTCGCCTCCCGCTGCACAGGCCCGGCCGCGCCCGCCTCAGGTGAGCCCGGGCCCGCGGGGGCTGTGCGGGGGACCGCTGGGCGCCCGGCGAGGCCGCGGCGGGCGGGAGCGAGCGGGTGGTGGGGGCCGCGGCGGCGAGGCCGCGGCCTGGGCCTGCAGGGGGAGAGCCGGGGCCTTGCGGGGGGAGGAGCCAGCGGAGGGGGAGCGCGGGCCGGGGCCGCGGCCTGCGGGGCCGGGCGGGCCTGCGAGAGCTGGATGCGGCGCAGCAGGGCCTGGGGCCGCCGCGCTCCTGGGCCGCGGGTCTCGCTCCCCGCGGCTGCCGCGGAGTTAAGCGGGGCGGGGAGGCGGCGGCGCTGCCCAACTCCGCGCCTTGTGTCGGAGCCCTTCTGCGGGTTGATGTCGCGGTCTTCCATGTTTATGTGGCCTTTTGTCTGCACGGACACAGCTTTTTAAATCTCCCACCCTCGTTAAGATTGGCGCGTCTTTACTGAGTGGCAGTACCTGAGGATGGGCTCCCTAACGTGGTCAGTGCGTGCGAATCGGGACCTGCTAGGAGCAGGGTTCGGTAATGCTGTGCTAAGTGCTTTTGGCCGGAAAAAAATCATGCCTGAAGTAGCAGCCCACTATTGTTAGTACTCGTGGGAGGCTTCTCGGAGCGAGCACTTACCCTTTCTTAGTGATGGGAGAGGCAAGAATGTATTGGGGGGGATGTGGGTGAAAGGAAGCGGGAGAAAGGGCCGCTGAGCTCTGATGGAATAGCTGTGTGGAACTGTGTGCTGGCCTCCTGCTCTAATGCTGGGTGCTGGAGCAGCATTATCTGCTGGGCTTGCATCTGAGCCTTGCTGGAAAGGGAAGTGTGTTTTCTTGCTTGAAAGACTTTGCTCTGGGACCCTGTGATCCACTTAATGAGGCATCTGTGGAAAATGAAGGAGGGAAAAAATGGGAAGGGGATAGGTTAATTCCCTTTATCAGTGCTTATTGTTGACATTTGGTCACCTTTTGTGGTCTTTGTATTTGTCTTCCTTTTCCTTTTATGCCCTGAATGTGGATGTTAACTGCTCATACTGCTCAGCTCTTGCCTCTTCACAAGCCCAAAGCCTTCACCAGCTCGTGTTTAACCACTTTTCTTTATACCTCAGTGTGAACAGAGTTCTCTGCCTTGTGTATTTCCCCTTAAAACAGTGATGATTGATGTGATTTCTTGGATATCTGCAACTCTTGGGTTAGAATCATAGAATGGTTTGGGTTGGAAAGGACCTTACTTCCAACCCCCCTGCCATGGGGGGTTAAGCCTGGGTTGTATGATGGATAATAAACTCCTGGGCTCACCAGTCTCTGCAGCGTGCTCCATGACGCTGTGCCTGTCCCAGTTTTTGTCCTGAAGCAGTGTAACTGTATGTGTGTAACGATGCAGATGGGACTGTGGGTTCAGGAAGCAAAGTGTTCGGCAGTCCTGAGTTGCAGGGCTGCGACCTGCGCTTGCAGCGGGCTCTCCCCTTTGGCCGGAGTGTGAGCAGGAAGATCTCCAGCTGGCGTGGCTGGTGGAGGTCTCGCAGAGTGAGTTTGTAGCCTCAGTTCTTGGGCCGTGCTGGGGGTGGTTCTGCAGCAGCAGCAAAATGCGCTGATCCTGCTTTCCTATGGGAGCTGCGTCGTGCAGGGCCGGGGCTGTGGGGGCAACAGCAGCAGCAAGCAGAGTGTGAATGGAAACGGGACTGTTGTGGATAGTGTCTGTAACTGAATGGTGTGTGTTGAACGTGGCCGGTGCCTGGTGCTGCCGTGAGCTCAGGTGAGCTGTGCTCTGTGTGCCCCATTAACCACAGAACCAGGGAATGGGTTGGCTTGGAAGGGACCTTAAAACTCCTCCAGCTCCAACCCCCTGCCATGGGCAGGGACACCTCACACTGGAGCAGGTTGCTCCAAGCCCCTGTGTCCAACCTGGCCTTGAACACTGCCAGGGATGGGGCAGCCACAGCTTCTCTGGGCACCCTGTGCCAGCGCCTCAGCACCCTCACAGGGAAGAGCTTCTGCCTCAGAGCTCATCTCAATCTCCCCTCTGGCAGGTTAAAGCCATTCCCTTTGTCCTTAAACCACTTTATTTTGTTTGTTGGTTCTTGCATGTTCTGTCACTTTCTTTTCTTCCTCTAAAAACCCTCTTTGTCTTGACCTGTCAGAGACATGTCATTGTAGTGTCAGAATCTATTTCTTTAAGCTTTCCCTCTTGAAGCTTTGGTCTCTGCCTAGTTTCTTGCTTATTCGTTACGAACCCTCTATGACTTGATTACAGTAAAATGTAGTCAGTGCAACATCTAATAACGTGTCTTGTGGATAAGCTTCTTGTGAAGGTGGTGACTTTTAGCTACAGGAACTCAAGCTTTCTGTATTTGCAGACTTCAAAGAGAAGCTGTTCTTTTTGCGCTTCCAAGTGCTTCAGAAAAAGCATGGAAAGCAGCTGCAGGAGATTCCCACTAACTGAAGCAGTGAGGAAGAGTGACAGAGCTCAGCAAAGGCGAGGTGTCACATTTTGCCTCTGTTGGAAATTGGTCAGGGCACTTCTCCTTTTTGATGTGCAGTTCTGTGATCGAGGCACCTGCAAGCTTCAAACTGCTGGCCTGCATGATCCATTCGATTATACAGCCTTGTTATATGTAGATGATGTATGGAAAAATAGCTTTTAACTTTCTTTTGGTGGGTTTTTTTTTGGTGGGGGGTAGGGTGGAAATAAGCTGTGCTGAGAAGGCAGAGATGTTCTTCATGTGTGTGGTTTTGCTGTCTAGTTTTGTTTTTGTTTTTAGTATTGGTAGCAGTGGCCCAGTAAATATAAATTATAGTTTTCTTTTAGCCCACCACTTCCATGGCCTCCTTGTAGGAGTGCAGGAGCAAGCTGTGGTGTTTCATAATGGAACGAATCACAGAATAATAGAGTGATTTGAGTTGGAAGGGACATTAAAGCTGATCCAGCTCCAACCCCTGCCACGGGCAGGGACACCTTCCACTAGAGCAGGTTGCTCCAAGCCCCTGGGTCCAACCTGGCCTTGGACACTGCCAGGGATGGGGCAGCCACAGCTTCTCTGGGCACCCTGTGCCAGCGCCTCAGCACCCTCACAGGGAAGAGCTTCTGCCTCAGAGCTCATCTCAGTCTCTGGCAGGTTAAAGCCATTCCCCTTGTCCTATCCCCACAGGCCCTTGTCCAAAGCCCCTCTCCAGGTTTCTCGTAACCTTCAAGAGTTGGATCAAGCCTTCAGAGATGGATTTCCAGCTGCCTGTTTTGTGCTGGTAAGTGAGTTGGAGAGGGGCTTTTGTCAAGGGCATGTAGGGACAGGACAAGAACATCCGTATGGATGTTCATGGAGACATCTATGCTTGCAGGTTGCAGTATGGAGAGCTGTTGGGGACATGGAAGGAGTTTGTTTGAAGAGTAAAAGGGGTTTTCTTGGAGATTATGGGGAAAGTAGAGGGGTTTGAGAAGAAAACGTGGTAGGTTGGATGGGGGGGTGTGTGTGTCCAGTCTCTGTCTCCTCTATGTCTCGATTAACCTCTTGCTTCTCAGTCGTGTCCTGACAGCTGGCCGCAAAGCAAGTTTTTGCCTGGCAATACCTTGTTGTATCATCCTTAAACTCTTTCCTGAAGCAGTTGGAGCTGTTGGCGGCTTTGCAGGCCCTGCAGACCCTTTTGGTGTGTGGCATTGCTTTTGGCATGTGTTCAAACTTGGACACCTCAGCACCTCTACATCTGCCGTCTGCAGCTGTGTGGATTGGTTTGGCACTGCCCTTCATGTAGTAGTGTCCTTTTTGTTCTATTTCAGGTGTGGTCTCTAAGGAAGACTGCTCAGCTTCAACACTGAGTGGTAGAGCAGTGTCCAAGACATAGCCAAATTTGTTGCTTGCCTCTGCGTCAACCCTGATTTGTGGGGGGCTGAGGGGGTGTGTTAATGTACATCATCCATGTGCTGAACAGGAATTGTTTTCAGGATACAAAGGCCAACACTTCTTCAGGGGCTGTTTTTACTCTCACTAGCATAAGCACAGTTCACCACCAGTGGAGGAAGTGGTTTCCCATTAACTCCCAGTATGGCCAGAAAGGGTTATTGCAGTAGATTGTGTAAGTGCTTGGTGAAAGATTAGGAAGAAAGGAGCATCTTTATCAGTGCTCTGCTCCTTTTCCTCTTCTCAGCTATGCCTTCATTGCTCTGCATGCTTTGTGCCTGGTATCCCATGAAAATGTTTGCCAGGCCTTTCTGTAGGGCTTCCTAATGTCTGAAGGAAGCAGAAGGAAGGCTTCCTTCCCAGTCCTGATAGCTTCTGAACTGAGGATGCCCTCTGCACTGCATGGTTATCACCGGAAGTATTGCAGGCAGTGAGATTAGGCTGTGGTGAAGTGATTTACAGGTGATAGGCACTTGCCAAACTCCTGCCAGCTTTGCTTAATGCCAGGTACAACTCTGGTAACTTGTCATCATAGAACCCCAGACTGCTTTGGGTTGGAAGGGAAAAGCTCCTCCAGTCCCAACCCCTGCCACGGGCAGGGACACTTTCCACTAGAGCAGGTTACTCCAAGCCCCATCCAACCTGGCCAACTGTCTTGACCGTAACTCCACATCACCTCATTTAAGGAGCGTATGGGGTCCCAGGGCTGCTGCTGTTCCATCTCAATGCAAAAATCAATTGGCAAGCACCGCCAGTATTAACTGTGTGGTATTGGCAGGGTGGCTGCCTCCCTGCACTGAGATGAGCTAAAGCCTTTTGCAAGCTCTGAACACCTGGCCTGATGTACGGTGGCTGAGAAGCAATGATATCTTAAACTGTTCTAATTCAGCTCAGATTTGATTATCCCCAATTTGATTATTGGGTTGGTGATGCCTGCCTCAGATAACGTGCTCAGCTCTCAAGCAAGCTGCAACTAGAGGAGTTTTAATAGGAGTTGCTTATGTATAGCACCGTAGGTTATTCTTTGGGCTAAATGACTATGTTGGCCAAAAGTTCTATTAAAATAAACACAAAGTGCATCTCTGAGCCTGGGGTGATTAATTCTTCCGTGGTGGCACTGAGATATTCAATGAGAAGCAAATTTCACATTGAACTTGGAAGGTTTATACTGAACTTTCAGAAGGGAGTTGAAGATTTGCAAGTCTCCAGTGCTTGAATTTGTGCTTAGACTGAGCTCTTGCATCAGGTGAAACATCCATTTACCTTTATTCTGGAAACACAGCGGTGTCAATCCGGATTTACACTTGGTAAACTGAGTGCAGCAAGAGCAGGTGATAGGCTGAGCAGGCTTTGCTGCTGGAGCTATACGTGACCAAACCCCAGATGCTATTCCTGTAGTGGGAGCTCTGGGTTCAAGAAGGAACTTCATCCTCTCAGGTTAACCTTAATTTCATCCCCCCAAAAAAGTTTTATGGGTTTACTCCTCTCACTGGTGGAGTTGGAATTGGAAACACATACAGAATTAAACACTATTGCAGTGACTTAAGGGGAGGAGTGCCCCACTGAGCATCAGAAGGCCATGAATTTACCTCAGTTTTTAGCAGCTTTTCTGTTAATTCTGGGTGTTTCACAGCTGTCTTTAAGAGCTGTGGTGGTTTGGAGCTGTGTTCTTTAAGAGCTGTGGTGTTTGGAGCTGGGGATGTTTAGTGTGCTTGGATTGAGAGGATGACCAAATGTGCAGTAGGAAACTGGAGAACCAGAGTATGGGACTGTTCAAGAAAATGAGCTTCTCGTGGTGGTGGTTTCAGAAAGAACTTGCCAGCTCAGGCTTCCTCAGGCTACTGGACCTCAGCTCTCTCCTGTTGCAGGAAGAGGAGATCCTGCTTCCAACCATTTCAAGGTAGATGTGAAAGTGCTTTAAACCCTGCTGTTCTATGCCCCATCCCTGGCAGTGTTCAAGGCCAGGTTGGACACAGGGGCTTGGAGCAGCCTGGTCTAGTGGAAGGTGTCCCTGCCCGTGGCAGGGGTTGGAGCTGGAGGAGCTTTAAGGTCCCTTCAACCCACACAGTTCTGTGATTCTCTTCCGGCAGGCCATGAAGGAAGAGCAGCTTTGTCTGTTGTGAGTTTGAGTTGTAGATGTCTTCTGCATCTGAAACACCAGGATTCAGTCCCTGCTGATGCTAAGGCAGAGAGTATCTTCATGTGGTAGGATTTCTAATTGTTTTCTCAAGGCTTTCTTCAAAAAGGTGCGAAACTAGAACCTCTCAAATATCCAGTATGGACTGAAGCGAGTGATCCGGATTCGTCTGTTTCATGTATGCCATTGAGTGGTCACCCGAAGGCAACCACTGAACGATGATAGTGCCTTAAGATGTGGGATAAGCAATGTGAGAGGGAGGAAACACTTAGCGAATGAATAGTCCCCAGGTGAAATAGTGAGCTGGGGCTGGCACGTTGGGCTGCTGCTCCTCTTTCTGTCTTTTAAAAGATTTGGGCCTAAAGTTGGGATGAAGGTTGACGTGGCCGGTTGGATCCTGGCTAGCCAAGTGCTTGGACATCAGAAACCTGAGTTGTACCTTGGCTGCTTGGAATACTTTGGTGCTTACAGGAGTGTGGATACAATCTGTATGGATGCTTTTTATTAATGTAAAAAAAGAACCCAAACCACCCAGACTCCTTAAGAGCTCTTTAATGGTACAGAGTTTTGTAAAATGCCCTGCTTGTTAGTTTGAAAGAAGGAATTGTTCTGGGATTTTCAACAAATAATTGTGAGGGGGGGAAAAAATGCACAGTTGGAACAGTTGTTTGGCCTTTTTTAGAAGCAACATTCCAACTTCTTTCAGGTGGAGGAAGTTTTGGCTTGTTGAAATTCCTGTGACCACTGTGATAAGCTTGATTTGCCCAACCTCTTTTTGAACCCACTCTTTTCCTCCATATATATTTTGACATTGAGATTAAAATTGTGGTCAAGTGCTTCAATTCTTCCTAATAATTTGCTTTAGACTGTTAGCCAGTCCATGGCCATGTTGTCCTCCTCCTTCTTCATACCATAAGAAAAAGGGAATAACTGCTTTTGATTTATTTTCTTCGAACCATTCATGACTTTACAGACCTCCATCTTATTTGGGTAAGCCTATTCCAGTGTGGAATACACCCATTGTTTCCTGCACTTCATTTTGTTTTCTTTCTTTCCGTGTCTTCATTTCCTTCATTAACCACATATAATGATCCATGGAAGAATTGTTTTTTGTTCGAGATCTAGTACTGATGTGAGATGTTTTTTCTCTTGGCAGATATAATATAAGATGTCTAATGGTTATGAAGATCACATGGCTGAAGATTGCAGGGACGATATTGGTAGGACAAATCTAATTGTGAACTACCTCCCTCAGAACATGACACAGGATGAGTTGCGGAGTCTATTTAGCAGCATTGGTGAAGTTGAATCTGCAAAACTTATTCGGGACAAAGTTGCAGGTATGGTCAAGTGTGTAAGGAATTGTCACTTGGTGGTGGTGGGCTGCTCAAGCCAATACTGAACTAAGTGCTGTTTAATGTAGAAATACTAAATATTTGTGTGTGTGTAATCAAACTGTTGCAGACAAGTCTGCATATACTTACAGTAATGCACAGACTGGATACTGAATATTAGGAAGATAGACTGCTTAAGGCTAAATTAATGACTGGTTTAGATAGAACCATGGAATGGTTTGGGTTGGAAGGGACCTCAAAGCTCCTCCAGTTCCAACCCCTGCCACAGGCAGGGACACCTTCCACTAGAGCAGGTTGCTCCAAGCCCTGTGTCCAACCTGGCCTTGAACACTGTCAGGGATGGGGCAGCCACAGATAGGGTTAAGAATTCCAAGAAGTACAGTTCCTAAATTTGAACACTAATGGGCATGTCCCAAACTGAAACTAACTTGAATTTGGTCCCCAGGGTTTGTTCTTCCTACATTTTTGACTCTACCAGAGCTCTGAATATGCAAACAAACCTTTCCTGATCTGATTTTGATCAGTAAAATAAAGGCGTAGCTTGTGTCTGGAACCATTGTGGGCCTTATCACTCTTCAGGAATGTAACTTGTAAGTTCTTTAAATAGGATTGTTAGTAGTAGCTTTAAAAAAATGAGAGGAATGAATTGTTCAGATTTGTGAAACTTCATCTTTCCTTGAAGACAAACAAATGCTGGTAGATCAGTGGGTTCCGGAATCCATATCTATTTAGTAGCAGGAGCTTTTGGTCTCCTCTGTGAAGATGTTGGAATCCTTGCGCTGTTAAAAATCTTCATCTACAAATTGTGGTTATTCTTGTTCAGAATTCCTGGAATCTGGGGTTTAGTGGGAGAGTGGTTGTTTCTGTAAATAAAAGTGACTGTGCTGTTCACTAGACTGCCCTGTGAAATTTTCTGTTGCACATGCTCAGCCTTGTATTTCAGGATCTGGCAGTACTGACGTAGATCATGATCTGATCCATAACCAAACAGGTCTGAAACTACTGTAAAATTGCATGAAAGCTGATGAGACACGTGAGAATTCTTTGTGTGTTCTCTGAACTGTAGTACTTCCATGCTTGAGAATAGACAGGAGAACTCAATAGTGAAACCATTCTGAAAGTAAACTCTAAAGTTGATCTGACTTCCATATCTTTTGTTTTCCTCACTTCTTTCAGATGAAGCTTCACGTGGTAGCCATCTGTCTAAATCCCTACTTACAGAATGTACATGTGTCCTGGGTTCAGTGCAGCGTTTTTCTTCTTCTTAGTAGTTGGTGCAGGGCCGTGTTTGGGCTTCAGTCTGAGAACACCACTGATAACACACCGATGGTTTCGTTGTTGCTCAGTAGTGCTTACCCCAATCAAGGACTTTTCAGTCTCGTGCTCAGCCAGTGAGGAGGGGCACGGGAAGCAGAGCCAGGACACCTAACCCAAACTAGCCCAAGGGGTATTCCATCCCACAGCACGTCATGCCCAGGATAGAAACTGAGGGAGTTACCCGGGAGGCCCGGATCACTGCTCAGGTCGGGCTGGGTGTCGCCCGGTGGGTGCTGAGCAGTTGTTTTGGGCATCACTTGTGTTTATTGGTTTATTTTCCTTTTCCCCTTTTAGTTTTATATTCTCTCCCCTTGTTATTTCCCTTATCATTATTATTATTGGTGGTAGCAGTAGTGGGTTTGTGTTATACCTTAGTTAGTGAACTGTTCTTATCTCAACCCGTGGGAGTTACATCCTTTCCATCCTCCTCCCCATCCCTCCGGGAGCGGGGGGAAGAAGAGGGAGAATGAGTGAGCGGCTGCGTGGTTCTGAGTTACCGGCTGGGCCTAAACCATGACAACACGTAAAATCATCATGAAATAGTTTCCTAAAATACTGATTCCTTTGGCTAATTTGGTAGCTGAGCATTCAGCCTGGATGTTATCAGACAGTTTGAGTTGCTCAGCAGCAGAGGCTTGCTCTGGAGGCTACTTTTGCAGGGACATAAGAACACTTTTTTTAAGGATAGCAAGCCCTTCATCAACTGTCAGGGCTGAGCTACACCTTAGACTTTCAACTCAGCACAAAATTGCCTCTCTGGGAGGTAAGGATATGTGAAAAAGGAAGCAAGGCATGTCATCACCTGCAGTTTCAGAGTCTACTGCACACTGTTCCCTGTAGCATTGAATCCTCTGGTAAAGTCTGGTTAACTTTAACTTGAAACCTGACAGTGCTGGGAAGTTTAAAGTCCAAACCACATGCTTGTGTGCTTCAGGTTTTTCCTAACAACCCTGAAGAATCAGAAGTAAAATCCCTGTTGGTATTGCATAGTCTTTGAGTGCCTGGGGACAAAATGCTTGCTTTTCTTTAAAGTGCTGGCAAGTGTTTTATTCTGCATGGCATTTAATTTAGTAGCTGCTTGAATTCTGTTGCCACTTGCAACACCATTAGGAGCAATTCCCAGTCCTGGAGTTTGGAATATCAGTAACTAAGAATTGGCTTCTTCAGGAACCTTCAAAAAGTACTTTTCTCTTCTTTTTATTTTTCCTTCCTTTTCCTTTCTGCCCCTTCACCTTTGCGTTTCTGTGTTGTAAAACTCCACTCTCAGCAGCTCGGATACTTGGCTGCCCCTGAAAAGACCAGTCTTGGGGCTGAGTTCTGTCCTTGTGCCACCACTGGCATTTCTCTGCCCCTGTGGCAGACTAGCAGGAAACTAGAGCTGCAGAAAAACCTGTTCACTCACTGACCTTGGTGCTGTGGGGGCAGGTAAGTCATGGTACCAGCATGGAACCGGGTGTAGTGAGGCGGGAGGCCTGCACAGGAGGGAGGTAACCCCACCTTTTGTTGGAATTAGGCTTTTTAGATCCAGTCATTTCTTCTCCATGAAATCACAGCTTTGATGCTCCCATGGCATGCTGTTAAACCTTTTTTTTTCTTTGGAGTTGCCTTTATTGTCTGTATTTGCAGAGTTAAAAATCACTATTTGTTTGATAATTCTTATTCTTCATAAAACAATGCCTGATATGTATATTTTTTTTCCTCAATTCATTCTCTGTTAATGAAACATGTAGGGCAGAAAATATCTTCTCCCTAGAATAAAGCTTTTAATGACTTACTGAAGTAGCCTTTGCTTTCTGGAGACTCATTACTTTGATTCAAGAATCGATTTGAAAGCCAAAGTTTAGTTTTGTTTGAGCAAAGGGCTTCATTATGAGCAGAGTATAGATCTGGTTGGGTTTTGTTAGAATTACAGCATGGGACTGAACAATCTTCTGTTCCAGGTATTAGATTGTGCTTATAAAATTTATAGAAACTCTTTGAAACAACTGCTTACCCTGTATTTTGTTGCTGATGGGCACCTGAGGAAGTGGGAAGTGGCAGCAAACCTCAGTGTCCGTTTCCATTCCTCACTATGAGTTTCCTGCTTTGTCTGCACCTGGATTAGAGCAGTTGCTAGCAGTAGAGCAATGCGTTTGTGCGGGTGCTTGAGATGTGGTAACTTCTTACTCTGTTCCTTGCAGCAAGCGTAAAAAGAGAAGCTCGTGCACAGTAGGTGACGGTTAGTCAGGGTGCAGTGCTCCTTCAGCTCTTCCTCATCATTCTGGAAAGAGTGGGTGCTGGTCCCTTCATTCCCCAATTTGTGTATTGCATTCCTAAGCTCCTCCAGGCATGGCTCTGCTTAACTTGTGGTGAGGAACAGGGAGCAAATACTGGGTTGTTGCTCGCTGCACTTATATTTACTGTATGTATTGGACACCAGGATTTTCATAAGAGAACTATAGAACTGACAGTAGATATTGTTCTTTCTGTCAGATCTTCAGGCTAGCACTAGCCATACCTTGGGGCTTTGAGCCCGGGGAAACATTAGAAGGTCATTTCCCAATATAGTATGGCGGAGTGTCAAGTGTGAGATGCAACTTCGCAGAGTTGCATCTCCTGGCCTCCTGTGGTGCTTGCTGAGTTGCCACTGACCCAAGGGAGTTGGTGCAATCCTCTCTTCCTGTGGCTCTGCTCTTGGGGTGAGAGCAAGGAAAAGTGCTGGGATTTGTCCAGTCAGTCTGCACTGGTCAGACTGTAGCCCAGCTTCAGACGCAGGGGAGCCAAACCTGTGCTCCCTACTGATCTCCTACCCAGCAATGTGTAGTGTTAAATGTCCTCTTTCTTGGAGCAATTGCCTCCTACCAGAGATGATTCAACAGAAGAAATATGTCCTGTACTATATTTTGCCTTGGGAGTGCTTGACTTTGCTGGGACATGCAGATTCTGGCGTCTGGGTTTCCAGCCCATCTGCTGTGCTGAACATCTTTTAAAGCATTTCTCCTCCTTCAGTATCTGTTAGTACAAAAACCTTTGGGCCACTCTGTGCTGCAAGAAATTCAGCAATTCTGGGTGCAGTGTTGTGTCAAGGTGTCTGTGCACAATGTGGATGCTTCTAGTCAATGGCTGCACATGTTGTGAGGGAACCTGGTGATCTTTAGTCTGCTATTCATGCAGGTATCACAGGCTTTTAGTCCTTCTTTACCAAATGCTAAAGCCAAAAGTTACTCTTCCCTGAGTGCAGTTGTATTTAGTTTCTCCGTCTTCCCCTTCCCCGTTAAGTGCTGGTACTTTCAAACCCAGCTGTCCTAAAGCTCTGGGAAGATTGGGTTAAGCTTTTTGCACATGGTTAGGGTCTCAGCCTGCTGTGGGGTCTGATTGTTGCTCATGGTACCCACAGCCCTGCTCTGAGTACCTGCTCACAAGTTTGCTGTGTGCACCTCTGTAAAAGCATTCTCTCTGAGGGCAGTTGGTTTTGTTAGGAAGGTGTCCAACATCTTGGGGGTTCTTGTTCCCTCCTTCACACCTTCTGTACTGCTTGAGCAGGGAATAAGGTATCCCTGTGATACAACTTCCTACTCTAGGAAGTCCACGATATTGAATCCCAGCCTGGTTTGTGTTGGAAGGGACCTCAAAGCTCTTCCAGTTCCAACCCCTGCCACGGGCAGGGGCACCCGGGAGGTGTCAGTGGTGGCTGGGGGTGGGGGGGGTCAGGAATGCACTGGAAGCTGAAGCAGCGGCTCAGGGAGCTGGGGAAGGAAGCAAGGACATGGACAGAAAACCAAGTGATGCTCAGAAAGAAAACGAGTGCCTCTTTCGTGAAAGGGCTTTTTATCACGGAAACAAAACTACATTCTTTCAGCTGAAGGAGTAGAGTAGTTTGCTTAAAACTGGGTTTTCTGGTCACTTTGTTAATTATTCTTCCAGATAAGGACTTACTTGTTTCTTCTTTTTTATCTTTGCTTCGGGAGTACATTTGCATTTATGTATGTGCAAACTTTTGAAAGGCTTTTTTAAAGGTTTATTTAATTACTCTCCACTAAAATAACCTGAAAACTCTTGCAGCGCTGCTGCCTTTTGCGTGATTGGCTTCTAGTAGGCTCTTAACATCATGATAAAGTAAATAACTTGTCTGCTTGCCTGGGATAGACACTTGACATTCATCATAATGCTGTGTAAATGCTGATTCCGTATATGTTTTCTGGCGTATCCTAAAAGGAAGGGAATTTTTACTGCTTAAGAGGAGGGAATATCATCGAATCACAGAGCGGTTTGGGTTGGAAGGGACCTTAAAGCTCATCCTGTCCCAGCCCCCTGCCACGGGCAGGGACACCTTCCACTAGAGCAGGTTGCTCCAAGCCCCTGTGTCCAACCTGGCCTTGAACACTGCCAGGGATGGGGCAGCCACAGCTTCTCTGGGCACCCTGTGCCAGCGCCTCAGCACCCTCACAGGGAAGAGCTTCTGCCTCAGAGCTCATCTCAATCTCACCCAGTTCAGCGTCCACCCAGGCCCTGTCTGCTGGGGCTCAGTGCTTCAGGCTCCGGGGGGGAACAGTCTTGCTCAAATCTGTTTCCCTGGTCTTTAAGGGCCTATTTCCGTAAACTTTAGGACCTGGTTTTGTTCAGTAGTTTGCTGGAATCTTCATGGTTATGTGGCTTTTGGGACAGACTGGATAGAAAATACCTATCCAGCAGCTGGTACTCAGTCTTCAGAGCACGTGAAGTGATTGAGGAGTAACCAGATTTGATCTGAATGATTGACCATCTGTGACTAATAACACAGCAAATGAATGTTAAAAAGAAATCAACGCATCCCATGCTGTAGGTGCATGTAAGATGTCTGCAAAATCCTGATTGATGTTGTCTCTGCACAGATGCATTGGTGGCATCTGCACACCTTCATGTGCAGAAGCTCGTGTTTGAGATCTTGCTTTTATTGCATGTATTGGTTTCCTCTGTAGTGTTAAGTCCTGCTGGGCTACTGAAGAGTGATTTGCCATTACAGTTGTGCAGAAGTGTCTGGTGTCAAGAGAGTTGGAGCTGCACTAGTGGAGATGTTTTGCCACCAGGTCTGTAAGAGAACAGGGTTGTTCCTATACAAAGGGATCTGGCTTCTTCAAGAGCTTTAGCAGACAGTAAAAATTAGCTGGGGCTATTTCTACAAGGAGCCCATGAGGAAACAGGCAGTGACATTATTTGGGTTGAGATGTGTTCCTGGCCTACTGCATTTCCCAACTGGAAGGTCTCGGTGCCTTCAGTCCCCTGGTGAGTTTTCCAGTAGATGGAGTTAATCTACAGGGTCTTATTTTCTTCAGTTTCTATGACATTTAGTGCTCGGATAACCACCATTTGACTCTTTCTTCCCCTTCTGGGGGTGGTGGGCATATAGTTGATGTTCTGAAATGTCTGGAAAGTGTAAGAAAACTTCCTTGCCAGCTAAGACCATTGCAGGGGCATGCTGCGTGGCTAAAAAAGGGCTGTGTTTTGGAAGAGAATCCTTTACTGCGACCATTAGCTGTGTCTTCTAGTGTTCTCAAGCCAAACAACTGAGCTTAAGAATAACAGCTTAAAAACAGTATATCGTTAAAGAAAAACAGACGTTCTCCTATGCATGCTTAAAATGTTCTTTAGAAAATCCCATAGATGAGGCTGAGACAAGAAGTTGTCTGACAAAGGTATAACTTCTATTGAATGGGAGTTGCTTTATTGCACTGAGACACTCTTGGAAGTATTTCAGCGAATTTTAGATCTACAGTGATGAGAGCCTCTGCTTGTTGGGAAATTGCAACCCAAAGTGAGCTTAGTAATGTTAATGTTAAATTGCTATTGGCCTTTGTAGGGGTTGGAGATAGAAGCAGAACAAATAAGCACCCAAATAACATCTCTTATAGATACCTTTGTAAATCAGTAGCCAAATAATATCCTTTGCCTTGCATGTTGTAAAAGTTTGTATTCTTATTGTTGTTACTATTAAATTCTTTTTGTAAAACTAAACTTACATGAAGTAGTAGTACATGACTTGCCTGCATTCAAGAGAATTTTTCACTGTTCAGCTCCATCCTGTGTTTGGGACACTCCCTGCTCATTAGCCACATTGGATGTATTAAGGATTGAAAACTCTTTTCCCTCTTGTCTCCAGGAGGGAAGGTTGGAATAGCTCCACAGAAATTAGCAGCCTGGTGACTTCTTACTGGGGGTTCCTCTGTTGACACTTTCTCCCTCTGCTCTTTGTCTTACAAGCGTTTGTACTAATGAACTTTGTTCAATTCTTGCCTTTGTTCCACCCCCATCAAGTTTTCAAGGCTGTTCAGCATCGGTATTCTTTGTTTCTGGAACCTCTGCAGCTGCCTGATACACACTGTCCTTGGAGACAGAGGATGTCCACAGTGCAAATGCAAGAGCTCCGAGTTACTCCTCGTGATGCATGCCAGCCTTGAGATACTTCTTTGGCTTATTTAAGTATTTGCTGTGTGGATTATGGTTGAGTTCCCTTTTTCTCCTTTATGTTTCTCTAATGTTGATGGTGATAACTTTCTGTTGTTAGGTTTAATTTCAAAAGATGTTTTTCCATGTAGGACACAGCTTAGGCTATGGCTTTGTGAACTACGTTACTGCAAAAGATGCTGAAAGAGCAATAAACACACTGAATGGCCTCAGACTGCAGTCAAAAACTATTAAGGTAGGATGTCTGGATTTCCTCATTCTTCTATGAAGTGGCTTTCTAATAACCTCCATTCTGGTGGGGAGGCTTGTGTGCTCTCCAGCTGCAAGAAGGCTGGGCTCCAGGGTGAGAGCAGTAAAGTGAGCTGTTGAGCCTCTTGGATTTTGGAACAGCTTTCTGTTCAAAGATTCCCTTTTTTCATTCATACTGGTTTTACAGCAGCAGCTGGGATCATTACAAACTGTTGCTGGGCTTTTGAACTCATGTGCATCTCAGCTACTTGGTGATCTCTATTTGAAATCATGTTAATACACATGTACTCCTTTTCTAAAATAACAGCTACTGTATGTGGAGGAAATCACACCTCCTGAGGTGATCATAGAATCCTGCAACAGTTTGGGTTGAAGGGACCTTAAAGCTCCTCCAGTTCCAACCCCTGCCACGGGCAGGGACACCTTCCACTAGAGCAGGTTGCTCCAAGCCCCTGTGTCCAACCTGGCCTTGAACACTGCCAGGGATGGGGCAGCCACAGCTTCTCTGGGCACCCTGTGCCAGCGCCTCAGCACCCTCACAGGGAAGAGCTGCTGCCTCAGAGCTCATCTCAGTCTCCCCTCTGGCAGGTTAAAGCCATTCCCCTTGTCCTGTCCCTCCAGGCGCTTGTCCAAAGCCCCTCTCCAGGTTTTCTGTAGGTCCCCTTTGGGTACTGGAAGACTGTTACAAGGTCTCTCCAGTGCAAGTTCTTGGTGTGATCTGTGGTTCCTGACAGGTCGAGTATCCGAGTCAGAACTTCAGGCAGGAGTTCTTCAACATAGCAAAAATGTTTGTTGAAAGCATCAGTATTACTCTTCTGCTGTCTCTGTAGCAGTGCCACTTATTCTTATCTGTTGGATGAGCCCAAAAGGGATGGACTCATCTAGGGACATGACTTTTCTCTTTTTCCTGGTAATTTTCCCCTACCTTCTCCCTGTTCCACTTTTTTGAACCCAAAATGCCTGCATTGTTTAGTGGGGAATAAATGAAGGTGCCTCATGATAAGATATGTTTTCCTGAACAACCTTCTTTTTTTCCTTTTCAAAGGTTTCCTATGCTCGTCCAAGTTCTGAAGTTATCAAGGATGCTAATTTATATATCAGTGGACTGCCAAGGTCAATGACACAAAAAGATGTAGAAGATATGTTTTCACGTTTTGGCCGCATCATCAACTCCCGTGTGCTTGTGGATCAAACTACAGGTGAGTTCTGTTGCATTACTTGTGTGTAGCACGTTTTCTGGCAGATCCTAAACTAAATTAGACATCTACAAACTAACCATGACATCTGGTGTCAACCAGTGATACCATTTTCATGGGGTATCCTTTTCCACTGCTGTTTTTAAAGCCCAGAAAGACTTATGCTGCCTCCTCTGCTTGCTTATAATCTAAATCATGTCATATTTCATGCTCTTATTATCAGTTTTACCAGGCCGATTTGCCAAATCTACTTTCTTGCTATGGCACTTGCTGTCACTGTAGTGCACTGTGCTTCTGGGCAGTGTCCCTAATCTGGAGTACTAATGTTACCTTTATTTACACATACACAGTTATTACCCACAGGTAAATTCCAGGCCATAGTTCTATATTAAAAAGCAAAACAATGTGTTTTCTCTCTTATAGGAACCTGGAACTCACTCAGACAATTTTCTTATAGTTTAAAACATCTGAGGTGTCCCACAGTCCTCTGTGGTTACTGCCAACTGTACACTTAGTCCTTCCCTCTTGAACTTTCTGCATGGATTTTGTGTATTAAATATCATGAGAAAGAGAAGGGAGCAGTTGCTTAGTTAAGCACTCAGCTCAGGAGAGACCAAAGTTAAGGATTTCCTTTGTAATGTTAATCCTGACTCCATGTTATAATGTGTTTTCAGAGAGTTTTAATTTCTTACCTAATTATTTCAGCCTGCAGAGCTGAAGTGTGGCCTGTCCTGCAATCTCAGGTGTCTGGGTTTTTTCCAGTAGCCCATATGCTGCCTACGAAATTGGAGACAACTTTTACAAATACACTTCATTGAGTACTATTTTAGAGCAGGAGATAACTAAACCTAGCAATTCCCTATTTAACATTTGTAGCTGGAAGCATGTACATTTATCCACAGTAGTTAAGCAGCAACTTTCATGCTTTATGAGGAAAGTCCTTTCCTAGAGAGGACTCATTTTGTCCAGCTTTGCTATCTTTATGGCTCTGTCTCTTGAACTACCTGTCTAGATGACAGCTGAAAAAGACTTTTAGAGCACAGAAAACATATTATAAAGGAGTCCTCCTTCTCTGGCTCTGGAGTCGGGATCACTAGCATCTGTCTGACAGAACTATAAAATGAGATGGCAGAAGTCATACAATTAAAATCTCTCCAGGAATAATAGTGTTTTCATCAAGTGTGCTGAGGCATGATGCTGTCTAAATCAGTGTCAGCTCGGAATATGATGCTTGCTTTTAAATAACCTTAATAATCTATTGTTTGAAGAATGGATTCTGTTTACAATAGAAAGTTGAATGTAAACCTAGTCTAGGTTTCCTTTCCCTTCAGACTGTAGCCAAGCATTGGCTTGGAAACCTCATTTCACTCTTGATCTAGTCCCAGTTAGAAGAAATTGTGATCTGTTGTGCTTTCAGACATAGCTGCTCAGCAGAGGCTGTTCTCCAGCTTTGGAGAATTAATCTGTTTAAAAATGTGCTTTCTACAACATTTATATTTTAAATGAAGGCTGTGATAGATCAAGTGAACAGCACTGAGATGAGCAACATGGAAGTTGAGAGGAAGTACCAGTATGCTGGGCTCTGGGATAGCCCTTGCTGACTTCTGGGTGATGCTGATGTTCTGTGCCATTCCATGATGGGACAGATCATGGAATCCCAGACTTGGGTTGGATGGAAGGGACCCTAAAGCTCATCCAGTTCCAACCCCTGCCACGGGCAGGGACACCTTCCACTAGAGCAGGTTGCTCCAAGCCCCTGTGTCCAACCTGGCCTTGAACACTGCCAGGGATGGGGCAGCCTCAGCTTCTCTGGGCACCCTGTGCCAGCGCCTCAGCACCCTCACAGGGAAGAGCTTCTGCCTCAGAGCTCATCTCAATCTCCCCTCTGGCAGGTTAAAGCCATTCCCCTTGTCCTGTCCCTCCAGGCCCTTGTCCAAAGCCCCTCTCCAGGTTTCCTGGAGCCCCTTTAGGCACTGGAGCTGCTCTAAGGTCTCCCCTTCAGGAGCCTTCTCTTCTCCAGGCTGCCCCAGCCCAGCTCTCTCAGCCTGGCTCCAGAGCAGAGCTGCTCCAGCCCTCACAGCAGTTCCGGGGCCTCCTCTGGCCTCGCTCCAGCAGCTCCACGTCCCTCTTGTGCTGCTGCCCCAGAGCTGGATCAGGACTGCAGGGGGGGTCTCCCCAGAGCGCAGCAGAGGGGCAGGATCCCCTCCCTGAGCTGCTGCTCACGCTCTGGGGGTGCATCCTGCTCATCCCAGGACGTAGTTTAACATGTTTAACAGCATTTAAATGTTGAACAGCAGTGTCATTGTTTCAGTACAGTTGCCAGGAGGTAATTCCTCATCAGTGTTATTGAGTTAAAAATAAGGTACGTGACGTCTAAAGGTAGTGGCTAGGATACAGATGAAACTGTAATCTCTTGTGTTAAAAAAGGTTGAACTACTTGGTTATAGTCAGACCTTTGTGGCCTCATCTACGATGCAGAGTGTTCCCTCAGTGTGGAAAACTGAAAACCTTTATAAAAATCAGTGTCAACTTTGTGTTTGCAGATGCTTTATAGTGATAATTCAAACGAAGGGGTTGGCTGCCATTTGGTTTCGTTGCGTTAGTTTAAAATGTTGGGAGGTTTTTGGTAATGGCAGTGTCAGTGGGGGGTTGGATTTCCTGGAATTCCACCACACGGGATTTCTTTATTAAAGCATTTTAAGTCACTCTGGTTGGTCTAGCTGAAACAAATGTATTAATTTGTCTTTTGTTCCTTAATTTTGTACTTTATTCTGTAGCTGCTGAAGAGCCATCAGTAAATGCAGAGAACTTGCAAGCCGTGCCCACAGGAATATTTAACCGCTTTGGTTTTCTTTTGCTTTCAGAGTTATTTTGAGTTTATCCTGAACTTCCCTTTTATTTATTTATATTTTTTTTTTTATTGGTTTGGTTAAAAGGTTTGTCCAGAGGGGTCGCATTTATCCGGTTTGACAAAAGGTCAGAAGCAGAAGAGGCAATTACAAATTTCAATGGTCACAAACCCCCAGGTTCCTCCGAACCCATTACAGTGAAGTTTGCAGCCAATCCTAACCAGAACAAAAATGTGGCTCTGTTATCCCAGCTGTGTCATTCACCAGCTAGAAGGTTCGGAGGGCCGGTGCATCACCAGGCGCAAAGATTCAGGTAGGTTAGGAAGAATAATGCATTTAAGGCTGTGCTCCTATTCCCGTGTCCGTCTGGGAAGCTCTGCAGTGATCTCATTGTGTGTGAATGAATACGGAGTGCACTCTGTGTCCTGCAGTGTTCTGTAAATAAAACTGTTGAATTAAAGTATGATGAAAGTAAAAATCTTACTTGTAAAATTCATATTTAAGTTAATTATAACAGGGGACAAACCCTACCGTGGCTGTTTCTGCAATTGAGTGTGTAGTGAGATACAGGAAGCAGCAGATTCCAGAGGGGTGTTGGTAGGTGCTTGTCTCAACAGATCCCCAGTCTGTAATCCATCTAGGTGAATGCTGGTATAAGTTGCAACTTAATTCAAGCTCTGACCCATTGGTTCCAGCAGGGAGATGTCATAGTAAAATAGGAAAACCTTGTTCCTGATGGAGAGATGCAGTAGGATTTCTGCCTACATCTTGAGCTGGCCAGTGTTCTGTCCCTGGGTCCTCAGAAGTTCAGTGAGATCACTGAGTAATGACAGCACACTCCCAGGGCTGTGGGAGGTATGGTGTGTTTTGCCTTTGAGAACTGCTTTGAATATGAACTGCTTGAATTTGAATTGCTTTATTGCTTAAAGGAGGGTGGTGATAGTTGGACTGTGCACTGGAAAATGCATTATGTATACATACAATCTTGGCTTTGTTATGTGCTCATGTTTCTTAGGGTAGTGTTTCTCTGTGGAGAATTTACTTTTCTTTCTTTTTCTCCTCCAGTTAGCTCAGTAAAACTGGACTAAAAACTCAAATAGCTTTTTACAGCACTGTTGTTCCAGTGACCTTCCTATAATGCTTTAGCATTTTAAGAACAACTCAGTGTGATGTGTCTCCAATGAGAATCATTGTCATCTGTTGTTTTCCAGTGAGGCTGATTGAACAGGTTGCCCAAAGAGACCATGGAGTGTCCATTCTTGGAGATGGTCAAAACCTGGTTGGAACAGACCTCAGCAACCTGCTCGAGGTGCCTCTGCTTGGGGCAGGGAGGTGCTCTAGCGACTTCCAGAGGTCCTTGCCAACCTCAGTCATTGTTTGTGACTGTAGCCCAGGCAAGTTGAATGCAGGCAGCTCCTCAGATCTCATCTCCCTGAAGCACTCATCCAGATCTCTGCACCCAGATGAAGCAAGGAATGCAATTCTGTGGTGTTGCAGTTAGGTGAACTGTTGAAAAACTTACACATGTCTTGAGTCAGCCAGGGCTTTGTTGTGTCCTGGTAAGATCTTGAGCCTTTATGTCTCACGTTTTCATTCTTAATGTAATTGGACATTTTCATCATCCTTCTTCCCCTTAAAATTTACAACAACATTAAGATGCATCAGAGTAAGCAGTACAAATAACATTCACATCCATAAATAAGAGACCAAATAACCTTAATTCTGTCCTCATCACTCAGGAACAGTAAAAATGATTCATGTGTTAATACTTGCAGGAGAAACGAAATTTTAATGCCCAGTTCATTTATTATGTCTTTTAAGAGCAGCTTTAATGTTATTTGTGTGCATTTCCTACATTTCTACAGGCATGGGTTCTCACAAGTGGAGATCAGAGAGAAGACCTTCTGTCTCTCTCTGTTCCATCTCTGCTTCTGTGGTAACTGCCCACTTGGGTTGTCTGAGCCCAGTGCACATTTTGGCCACCTTCTGCTCTTAATTGTAGGCTTGCTGATGGAGAAAGAGCTCAAGTTTTTGAGGTACTACAGATTGGCAGAGGGAGTAGTAGAGCAGCAGCCATGCTCTTACAAGTACACTGTGGGGGCAAGATCCATCAGTTGACTTGAGGACAGGAACTGTCCCTCTCTTCGCGTCTTGTCCCACACTTGCAAGAACTTTAACACTTCAGAAGCATCCTCCCCTCAGTCACATGTGCATGCATGCACATATCTACACGTATGAACAAGACAGGCACCATCCCACAAGTTCTTGTTATTTTACTTCCCACCTTTGGTGTGAACAGGAAGTTCTTCTAGTGACTCTTCCCTAAAGGATGCTCAACGTCAAACTGTGGTAAACCTTAGGAACCTTAGCTTGGACCGAGTCCTGGTTTTGTGTAGTGGACAAAACATGATGGATAAGCTGCTTCCAGAGAGCTCACAGTCTGTGTAAATTACAGTTGTGGGCTCTGCTACATGGAAGTTGAATACTTATACTGACATTTTGATTACACTTCATCTCGTTCCATCCTAATCCCTGTAAATCCAGGATTAAGCCTTTGGTATCTCTAATTTGTAATTATTAATTTCCTACAGATATCGCTCAGACCCTTTGTTTAATGTTCTGTTAATCCTTTGTAGTTCCTGTGGTATTTGTGGCTCACATCAGGAACTGCTCTTAATGCCTCATCCCACCAAAGTGCTGGCCTGGCCTGAGGCACGGTCTGACGTGCTCTCTGCTTCCATCCTGAGGGAATGACACAGTCGTTTGGGACTGAGTTTGGAGGAGAGAGGAACCATTGGGGGCGAGAGCTTAGACAGAATAGCAGCTCTATAGGTATTGAACTCTGATGAAATGAAGGAGTTTTGCTCCTAAAGCTGGAGAAGGCTGGCCAAAGGCCCTCAAGAGTCCTGGGCTTTTCCCTTCACCAGATCTCTGTGCTGGAAGAATGTTCTTCCAGTCTCAAAAATATTCCCACTTCAGCTGGTTTTCCTTTCAGACTTGTTCAGGGTTTGGAGATTCAGTTCCCATTTGTATTAATGGGCAAACTTGTGTTGATATCAGAGTCCATGAGTTAGGTCCAGAATGCCTGAAGAGAAGTTCTTATTGCTTGATAAACCTTTGCTCAAGGGGAAATGAGAGAAGACTCTGGAGTGTTTAACCCTGTCACTGGCACTCCTGCTCAGACAGCTTCCATGCAGCCTGGTTTGTTCCACTCCAGTGCAATTGTTCAAACTTTCAGTTTCTAAGCTGTCAGTTGTCTGTGTTGAGAATGCCATAGAAGATAATGCTTCATCCAGAGTATATTTCATCAAAGTCCTAGAAGAATGTGGCATTGAACCCCTTATTTCTATTGCTGCTGCCCTCTGATACGTGGCTCTTTGATTTAACACTGTTATATTAGGCTTACAGCTTGTATCACCAAATCCTCAACAAGACTCATTTTGTACACAGTACATCATTCCCAGCTGTGTCAGTGTATGGGAGGAGAAATTGCTTGTGGGAAAAGCAGTGGATGTGACCAGTATCAGTGTAGTTGGACTCCTGCTCTTTGTGGAGCTGTATACAAAATAGAAGATGCCAAGCTCATGTGCAAAGGCAGCATAAGCTAATACTGAAACTAATATTACTGCTTATTAGCCGTGTGTGAGCTGCGGGGTTGCTCCCACCGGTGGTGCTGTGTGGAGCTGGTCTCAGGCTGCAGTGAAAAGAATTCAGCAACAAAGAATTTCTGGGGCTTTCATAGGACTGAAAAGAAATTGGGTTTCGTTCTCATTTCTGAGATGATGTCCTCTAGTGTGTTAAGATAATCCCAGAACCTATTTAATAACAGTAGAGGAAAAGCTCATTCATCTAAATGAGAAGCTTAAGAAGTGAAAGAGATTACAATTAAAACTATAATGTCACAAGATGTTGGAGTTTTGTGGTTAGCCTCACTTAAAAGAACCATCCATAGATAATGTTGTCTACAGATGCGTAGGTAGGATTGAAAAAGCAAGTAGAACAATAAAGAGTGAGGACACCAATAGTAAGTATGACAAGACTGAGATCCTTCAAATTACAGTATTAATGGGATTTTCTCTGAAACACTTTGGATCTCTGTGCTTTAGTGTTGTTTGCCCAAATCGGAGTCTTTTAAAGACCTTTAATAGGTAAAACTTCCTGAGAGTCATCTTAAATTGACATGGTCTGTGCCTGTAGGACGGACGTGTTACGTGTCAGCTCCTCTGTGCCTGGCTCCACACGGGCTGCTACCCTGAGCTGACCAGGAGATGTTGTGTTTGTCTTGTGCGGGGCTGCAGTCCAGGGGAAGCAGAGAGGTTTATCAGATCAGTCAACCTGCAGTAGGAGCCTGCTCCACTCATCCTGGGTGCTCTCACTCATGCCATATGTCCTCTGTGGTGCTTCAGGTGGATGCAAGCCTGAATGCCAGTTTGTCCTTCCATATGCGTCTAATCCTGTGCCACATTTACTGTCACTTTGGCTAATTTCTTTTCTGATGGTTGCTTTTTAACCAGCCAGAAACTTCTGTGAAAGGTTTCTTTTTTAAGTGAACTTGCAGGGTATCGCTTCAGTTCAGAATTATAGTCACAGACTGGTCTGGGTTGGAAGGGACCTTAAAGCTCCTCCAGTTCCAGCCCCCTGCCACAGGCAGGGACACCTTCCACTAGAGCAGGTTGCTCCAAGCCCCTGTGTCCAATCTGGCCTTGAACACTGCCAGGGATGGGGCAGCCTCAGCTTCTCTGGGCACCCTGTGCCAGCGCCTCAGCACCCTCACAGGGAAGAGCTTCTGCCTCAGAGCTCATCTCAGTCTCCCCTCTGGCAGGTTAAAGCCATTCCCCCTCGTCCTGTCCCTCCAGGCCCTTGTCCAAAGCCCCTCTCCAGGTTTCCTGGAGCCCCTTTAGGCACTGGAGCTGCTCTAAGGTCTCCCCTTCAGGAGCCTTCTCTTCTCCAGGCTGCCGCAGCCCAGCTCTCTCAGCCTGGCTCCAGAGCAGAGCTGCTCCAGCCCTCGCAGCAGCTCCGGGGCCTCCTCTGGCCTCGCTCCAGCAGCTCCACGTCCCTCTTGTGCTGTTGCCCCAGAGCTGGATGCAGGACTGTCAGATGTGGGCAAGAGGGATGTTATGAGTGAGGTGATAGTTCCTATGGTTGAGGGTTTTTTAAAGACTTTTCAAGTCTTTTAGGGGTGTTTTTCCTTGTTGTTGGTTTGGTTTGGTTTTATAAACCTGTAACATTTTTGTCAGCCAAAGCAAAGAGGAGAATCTCTGTGTAGCCAAAGAGCAGAGCTACTTGTTACTTTAAATGATTTTTCCTGTAGTATGCATTCAGATTTGTTGTCATCCTGCTGCTCTTCTTCAAGTGGTTCCAGTCCTTGACGTTCAGTTGATCTGGGCTTGTGGGCAGAGCCTGAGGCTTTATAGGAAGCAGGTTCAGAGCTACACTGACTGCTGGAACCAACATTGTGCAATTCTGATCTTAGCCATTTTCTGCTCCCACACATGGAAGCAGGAACCCAAGGCTGGTGATCTGTTGAGACAAAAATTTCCCAGATATTAAGGGAACTACATCCTACCAGCTCATTTCTCAAATGGGAACAAGCTCCAAAGCTGAAGGTGTCTGTCAAAAAAAGTAAGCATATAAAGCATGCAAACACAAAAAGTGTTTCATATAAAAGCAAACTAAGCAGTAGGTCTGTCACCTGCTCATCAGATCACATGGATTAGTGCGTCTCGTTCACCTTCTGATACTCTTAACTGCTTTTTCAGTTTTTACTGTAGTACAAGGATTCCCAAACTTGGATTCCCTTGGGGCTGGCCAACAGTGTGAGCAGCAGTGAGTATGTGCAGCATGAGCTCAGGTGTGGCCACACTGGGCTTAGAAACACCAGCAGCAGGTAGCCAGCGGGGCCGCAGCCAGACTGAGCCAGGTCGGGAAGCGGTCTGCACCACTGAGACTCCCCCTGCTCTGGTACAGGAGCATCTCATAGCTCAGGTGTCCAAGGAAATGAACTATCTTTGAGCACCAGACAGCCTGGGGCGGGGGAGATGGTGACTGCGTGGTTCTCTTGTATGAGTGCATCAACCAAAGTGCCACACTGAACACAAGCTGACTTCCCTGGGGGCATGGGTGGGCTGCTGCAGCTCTGCTCCCCTTCCTTCTGATGCACACTGTCTTGAGCCCTCCCTTCTGTCTAGAGACAGCAGCAGCTCCTGTCTTTGTGCAGGGCAAGAAAAAGTCAGTGGGGAAGTGTTTGGCACTTAATGCAGCGTTCACTGCCCAGACATCCATTCCCTGTTTCCTCCAGGTCAGCAGAGAATCAGGAACTGCCACCCCCATGTTCTTGGCAGAGAGCAGCACGTGTACCACTTTTAAGTGGTTTGCATATCACCAGTGGTACACCACAGTTTGGGAACCCCTGGTATAGTATAATTATATTTCTACAATCACATGTCCTCACACTTTTTAAATAATACATAAGCTCAGTTTCATAAAATTAAGGTTTTAACCTTAACTTTCACATTTCCTGACCTTTGAGTGCTTAGCTGTGCAGCCATAATACTGCCTTAAAATACTCTGAAGCTTTGAATTACTAGGGTGGAGACCAGAAATAAAATAAAGGGGAGTTAGAGATATGGGTTATAGGAGAAAAGAAAATAATACAAAGCAAGATAGAAACAGGAGAGGGGTTTTTGCTATTTGTTATGCATAAATACTTCTGGGGTACAACGCAGGAGGCAGGTTTAGGAAGGGTATGTTGGTGACTTAAAACCCAGTTCAGTAAAGCCTGAGAAGTTTTCCTAGGATTAAGTTGGTGTGAAATTGATAAGACGAGCATACATGCATCCTGCAATTGTAAAACTGTGTGACTTCAATGTGGTTTGCTGTTTTGATGTTTAGAAGCTCCTGCAGTTAGAATATCTCCAGAACTGTGTATTCAGGATTAAAAACCTGAGATTTGAATTCCGTAGCTCGGAATGTGGGACATCAAAGCCACTGAGAGTTGGCTGAGGAAGTGCTAATATTTCCTTATCTGCCTAATAGCTGGGGCTTATTGAGTAACCTGCTTGTATGGGGGGTGTTTGCTTCTGTTCCATAAAATAAGAAATTTAATTTGATCAACACACACTCTCTACTCTTAAACCCAAACCATCCCCTCCCTCCCCTGCCCCAGCAAACCCCACAAAACCCTTTGGCTTATGAGTTCCCAATGTAGTATTTTAAAGGTGAGAAAAGGAGGGTAATGGGATGCAAACTCCTTGAGGGAAGTAGGTGGGGGGTGGCTTGAAGCAGGCTGGGGCCTCTGGGGAGGTGTTGCCTGATACCTGCACTCAAGCAGTTCTGCACCGATGCCATGGAGTGCTCTTCACAGCCTGGCTGAGCTTCAAGTCCCCTGTGAAAGCGAGCACCTAATCTTGCCTTGCAACTCTTCTGTTGCCTCCCTATTCCTAAGGATAGTTCCCTATTAACAAACTAGTTGGAATACTTAACATTTATACCTTTTTTTTTTTTTTCCTGGCAGCTGTCAATTTTGATTGTCAATTTGAATGGGGGAAGCGTTTCTTTCTGGTGGTTTTGATGTCCATGTAGAAAATATTGATGCTCAGTTGCTTCCCATTCGAGTGAATTTGCTGAATTGAATTGAACTTTTACATGAAATATTGTGCTTTTTATTTGCTAGGTTCTCTCCTATGGGTGTAGATCACATGAGTGGGCTTTCTGGTGTAAATGTTCCAGGAAACGCATCTTCTGGCTGGTGTATCTTCATCTACAACCTTGGTCAAGATGCTGATGAGGGAATCCTCTGGCAGATGTTTGGCCCCTTTGGTGCGGTTACCAATGTGAAAGTTATTCGAGATTTCAACACCAACAAGTGCAAAGGTTTTGGTTTTGTGACCATGACAAACTATGAAGAAGCTGCAATGGCCATAGCAAGTCTTAATGGCTACCGCCTGGGGGACAAAATCTTACAGGTTTCCTTCAAAACCAACAAGTCCCACAAATAACTTGCTCGTGCTTTTTGTATGGAATAGATTAAGTGAGTGACAGAAGTTGAAACCTTCTTCTTTTTTTGGTTTTTTTTTTTTGTTTTTGTTTTTTTTTTTTTTGTTAGTGTAAAACTCATTTTGCGCCAACTTTCACAAGTGTTTGTCTTAGTCTAAATGAGAAGTGAAAAAGGTTTTATATTCTGGGATGCAACTGACATGTTCAAATGTTTGAAATCCCACAATGTCAGACCAATTTTAAGTTCCTTTAAGTTATTTCATTTACAAACATGTTTCAAAAATCCCCTGAAATCCGAAGTCGATTGCATTAACAAGACCCTCTGGATGGTGGTAAAATTGAAGCATGCTTTCACTTATGAGACTAACATTTGTTCCATTGAATGTTGTCTGCAAAAACTGGAATTTTCTGCAAAATATCAGGCTGAACGAATTAATTTTCTTGGGGTTTTTATGTTGTTGTTTCTCCCACCCATTCCCCGTGACCTTCTTCTCTACCCCCGACTCGGTAGTATGGAAGAAAAGTTGAGAAATACTAATGTTTTAGTTGACAGTCATTTGTTTGCTCAATTAATATTCATTTACTACGTTATGTAGTTGAGGATTAGGCTTTTGAAGTCAAGGTCTTGTAAGTAGTAGCATGCCAGCATAACTTTTAACACCATTGAGGAGGTAAGTTGCACACTGAGCAGTGGCCAAGCTGTCCAATTCAAAGGTTTTAGAAACATTTTACTTGTAAAATCCACTTTCTAATAGGAATGGACCAAAGAGTTTCCAAGAAACTCCGGGAAGATTTCAGAGTCAAAATGCAACTCCAAAAAGAGAGTGTGAATCTTAAGTTGCTACTTGATCAACCTCAATCTCTTCTGTCCAAATACTTAATGCATGGTGCACTACTTACTGGTACATTATAATGCAGCAAGATACTTACTCATTTTCAACGATCATTATAGTTTGAATTTCTTTGGTAGTTCTATTTTGTAAAGGAAAAAAATAACAGTTATAAACATTTGAGCATTGTATTTCTCGCATCCCTTCTAATGAGTGCTAGATTTTTCTATTTTAATAGGTTTTTGTTTTGACAACTAGCTTTACTTATTGAACACTCAGCAGAAAAGTACTTACCTACTTGCAAGTTAGATATTAACAAAAGAAAAACCCCTTTGATTTGTAGATTTAAAGATTAATCCCCCAAGTTTTCTGCAGACTGCCTTGAAACTTTGAGTTGTTCTGTTTCTGTTAATTTTCTTTTGCTTTTTTGTGTTTTTTGTTTGTTTTTACTTTTGCATTTAAGAACATTAAATTTGATTTTGTTTTGCTCAAATTTTGTTTTGTTTTTTATTTTCTGTTATTTTTTTGCTGAGTATTGCACACAGTGTCCAGCTTCCAACGAGTGTTGCTTTAAAGAACTCTAGTTCCTCTTGAAGGGTTTCTCAGTTACTCCTTTGACAGACGAGTAGAAGAAAGATGGTTATGAAACAAGAGCACTACAAGAAGTCTGTCACGTAGAACCCGTGTGCCACAGGCTGACATAACCCTGCAGGTTGTTCTTTGGTAGGAAATCTGACAAGGATTGCTCCATTGAGTAAAGGCTGTGTAAGGATACTGGGCATGGCTAGAGACTTATCTGCACAACCGTCAGGTCCAGTGTTCATGCTCCGTTGGCAGAAGGTAGAGCAAACAAGAGACGGGGTCAGGGACAGTTTTAATGCAGTGTCTCCTTTTTGTTGCATGAACCTCTAGCAGTCCCTAAGCTGACTTTCAAATGGCAGAGGCCCTTCCATGCCTCCTGCTTGTATCCTTCCATCCCTGGCTGACCTTGCCTGGCATTTACAATTGTTTCTTCTCTTTCTGCAGTGGGAGCTGCAGTCTTGCACAGCCCAAAGAGAGCCCCCTCCTTTGATCGCCTTCAGCACTGTCTCCAGTCCTGTTCACTACCATCTCTTGAGAAGCACTATGGTTTGTACAGCAGTGGCTGTGACAGAGCAACCTACTCCCACCCCTCATAGTGTACTTTCCAGCAGTCTATTCCAGATGTTTCCACCAACTTGTCATCAATCTTTTATTACGTTAATAAATACTTCCTTTATATGAAAAAGGAGAGATTCAGAAGCACTCAGGGGGTGTCTCTCAAGTTAAAACTGAGTAGTATAGAGTCCTCTCACAGTGTCCCACATCTCTTAACCTCACACTGTCCTGTTCTACAGGACAGTTGTTCCCAGCTTCCTGTCATTCTCTCTTGCCTTGTTTCGTGTAAGAGTAATTTCACACTAAATGAGAGTCGCTGGTTTATCACAGTATTTAGATGGGGGTTCAGACTTCCAGTGAAGGACACCCTCGGTAGGACTCTGCATCAGTGATCACTGCAGGCGTGCTGCCACTGCTCTGAGCTCGAAAACATTTCGTGTAGACTTTTTGGCATCCCTGTCATCTGCCTGCTTCTCTGTTCTTCCATTTTTCTTTGCTAAGTAAGAAGGAAACACAGGATGCTGTTTCAGTGGTAGTATGAAAACATCTCTTGTAGGAAACATCTGATCCCAGCTTCCTTTGATAGTTGCTCTGGCAGCCATCACCACATAATTTCCATGAGCAAAATGTTGCTGCTTGAGTCAGGAAAAGAGGGAAACAAAACCCTGCTAAAATACCAAGAGCCGATACTAGAAGTGTATGGTCTGCATCATAATAGTCACTAAATATTTGGCATAAATAGCTGAAGTCAAGGAAAAATTGTCTGTATTCTTGCTGCTTTTGGTCCTAAACAATAGCCATGTATCCTACTGGTAAAGACCAAAGGAAACTTCTGGAATTGGAAACTAAATTCAAACAAGTAATCTGCCAGCAATTTTTCTACCCAGAAGGTAGGAGCAACTGGTTTCCTTTACCACGTCACCCAGTGTACCCTACTTTGAAGCTTCTCCTTGAACATAGCTGCTTCAAGAGAGGGTTTGGCCTCTTGATCCTCAGAGAGTTTAGAAAACTGTTGATTTGTTCTGCTTTTTCATCCTTTCATTTGAGGAAATACAGATGCTTCTTTCAGGTGATGCTCAGTCACTGCTTACAGGATCTTTGTGAACCCAAAGGCCTGTCTCAACCCAGTGGACAGTTACATTTCTCATGAGATGCAGTAGCTCAGTGAGGTAGAGTCTTGGTTGCTGGATTAAGATCTGGTGACCAGATTTTAAAGACCTGGTCCAGGCTGGAGATGTGCTACTGGGAACAGCTCTGATTGCTAGAAATGTTTTGGGTTCCCCTAGAATAGGCTGGAAACCTCACAAGACACCCCCAGGTACCTGCTGCTGAAGGACCAGGTATAATTCCTGATGAAAACAGGTAGTTCTGGCCGTGCTGCTGTTGCAGGGTCTCGTGTAGATACTGAAGAGAATGACGATGCCTCAGGGGACAGGGCGAGGGGTTTTGTGTCAGCTTTTCTGAAGGCATGAGCCTGGGTTTCGTGACTCCGCCGTTTGGGGTGACACCATTTCATTTTTACATGTATTTGATCAGATGGACAAATACAGTGACAAAAGAAGTTCACCTGCCTTGTGTTTGAAAAGAAAGGGGAGAAAAGGCTTCTTCATCAATCTTATGGTCAGGGTAGCTACCTTCAGAGCTGAGGGTCTGCCAGGTGGGAATACAAACAGCAAGACTTGGGCTGGATGTTCCAGTGGATCCATTTGCTTTGCGTACACTTGCTTTCACAAGGAGAACTTGTGTGCGTGCCAACACTTGGCACTCCAGCAGAACCTGCCCTTGGCTTCTGCAGCCATTCCCGGTGGGGAGTCCCTGGTTTTCACTCACTGGCTGGGAGCCATCTCCTTTGGGAGGCCCATCTGCAGTCAGGCACCTTTGGTGGCACTAAAAAGGCTTCACTGTGCAAGGGCAGGGTCCTGTGCTGGGACTTGGTCAGCCTTCAGGACCTCCAGTTACTGTTTGCAGGAAACCTCACCAGCTTTTGAATGTCTGGTGTGATTTTAATTATTGCTTCATCACTTTTGAATGTAAAATCACTTGGGTTATCTTGGTATTTCATTTGAAAGGGAAGTGCTGCTGCCCTTACTTGGTCCTCATCCTTTTCTCCACTATTGCAAATATTGGTTGGATCTGGCACTCCAAGAAGGCTCTTACTGGGTCATGGTGTGGCTGCCAAACACACTTGTTATAGGGCTTCCAGAATTGCACATGAGTAGTCTTCATTCTTTGCTGGACTGTGGAGCTTCACTCTAAAATGAGACAATGTCTGCTTAAATGCAAAACTGTCCTGACTCTGCTTGAAGACCTCATCCAAAGTTCTCTGGAGACATTCTGGACTTGAGTCGTGTTGTACAGAATAAAACCAAATAAAAAGATGAATCAGATTTTCTTAGTATATCCAACAACTTGAGTTTTGTCAAACTGAAAATTCCTTGAAGGCTTTATTCAGACTTGGTCTTTTCCAGTCTGTTGATTTATGAAGTTTTTATTCCTGCTCAGTAACTTACATTTGCTTCCCAGATTCCCCCTACGAATGGAATTCACCCTGGTGCAGAAAGCTAGCCACAAGCCTACTCACAGTTTAGACCTGACAACCATCTGCAGATAGGGAAACTTCACAGTAAATATGGAAAAGGAAGCTCTGATGTTGCTGTGTATCCTAAGCTGGCAGAGGCAAGTCCAGTTCCTTCAGATGAGGAGATGGCAGCATCAGAACCACTATAAACATGAGCAGAATCCAAGCAGGTTAGTGTGTTTAGCTCTCTTGTGACTGTTTTAGATGGTATCTCCATACTGAAGTGTTGAATTTATTTTAATGTTCAAGTTAGATCATTATAAAGTTTGGTTTGCATCTGGCAGGAGGGGATGGAGCCAGCACAGTTAATGTTGCCTCCTGTGCCAAGCTGGTGACACTCCCTCCGCTTTCTGCTCTAGATCGGGGCCTGAGAAGGACTTGAGGATCCAGCTTTTAGGGTGGAAGGAGAGGTCAGCGTCCCCGTGGCGCTGTATGTCCACACATCTTGTTCCTTCCCTTTGGTTGGTTATGAGTTTTTTGTACGTCTGTATCATGATAGCATGAAAACATGGAAAATAGAGACACACGAGTCACTCAGGCTACATTTCTCATTGCAGTGGATACTAGTTGGTCAGTTTGTGGTCACTTATATTTGTCCTGATGACCAAAGGGTGTCACTCTGGAGAAGGACACCTATTTTTATAGGGACGTTGGATGTTGTAGTAATGTTCTTTATGCGAAACAATTACAAATCTTAAAAGAAAAAAGAAACCTTGGTACCTTTCTAGAAAGGATGTTGAGCAGTTAAAACCAAAATACCTGTATAACTGATCCCTGATTTGGAATGCCAAGCTTTGGAAGTGAATAGTCCCGATAGTCATCGGCTCTACCTGCCTGCAACATGCTAGAGGGTTTGTAATGTACAGCATTTGGTGAACTGCTGATGGCGAGCTCCTGGGTCAGTCACAACAGTCAAACACAGTAACTTGACCTAACGCTACCTCTCTCATATGGTTACCATTTGGACTTCTATAATGAGGAGATTTGTCCTTTGGAATTCTGCCAGTAAAGCACCTTATTGTTAACAGTTCTACTTATAGCTCCTAAGAATAGCTTTAGAGCAAAGGGACCAAGTTCACATTCACCAGAAGAGAGCCCAGCTCACTCAGAGCTCCCATTGTGGGGCTGCACTTGGAGTTTGGTTTGGTTTTTGGTTTTGTTTTCTTCCCCAAGAACAACGCTTGTCCCCCTGGGTACTTCAATCTCTCTATTGCAAAGCAGATGAGTCTGTGCTGTAGGCAAGTTCCTCGGTACTTCTCAGTGTTGGATGCTCAGCACAATAGAACTGAGAATTACAAAGGTCCAAAGGCAAATGTTCCTTTCTGATGTTTTACCTTATTGCTTTTCTACTTATTTATAAACTGGGGTTCATGAGGAGGGTCACGAGTCCCTCTTGCTTGTCCTGCACCTTGTGTGACTCCTCCACGATGCAGCTCAAGTGTCCACTCTTAGAGGAATTCAATGCAGCACTGGTTTTGTGATGGCTTTTTCCTAGTAGGCTTATGTAGTACAACTAAACAACCCCTCAAGTGTTGCTCTCTCCTTCTGCATGGTTTAAAACCAGCCAAAGCCTTTAGATGCTCTAAAGCCAAGCACAGCGCCCAGTGAAGGGATTTGCCTTGGAATCCTGTCCTGTTTTCCTGCCCCTGGCTGTGGTTATTCCTGTCTATCACACTCCATAAACCATCCACCAAGGTTGAGCTAAGACTATTTTTCTGTTGAGTGGAATTTTCAGCACTTAAATTCTTTTTGTTGGCAATGATGGAGAATGAGTGACAGCAGAACTGCCACCTGAAACCTTGGGACTTGCTTCTGGGCTCACGTTTTAGAGTCTCCATTCTCATGCTGGTTGTTCCTTATTTTCAAACAGTTTTGAGCAGCTTTTCCATGGTACAGCTGAACTTTTTCACTTGGTCATTGAGAAGAAAAGGACTTGAGAAATTTGAAACATAAGTTGGGATAAAGCCTTTTATTTGACCAGTAATTTTGAATAATCCTGTACTTCTATCTAGTGGTTTCATTGACTTTATTTCCCTTAACTTATGTACTCTTTTGTTCATGAATTAATCTGTTTGTGGGACAGAAGGTTTGATCAATTGTTTTCCATACTGTACAGTATATGGTTCAACATTTTGTATATTTAGTGTGGTTTTAAGTTATTGATTTGTTTTATATCAAATAATTTATTTTTCAGGTACCATTTTCATTTAAGCTTTGTTTTTACATGGGTTTCTTTTAAATAAAGTATGACACTGCTTTCCAAATGTCTCAAATGAACTTGAATCCCATTGTGTTATTTTGAGATGACTTCCTGTAAATTAACTTTCTTCTAGAAATACCTGCAAAAATGGACCAAGTTCATCCTTGGGTTGGAAATTTTCCGCAAGGATTTTTAAGCAATTTGGAAAGAAAACCGGGAATTTTCATATTGAAACCGTTCAAAAGGTTTGTTGGATGAAGCAGCAGCTTTGTAGAACCCTGTGGATGGAATGAGGAGCGTTGTTTTCTAGATGGTCTTTTCAGAAGTAAAGGAAGCAACACCTAGGGCTTTGTGCTAGTGTTAATCCTGGAATGATCAATCAATAGTGCAAAGGAATTCTGTACTTCTGACACATGTTCAGTTCTGGTTTTGTTGGGTACGTGTTAGGAACATGATGTTTTGAAATGATCCATGGTGGAAGGTGATGTACTTCAAAATAGAGTTAGGCTTTTACTTAATTGTTCATATTCTGTTTTTTCTTTCCTGCAGGAATTGGATTATTATTGTGCAATGTGGAATGTGACATTCTTTTCCAAGCTGTGTTCATGCATAGGTTCAAGCTTGCTCCTCTAAAGATTCGGTTACTTGTAGCCTTGTCAGAAAGGTGGAATTCAAAGGCAGCGCATGATTTCCTTTCTATTTTTCAGGAAAAACAAGTGTTCTCTCCATCTTCTGGTGTCCATCCTGATTAAACCAAAGCCCAGCTCCATGATTACTCAGAAATGTGTGTTGAAACTTCAAGAGAGCTCTTGAGGGCAGCGATCTGTCAGTGTGAGGTCAGGCTCTCAGAGCTGGGCTATCACCATAACTCTGAAGCATTGGCTCTTGGTTTTATCGTAATGAATAACCTGTGAAAAGGGATGGAAAATAAGACCAACAGAGTCTCATGTGTGATGACGTGGGGCAGATGCTCCATCTGTGGAGCTCAGGCATCCCCATGCAGTGGAAAACTAGATTTCCAGTTATTTTTTCTTGCTGTGGGAATTGCTTAGTCCAGCACTGTTCACCAAGCTGGAATTACTCCTTGTGCTAAACTCGCAAGGAGCAGAAGGGAGTGTTTTCTGTTACTACCAGTATAACAACAGATGGTTGGATGTGCAGCATCACTGGAATCAGGAATGCTCCATCAGCAGTGCAGAACTTTAGACCTTTCCTGGGTTTTCCTTTGGATGGAGCCAGGCAACTCCTGCGTTCTTACTCCCAACCAGATGTTAGTCCCACGTGTTCACTCCACACAGGTTCATTCTCACCACTGTTGTATTTTCCAGGTTTTTTGATGAGGGAAAACATGTATTAATCACCAGAAAGCTTAGACGATGGGCTGTCATCCTCTAAGATCTCAGAAATGGCTGATTTTATCAGAAGCAACGCAAAAATTTAGTGTAGCCCCATTAACCTCGAGGGCGAGGTTCTGTGGTTGCAGAATTTCCAATGGACTCTCTGGCTTTAGACTCTTCCCCCACTTGCTGTGCTGTGGGCACTGGTGGAGTATCCTTCTGTTAAACTTCACTCCCTTCAGTTCAGAATGGGGGGGGAAGAAAGGGGAATGTGCCATCTCACTGGAATGTTGGGAAACAAGGTGGGGGGAAAATCCTGTCTTTATATTTTTCTCTGTATCTTCTGTCTTTAAAAGAAAAAAGAAACATGGGAAAATGTTGGTATAAGGAGTGTCCTTTGGCTCATGTTGTTGGTGTATTTAGCTCAGGGGTTTGTCTCCAGCAGAGCAGGAGAAGCTATTTAAGGAAGGCACATCCAGCCTGGCCACATCCCACCATCCTTTCCTCATTCCACCACTTCCCCTCCTGCCTCCCCAGCATGCAGCAGTGGCCTGTCGGGGGGGAGGGCCCTGCCTATTCCTGTTTATCTCCTTCCCTTTTGCTGCTTGAGTTTTTGAATCCACCTTTCTTAAACGATCTTCTGCTTCCAGTGCTTGCTGACAGCAGGAGGCTGGAAGGAAAAGTGGGATGTTTGGGGTAACTTCTTGTGTGTGTGTGTGTGTGTATTCCCATGCAGGTCAATGAAGGTGAATAAAGGTCCCTGTGTCACTCTGTCTTGTGACATACTTTATTTTTCAAGTATTTATGAATAGAAGCAGTGAATTTAGCAAAATGGGAGCGTGAAGCTGGTCTGTCAGAGCAGAGCTTTGACTGACATCTCATTGGCAGCTGCTTTCTTTGCAACACAATCTGTCACAGTTCAAATAGAGATTTTACTTGTTTGACTTCTAAGCATAATGCTTTAACTGTTGAACTTTCTCATCTGGATTGACTTCTCTCTGCAGAGCTGGAGCACCTATTAAAAAGCACGTTTGCAACGTAAGCTGAGGCTTACAAGGAACTTCACTGAGTTTAATAAAAATTAGTGTGGGGCTTCCTGGTGTCTCTGAGGAGGTGTCAGTGGAGCTCTTCAACAAACTTACCTGCAATTCTGTTTGAATGTGTTGGAACAGATTCTGCCCCCAAGTCCAGCCCGGGCGTGCTCCTAAGAAAGATGATAAAGGAGAGCAGAGCAGAAGTGGTTTGGTTTTAGGAGCAGTGTTGAGTCAGTGTTGAGTCCTGGGCCTCGGGGGGCACGGATGGAGCGTGCGCTCGTGCTTGCGGGATTTCAGGGCTGTGCTGAAGCCTGTGACCAGCCACGGTAAGTGAGCTCCAGAGTCCTGGCATGAGCGGGTTTGGGCTCAGTTTAGCCAGGCTTGCACAGCCTGGAAGGAAGCACTTGTGACCGTATACCCTACTTCACCTTTCTGTCCAGCTTATTCATAGAATCGTGGAATGGGTTGGGTTGAAGGGACCTTAAAGCTCATCTAGCTCCAAGCACTGCCCCGGGCAGGGACACCTTCCACTAGAGCAGGTTGCTCCAAGCCCCTGTGTCCAACCTGGCCTTGAACACTGCCAGGGATGGGGCAGCCACAGCTTCTCTGGGAAAAGTCTGTGCCAGCGCCTCAGCACCCTCACAGGGAAGAGCTTCTGCCTCAGAGCTCATCTCAATCTCCCCTCTGGCAGGTTAAAGCCATTCCCCTTGTCCTGTCCCTCCAGGCCCTTGTCCAAAGCCCCTCTCCAGGTTTCTTCTTCCAAGAGCCAGAGTGTACATACACATTTGTACACATATACACACACATGTAGTACCTGTGTGTTTACACATGTATTAAGCTATGTATACTGTATTTATAATTTGCTTAGAATACATGTATTTATCTCTTAATTGTATGTTTTAGTGTGTATCAGTTTTATCTGCACATCTGTGCTATTCTACAGAAGTAATTCGTACAAAGATGTGTATCCTTAGGAATGGAGGTTGTAGGAAAGTGTAGTTAACAATAGTATAGTGGTGTGATAAGCTTAAGGAAATGACCCTCCAGCTGGGTAAAACTTTAACATCCCAACTTTTCCAAAGTTTCTCTTTAAATAACTCTAGAAAACGGCCACATCTCTGCATTGTATCTCAGTTATTATCAGCAGTGGTCCTGGAATGCACCATATCACACTTTTCAGGGAACACCTCCCCATTCACTGTCCCGTGAGACAAAATGCTGTCCCTTCTTTGGGAGTCAGAGATGACTTTCAGTTTGGTTTAAGTCACCCTTACTCTGTTTTTTCCCCTTTCTGTTTTTACCATATTTCATGGGCCTTAATCTTCTAATCCTTTCTCACTGCAGGCATGGAGGAAGGAAGAAAATCCAGCTCCAAGGAGGACTGTGATGCTAGTGCAATGGCAGGACTGACGGCGCAATGCCATGGCACACAGCATGCGTGCCTGCGGTGCACCCTGCGCCCTATCCCTGGATTCCAGGATAGACATCCTGGCTGCTTGAGCTGCCTCGGATAAAACCTGTTGAAGCATTGCCCGAGTGTCTTAAGTGCTTCTTTTCTGACCAGGCGAAGTTAAGGGTTGAGGAATGGCACACTTTGATGTCTTTGCCCTCTTCAGTCACTCAGCTCACGAGGGCTCACACCAGGGATTGTATCATAGAATCCCAGCCTGGTCTGGGTTGGAAGGGACCTTAAAGCTCCTCCAGTTCCAACCCCCTGCCATGGGCAGGGACACCTTCCACTGCACCAGGTATTCCTGGGCAGCAGCATCTCCAGCGCTTTGGCGCTTTCCTGGGAGCCTTCTGGCTGTCCTGGCTGGCTTCTTACATGACTTAAATAACAGTAATTCCCTAAGGCGGTGCAGGAGATGGAGAGCAGGATGGAGTCTTGGTTTAAAGCCTTGTGCTTCCCTCCCACTCCCTGTATGGAACGCCTGTGCCTTGAAGGGATGTTTGTGCTGAATGTGGCTTCTCCACATTCCTATCATGAATACTGACCTTAGGGGAGAACAGCTGTAACACCCCCTGAGTGGAATCTGATTTCCCAGTTCCTTTGTCAGTCTCCATTCTGGGTTTGGGAATGGTGCAAGTTGGTCACTTCCAAGGAAGAATAAAAGGGGAGAAGGAGGGATTTGTTGAAGGGGAGAAATGAAGGCAGCCTGGCATAATCGGTGAAGCACTGTGAAGAATAACGGGTAACAGTCCCATAGCTCCTGGGTGCTGAGCACAGTGAAAGGATGAGGTCTGCAGGAATGGGATAGGGAATCGATGGAGTGGAAGAGCTGAGCTGCTTCACCTCTTGGCTCAAGGTGAAGGGGAGCATCCTGTGATCTAAGCAAGCTTCTTGTTGCACAAACCAAAGTGGTTTGAACAAGGAGGGAATGGTTTTTCTCAGAAACGTTTCAGTCTCTTGTAGCATCTTGTAGTGGGATCATCTGGAGCTGCGCTGGTAACTGAGGCCTGGCCACCTCCTTGGAGCTGGTTGAATGAGAAACTCCCTACAGGGACTGCACTTGGATGCTGTGGGCACTCATATCTGCATGAAAGCTTAACAGGGCCTTAAAATGAGTGCTGAGCTATGGGTTGGGTTGTCCCTGTCTCAAAATCAAAGCCCGAATCGGGTCTTACAGGATTTGAAGTCTCAGCATTCTAAAGAGAAATAATCTTTGCTCAGACACGTAGTTTGGAGTGGGATTCATCCTACTGACTCAAAGAATTAGAAACCTTAGCACCCACTCTAAGCCCATCACTAAGAGACTTCAGAAGACAATTCATCCGCTCTTAAAATACAGAGATTTACTGCTCATAAGCATGCCTGTCTCTCGCTGTTGACTACAGGGGGCTTCATTTGTGTAGTTCAAATGAGGACTCCTAAAGAACAAAGGTAAGTGTTTGTGGCACACGCAGGCACTGGGACATCTACCCTTGCAGGAGAGTAGCTGACTCCTGATGTGTGTTTGGAGCATCTCGCCCAGGGATGTTACAGCTTCCTCCCAATACTGAGTCATTGAATCCCAGCCTGGTTTGGGTTGAAGGGACCTTAAAGCTCGTCCAGCTCCAACCCCTGCCCCGGGCAGGGACACCTTCCACTAGAGCAGGTTGCTCCAAGCCCCTGTGTCCAACCTGGCCTTGAACACTGCCAGGGATGGGGCAGCCACAGCTTCTCTGGGAAAAGTCTGTGCCAGCGCCTCAGCACCCTCACAGGGAAGAGCTTCTGCCTAATGTCTAAAACTGAGGAAGTTTGAAGTGGAGAACATCAAACATGGTGCAGAATGGCCCAGGCTTGTTGGCATCCAGCTCACGAGTTCATGGGCACCTGCACTGTGGTGTGTGCATAGCGGCAGGCGAACGTGCTGTGCTCGGTGTGGTGCCGGTGGTGTAGCTGAGCCCTGGCTGCCCATCAGTGCTGCAGCTGCACTGGAGCACTGCAGAGAATTGATGAGGTAGATCTGGCCCTTTGCTGGGGAAGAGCTTGCAGATGTTGCTATGGAGGCAGGTGCTGCTGTGCCACATCTTGCTCTGCACTTGTACCACTCTGGTAGGATCTATTGGCTTATAGGGGAGGAGGTGGGTGTAACTGATGGGTCGTGTGCTGAGGAGCACCCGCTGCAGTGGGGACTGATGTGGTTTATCCAGATTTTCTAGAAAGGGCTGGTTTTCCTTCTGTAATTAGGATTTTCTTTTGCCACGTGCCACCACGTGGAGTTATTTTGTTCTTTTTGTTCAGTGTCAGTAAAACCAAGGTGCAGTTTGATGTGAAGCAGGGAAGGGAGCAGCGCTGACTGCATGCGCCTGTCCAAGGGCGGCCATGCAGCACTGCTGCTGCTGTGTTACTGCATTCATACATCCTGAGAAGATGTAAAAATGATATAAAAGTGAAAATCCCCAATTGAAACTCATCACTTTTATAAATTCAGCTCTGGAAAAATAATTCACGCTCGGGAAGACCTCTCACAGCACGGAAAAGAACCTGTTCTTTAAGATCAATGCAACTTAATGGTGGAGCGTAGAACTAAGCTGGTATCTCTTGTGTAAAGCTTACACTTGAGCTCAAGGGTCAGTTTGATGCAAATTCATTTAGTGTTAATGGTAAATCACATCCTCAAATTCACCAAGGCCGTTGGTGGGATGACATTCCCAAAGCAAAGCTTATGTGGCCGAATAGGTGCATTTTCTGCCAGGATTTGGGAGGTGCCACCAAGCAAAGGGCTGCTCCTACTTTAACTATCAATACACAAACCCCATAAATCTCTCTCACAGGGACTTTACCAAAGCAATTTTCTGTGGTTCTTTTTCTCAGTGGAAATAAAAGCTAAAGCCAAGGTCCTTTCCTCAGTTGCTCTCCAACTTTATTACGATATTACACACACCCCCCATCATCTGGGGAACATCTACATCCACTATCAGCTGAGATTTCTGTGTTTGTAAGGAAAACAAGGATTGCCAAGGAAGATGTTTAGATCTGGGGCTTGTGTGCCCCGATTTCAGTGTCTGTGTGCACCTTGCACTGCCAATTGCATGGAAACAGAAATGGATTTACGTGTTTGTTGCTGGAAAATAGGCTGAAACACGCTGAAGGTGCAGTGTGTCATCCAGCAGGATTGAATCACATTTGACCTTTTTCGAGGCTGAACAGGTAGTTTTCCATTTGCTAAGCAAGGTGCCTTCATTTGCCTTCTGTGGAGCACATCTTCCTCTGCCTCCCACCGGGTCTGGTGCTCCTCAGTACAGTCAGGGCAGAATAAAACTCCCTCAGATAGTGCCCAGAGGCTTTGTCCATCTCTTTTCTCCTTTCTTGTCTTCTGGAAACGATCTTCTGGAAGTCTCTTGTCCCTCAATCACTGCACAGTTTTCATTGCTCTGGAGGCATAAAGCCGTGCTGGCATTTTGGGATTAGATGGGTGCCTGCTTTGGGTTTGGTGAATCAAGGCTGCTCTTCCCTGCTGAGCAGCAGACACACACTGGTGTAAGTCATGGAATCATGGAATGGTTTGTGTTGGAAGGGACCTTAAAACTCTTCCAGTTCCAATCCCCTGCCACGGGCAGGGACAGCTTTCACTAAAGCAGGTTGCTGCAAGCCCCGTCCAACCTGGCCTTGAACACTGTTTTAAGGCTGTGATTTTAAGGCTGTGATTGGAATTTGGACTTAGGGACTTAGATCCGTAGCTGGGAAAATCAACATGGTTGCAATTGCGCCTGGTCAGTTAGCTTCAGCGTAAGACGACAGCCGGTAGAAACACACAGCTGGTCCTTCCATCCCTGCAGTTAAATGAATCCCACTGTCCAAGCAGAGGGTGGAACGTTTCAACCAGCTGAAAATGCAGTTATGTCCCACTTGGGTTTTGAGCTCCAAAGATTTGCTTCATCCTGGTTTATAGCTGAGAACCCAGGAATGAAATCAAATAAAAAAGCAATGATTAGAAATAAAACCTCTCTCTATTAAAGCAAAGCAAGAGGTGGCCTCAGGTGCAGGGGGTCGCTCTACAGGTGCTGCTGCAGAGTCCTGTGGTCTTCAAAGCATAGAGAAGGTTTTTCCCAGTTTTTGTGCCAAATAAGGCCTTTGTCTTGCAGAGCATCCACACAGAACATTCACCGTGTCAGTGTTTAGCACCAGGATCCCATTCCCAGGCGCAGGAATGCTGTGATCTACACCTGACAGATGTTATAATGAACTCCTGTCTGACTGAACAAGCTTTCTTCCATCACTTCAATCACGTTGTCTTTGGGATGCAGGTGTGAGGCCTCCCCAGAAGGGAGCTTGGCTGCATTGCTTATTGGATCTTGCTGCAAAAAGGAAAAAATACCATTTAATTTCTTGTGTTGTGTCTGTGGGGTCACCCTGCGCTCCCCTGCGAGCCCAGGCAAGCCTCACATACCACAGGAGCCTTTGGAGCAAAGTCCTTCTCACAGACATGTGCTATGATGCCAGCAGCCAGAGCATCACCAAGGACATTGGTCATCGTCCGAAATCGATCCCTAGATAAGAGAGAACCATGAGGATGCAGCTGGTGATGGTGCTGGGCACCCCGTGATGCTCAAAGGTGGAACCCGCCTCGTGTTCTGAGAGTAGAACTTTCACCTGAGAAATTAAACTTCCTTTTTATGTGAAAGAGAGAGAAAAGCAACCAGGAGACTTGACGCTGTTTTCTCTCTGCCCAGCGTGGAAGCACAAACCTTTGTGAAGCTCAAAGCACCAACCCACTTGTCAGTTATGTAGGAGTTCATGTCCACACTCTCTTTCTGCTCCTAGATAATTTGCTTCATTTTTACCTGAGTACTTTGAAATGTCCCATTGCACAAACTGCGCGTGTTTGACTTCTCTTCAGTTTGTCTGTGAGAAATCAAGTACCGGTTTTTGTCTCAAGATCAATACACCATGATGAGGACGGTCTCAAACCCTTAGCGTTGGATGGAGCCCTTTGAAAACCTCATCCTCACTTTTAGGAGCGTTGGTTTAGTTCTAGTGACGTGGGTTTCAGAGGGAAGTTGCTTTTTAACTGCAAGAGGGGGGTTCGCTACGTCTGTTCAGGATCCGACTGTTGGATTTGCTGCTCTGATTTGGGGTGCAGCCAACTCCTGCTTTACCTTGTTGCTGTTCTGATGTGACACCTATTTCTCTCTCTGCTTTTTAATTGTTGACATGCCCATGTTTCAGAAATGGAAGCAGCAAACTGGACGAGCACATGTTGTAAATCATTACCGGCGGTTTATGGGTTATTATTGGTTTCTCTGATTTTTATTTTCCTGGAGATTATGCTTTTTTCCTAAACAATTGGATGTTTCCACCCCTTTTGGCATTCTCTTGTGTTGTCAGCAGCTTTACAGCTAATTTGAATTTCTCCTTGTACAAAGCTAGATACCTTTCACCCTGCTTTACCAACCTTGTTCCTCTTCCCAGGGATGATATTCCACCAGAACAAATACTGTACCAGCCACCACTTCGCTTGGGCTCTTGTGCTGTCCATCCTCCTTTGCTCACAGAATGGACAAACATGTTGATGACAACTTCTGTAACAGCTTGGGGAAGACTAGGACATGAGGGACTTCTGGGAAATACAGTAACTAGCAGCCTTGCACAGTAATGCTTCATGAAGACAGGACTGTGTACCTACTTTCCTCTTTTCTACTTCTTGCTAGAGAAGAAAGCAGCACCTTTTGGTCTCTTAAAAGTATAAATGTATATAGGTTTCTGAAAGATTTTGTTCCTTATTTGAGACCTCCAACAAAGCTGTGTTGTACTACAGTAGATAGGAATGTAGACAAAAGATCAGGACAAGTAGTTTAAACTTGCTCTAGAGAGTGGCTGAAAACCCTCACTTCCACATTCAGCCCTTACAGAGGCACTAGACTGTGATGGGCACCTCGGCTCAAGTCAAACGCTCCTTTGGGAAACTGTTTTCCTACTGTTACTGTGGGCTGTTTCAAGAAAATAATCAGAAAATTAAGACTCTCACTTGTTGTGATCCCTTAATCTCTGCCTCCAAAAGAGCTGCTCCAGATGCAGCACCATGAGCTGGCACTTCCCACCCACCCATAGCGCTGCGCCTGGGATTCACTTACAGAGCCCAGTCCACTGCGATGATGAGTGTGATGTCGTCTGTGGGCAGCCCAACAGAAGTCAGCACGATGACCATGGTGACGAGTCCGGACTGGGGGATCCCGGCTGCCCCTATGCTGGCTGCTGTAGCTGTGATGCTGCAAAAAGAAGGTGGCCGTGCAGATAGTGTGGGGCTGGGGGCAAAAGGCACGTGTGTTTGAATGGCAAAGTAAGTTATTCCTCTATGGAAGGATATTCTGTTCCCAAAGGGGAGTGAATTATACTTGCAGAAACCATGGAATATGGGAATGGTTTCGGATTGGAAGGGACCTTAAAGCTGATCCAGCTCCAACCCCCTGCCATGGGCAGGGACACCTCACACTGGAGCAGGTTGCTCCAAGCCCCTGTGTCCAACCTGGCCTTGAACACTGCCAGGGATGGGGCAGCCACAGCTTCTCTGGGCACCCTGTGCCAGCGCCTCAGCACCCTCACAGGGAAGAGCTTCTGCCTCAGAGCTCATCTCAATCTCCCCTCTGGCAGGTTAAAGCCATTCCCCTTGGCCTGTCCCTACAGGCCCTTGTCCAAAGCCCCTCTCCAGGTTTCTATGCTAATTCATCCACATTTCAGGAGCTGACCTGCTCTAGTCATGCTGCCTGTTTGCAGCCTGGACTTTACCTACAGGCAAAGTGTTTGATTCTGATTTTGCATCAAATTCTGTGAGTGCAGAGCCCCAGCTCTGCTGCTACACACTGCAGCCTTCCCTACTCCTCAGCTTCCCAGCAATGTTCACCCTGAGCAGTAGCAAGGTCTCTGCTGAGAGGTTGTTATAAAGCCTAAAAAGATGAATAGAGATAAATAATTCAGCTGCTGCAAAGGCACATTTACCTGATGGTTATAATTTGTCCCAAATCCAAGTCATATTCATTGACCTGGGCAATAAAGATCGCAGCGACTGCTTCGTACAGCGCGGTGCCATCCATGTTGATGGTGGCACCGACAGGGAGGACGAATCGTGCCACACGTCTGTCTATTCCATTGTTCTCTAGGAGACACTTCAGGGTGATGGGCAAGGTTGCTGAGCTGCAGAACAAGACGTGATCAGTAATTCTGTCTATCGTTTGCTTTTTGTTTCTTGTAGCCCCTTTAGGCACTGGAGCTGCTCTAAGGTCTCCCCTTCAGGAGCCTTCTCTTCTGCAGGCTGCCCCAGCCCAGCTCTCTCAGCCTGGCTGCAGAGCAGAGTGTCGTTATGGTGATGAAGGCATCGCTCTCAGAACAGCCGAGTGGGATGGTTACAGTTTTGTTGTACATCCCTGGTCCCCACATTACCCACGTGGGTGCTGGTGGGTGCACAGCCTCAGAGGGTGTTCCTGGGATTATGGGAAGAAGCAACATTTGAGAGGCCAGAAAAACCCTTTGCCTTGTGAAATGTTTCCTAAGACAATGTTTGCAGTTATGTGTCTTCCAGAAAGGGCAGAAGTGTCTCATGTGAAGTGTCTTGTTTTAAAGAATGTTTTGAAGAATGAAAATAAAATAGTTAATATAAAATTTTAAAATATTTTCAGACAAAACTTTTCCTTGGAGGAGCTTTGGGATACACAGGGCTTGAGTTAAGATTTTTGGTGAACTGTTCAGAGGAGCTTTTGATGTTTTCAGTTCAAACCCAGGCCCATAACCCCACGCTGGTTTATAAAGCACTGACAACAGCCCTATTTTGAATCCTTTGAAAGAAAAGTGACTGCAGCAATTCCAGTAAGCTCACACAGACACAAACACTGCTGGTTTGCTTTGGGAAAAGCCCAGGAGAGGAGTGGCTGGGTCTGAATACACCCTGAGGCTCATCCCACTGGGGACCAGTGCCGAGCATCCCGCTTCCCAATGAGACTGGGAACATTCTCATGTCAGAGCTGGACATGAGAATGTCCAGTGCTGGAGCATAACTGTGCTTTCTCTGGATTATACCTGTTCTCCCACAGCCCGCCCGGCTGTGCACACATACTCTCCCTCCACCAAACCTGATGCCTTCTCAGGTGTATCAGCATATTTCAGCCACGTTTTCATACCTGGAGGATGTAGCTAAGGCGATGAGCAGGGCCTGCAGTATCCCCTGGATGAAAGCAAAGGGATTTTTCTTGGTGATGAGTGTAAAAAGCAGAGGTAAGAGAACGACTCCATGGATGGCTAGTCCTGACACTACAGTAATGGCATAAAGCCCCAGCTTCTGTCCTATAACTGATGGGTCTTCCATCTCCAGGATCTTTCCAGCAATGAGAAACACGATGCCGAAGGGGAAGTACCTGCAAAGAATAAGCATAAACAATGATTTATGAGGCTGCAGCAGGGACTGAAGCACCCCACGACAGTCACTGCGGTGTCTGGTACCATGGGGTACAGTCATGCGAAGATCAATCCAGTGCTCACAATACACTTGGAGATCTATGATCAGTGTTACCATGAGACAGCGGATAAGAGAACAACTGAAGGGATGGAAATCAGATTTACCAAACTGCCATTGAGACGATTTTCATAACGGCCTCATTCAGGCACTGGCACACGTTCACCAGTGGCGCTCCTCGCTCACCCATTCTTCCCAGGAGAAGTCCTGCAACCAAGCACATGAGTTGTGTTAATAAAACCATGGAAGCAACCTGAGTCATGCCAAGTGTCTCGAGGCTCTGGTGGTCACAGAATGGATTTCACTGAAAGCTTGGTGGGGTTATGTATAGCTGAGGATGTGATGATGTGTTGCATCCCGTCCTTGCTCTGGAGTGAAAAGAGCCAGATGCCAAGGCTGCCACTTGGATGAACACTCAAAAGTGTGCAGATTTGCCCAAACCCTCCAGTTCTTGGTTTCATTATATCATAGAATCCCAGACTGGTTTGTGTTGGAAGGGACCTTAAAGCTCCTCCAGCTCCAACCCCTGCCATGGGCAGGGACACCTTCCACTAGAGCAGGTTGCTCCAAGCCCCTGTGTCCAACGTGGCCTTGAACACTGCCAGGGATGGGGCAGCCACAGCTTCTCTGGGCACCCTGTGCCAGCGCCTCAGCACCCTCACAGGGAAGAGCTTCTGCCTCAGAGCTCATCTCAGTCTCCCCTCTGGCAGGTTAAAGCCATTGCCCTTGTCCTGTCCCTACAGGCCCTTGTCCAAAGCCCCTCCATCCTATGCAGGACCCATGGAGCGCATATGGGAGGCCAGGGCTGGCTCAGGTGATCTCCCACTGTGTCCTAACTCGGTGCTGATCCTCCCTCCCACGCTGGCAGGGTGTTGGGGTGATAATCTCAGAAGAGAAAAGCCACTTCTCTCCGTTTGGCTGGGCTGGAGCCTGGCACGTGTCCTGCGAGCGGGGGCTCAGCAGGTTCCCTGAGTGTCCATGGTCAGCAGATGGGGCTGGTCAATGGGCCAGGATCCTGCCATAGACATCTCTTCTGTCTGTAAGGGTCTGCCAGTGGGTCTGTCTGTGCCCTGTTCCACTGTGGCTGTCTCCTCCAGGCACTCCCTATATCGCAGCCTTTACAACCAGACATTCTCCCCAGCTCCGATGGCTCCAGGGCTGTGCTGCCCACACTGCCTCCACCCCTCAAATCCTCTAATTGGCTTCTTGGTTCCTCATACACTAAATTCAAGCTCCTTGCCCTCACCTCTTAATCTACAGGTAATCCTGCCCCCATGCTTGTTTCATCCCCTCCTACTCTTTCCCCTCCTGATTCCTCTCTTTCGCACTCATCCCTGCACTCAGTGTCCTTCTTAAGCTTTGAGTCAGCTTCAGATTTCTCCTTCCCATGACTTTCTCCCCTGTAAACCTTCTTCCTCCTTCTCCCTTGCACATAGAGTTATGAAATTGTTTGGGCTGGAAGGGACCTTAAAGCTCCTCCAGCTCCAACCCCTGCCACAGGCAGGGACACCTTCCACTAGAGCAGGTTGCTCCAAGCCCCTGTGTCCAACCTGGCCTTGAACACTGCCAGGGATGGGGCAGCCACAGCTTCTCTGGGAAAAGTCTGTGCCAGCGCCTCAGCACCCTCACAGGGAAGAGCTTCTGCCTCAGAGCTCATCTCAATCTCCCCTCTGGCAGGTTAAAGCCATTGCCCTTGTCCTGTCCCTACAGGCCCTTGTCCAAAGCCCCTCCATCCTATGCAGGACCCATGGAGCGCATATGGGAGGCCAGGGCTGGCTCAGGTGATCTCCCACTGTGTCCTAACTCGGTGCTGATCCTCCCTCCCACGCTGGCAGGGTGTTGGGGTGATAATCTCAGAAGAGAAAAGCCACTTCTCTCCGTTTGGCTGGGCTGGAGCCTGGCACGTGTCCTGCGAGTGGGGGCTCAGCAGGTTCCCTGAGTGTCCATGGTCAGCAGATGGGGCTGGTCAATGGGCCAGGATCCTGCCATAGACATCTCTTCTGTCTGTAAGGGTCTGCCAGTGGGTCTGTCTGTGCCCTGTTCCACTGTGGCTGTCTCCTCCAGGCACTCCCTATATCGCAGCCTTTACAACCAGACATTCTCCCCAGCTCCGATGGCTCCAGGGCTGTGCTGCCCACACTGCCTCCACCCCTCAAATCCTCTAATTGGCTTCTTGGTTCCTCATACACTAAATTCAAGCTCCTTGCCCTCACCTCTTAATCTACAGGTAATCCTGCCCCCATGCTTGTTTCATCCCCTCCTACTCTTTCCCCTCCTGATTCCTCTCTTTCGCACTCATCCCTGCACTCAGTGTCCTTCTTAAGCTTTGAGTCAGCTTCAGATTTCTCCTTCCCATGACTTTCTCCCCTGTAAACCTTCTTCCTCCTTCTCCCTTGCACATAGAGTTATGAAATTGTTTGGGCTGGAAGGGACCTTAAAGCTCCTCCAGCTCCAACCCCTGCCACAGGCAGGGACACCTTCCACTAGAGCAGGTTGCTCCAAGCCCCTGTGTCCAACCTGGCCTTGAACACTGCCAGGGATGGGGCAGCCACAGCTTCTCTGGGAAAAGTCTGTGCCAGCGCCTCAGCACCCTCACAGGGAAGAGCTTCTGCCTCAGAGCTCATCTCAATCTCCCCTCTGGCAGGTTAAAGCCATTGCCCTTGTCCTGTCCCTACAGGCCCTTGTCCAAAGCCCCTCTCCAGGTTTCTTGTAGTCCCTATAGGCACTGAAGCTTCTCTAAGGTCTCCCCAGAGAATGGAAAATTGGGGGAGGAAACATCCCCATCTCTGCTGGGTTGGTACCAATTGTCGCTGAGAAGATGACGATTCCCAAGACATTCATCTCATTGCTGGTTCCAGGCAGGGTCCTGTAGGTCATCTCAGGTGATGGTGTCAGCTCGAGGAACACAGGCCGATGGATTTCAGGATTTTCATCATCAGGTGCAAAGTAGATAAAACTGAGAGTTTTCCCTGGGATTTTTGGAATGCCGGGAGACTTCACCACCGGGACCAGAACCGTTCGATACTGCAACGAGAGCAAAGCAGGGAGGTCAGTGTCCTCTGGACTCCATCCTGCTCTGACCACAGAGGCAAAGCCACCACCATGCTGGGTGGAGAAGGGAAGAGGAAGTGGAAGGGGAAGGGGAAGGGAAAAGGGAAAGGGAAAGGGAAGGGAAAGGGGAAGGGGAAGGGGAAGGGGAAGGGAATTTACCTGCTGGAATGAAGCTTCAATCAGGTTAGAAGGAAACATGTTTCTGTAAGAGAGCAATGGTGCAGGGGTTAAAGCACGTCACGAGAGCACAGGAAATAACCTGGGGAGCACCTCTGGTGGGCGCGAGGCCAAGAGGACCATAACAGCCACCACCAGCATGGTGTCCTCTGTGTGAGCTGAGGGCAAAGAGAGGCTGGAGGGTGAACGAAGAGCGGGACTGTGAACTATACATGCACTGAACTCATGGAAAGCCAGAGGCTGGGATGGACATCTGCCACCTCCAGCCCTGTGCTCAGACCAGCACCGCCTGCAGAGCTGGGGCAGAGCCTTGTCCAGTTGATTAAACACCTCCAGAAATGGAGATTGTCGCCCAGCCCCAGGGTCCAGGCTGCTCAGTGAACCCTCACCTGCCGCTTCAACCCAGCCCTGGGCCAACTCCTGCTTGTCTTCACCTTGCAGAGCCCCAGGAGCTGCAGGTCTTGGTGTGTCACGGCGGGGGCTGCAGAGGGAGAACCCTGAGGGTTGCAGGGAACTGAAACCTGCCTGTTCTCTGCTGCTGCTGCTGCAACAGGGAGAGCAACAGGGGTGGAAGAGTGGCCAGAGGGACATGGATAGGCAGAGATGAACCACTCATCGCTGGGCTTGGAGGTGCTGGTGCCTCTCAGCATGGCTGGTGGTTCTCTGCTTCCCTTGAGATCTCAATACCTCCAGGAGCCTCGTGGGAAGATCTCGTCTGTGAAGCACTGCCCTAAACCTCCCTCCTGCTGAAACCCTGCATCGTACCTGATTAAATCCAGCAGCGCATCCGCGGAGCTGAGCACCACGTTCCCCACCGAGTACTTGTCCTTCTGGGCAGCTGCGCCCGGGTGGATGCTGACCACGAGGATGATCCCCACAGTCACTGCCATGAAGGTTGTCCAAAGGTAGTAGGTGATGGTGAGCACCCCCATCTTCCCACAGGCCTTGGTGTCCATGGTGGCCAGCCCGGACATGAGGCTGCATCAGAAGAGATTGTGGTCAGTGTCTGCTCCCAAAACTGCACAAGATGCATCTGATGGGCAAAATCTCCAAGGTGGGAGACATCTCCAGAGATATTTTCTGAACCAATGCTTAAGGGCATCACTGAGCTCTTGCACATTCGAGTGCCAGGTTGTGGCAACCCAGGTTAAGCTGCAAAAGGCAGGAGATGCCTCTCCAAGTCCCTTTTCAAGGTCTAGCCATGTTTTCTGTTATCTCCAAGGGAAAAGAAGGAAATATTCTTAGTGTATTTTGATGGTAAATAACTAATGCTGCTCTTTTGTGAAGAGAACTGTTCTCTTTAAGTCTCTGATGCCCTGTGCTGCTGCTGTGTGTCACTGGGAGCAGTGAAGAAAGGTCTTGGCAGGGTCTGTAACATCCTGGTGGGGATGGACCCTGCTCCCCCAGGGGTACAGCTGCTGGTTCAGACTTCATGGACACATAAGCTTTCCTAAGTAGTCCCTAAGATACTTTTAAACAAAACTGGACTAAAAATAGGGAGGGTGCTACAGGTTGTACCAGCAGGAGAGCTGGCTGGTGATGGTGCTTTCTCAAAATCCTCTAAGTAAGGAGATCTGCTTTGGCCATTGCTGGGAAATCATGGGGGTTAGATGGACACCAAGGCAGGGTTGCTGGCTGCTTGGGCTGAGGTTATCCTCACCCCAGGCCATTTTGGGGTGATGTCATAGAATCCCAGCCTGGTTTGGGTTGAAGGGACCTTAAAGCTTATCCAGTTCCAGCCCCTGCCACGGGCAGGGACACCTTCCACTAGAGCAGGTTGCTCCAAGACCCTGTGTCCAACCTGGCCTTGAACACTGCCAGGGATGGGGCAGCCACAGCTTCTCTGGGCACCCTGTTCCTCATCAGGGGATCATGGGGTGATCTCCTCACCGTGATGGAGAGATGGTATTTTAAAAGCAGAAGACGGTGTCTTACCTGGAGGTGATCAAGGGCAGGATCAACATCTTCAACATCCTCATAAGGAGCTCTCCAGGAAAAGAGAAATACTGCTTCTCCTGCACATGAAGCAGAGCCATTGTGTCAGATGAGAGCTGAGAAGTGCATGCTGATTGCTGATTAAGGGCTCAAACCTGATAAATTTGCCTTTTTCCCAAAAAGACCCAGCTCTGAGCTTGGTTCTGAGATGGCAGCCATCTGTCTGCCCGTCTGTCCGTCCATCCATCCATCATCCATCCATCCATCCATCCATCCATCCATCCATCCATCCATCCATCCATCCATCTGTCCACCCACCCATCTTCACTCCCTCCCTCCCTGCCTCCCCAGTCTTTCACTGCAGCTGCAGAGGTGTCAGGGACGGACCTGAGACGGCCTCAAGCCAAGCAGTTACTTTTGGTTTCTCTGAAGTAATCACCCCACGGAGCTCTGGGGGATGCCAAGACAAACCACGCTGGAGCAGCAGCAGATTTGAACAGCATCTCTTTTCTCAGTGGGTTTCTCAGCTTCATGACACTTTCCCATCGCGGGGAGGAACGTGGGGACCAGCTGCTTCTGGGGACAAGAGTCTCTAGTGGGGTGAAGTGGCTGCTGGGGACCACGTGCAGGGCTGTGGCAAGGGGATGGGATGGGACTGGGGCAGAGGACAGAGGAACTCGGTGCACGGCAGGACAAGGGCAGGAGCCCCGAGGCTCCGGGGTGGGTGGCTGCTCTTGGCATCTGCACCGGGGTGCAGGAGATTACAGCAGCTTCAATGAAGTAACCAGCTCATCCCCGCTGCGGGCGGCTAATGCTGAGGGTGTAATTGAAGTGACAGGATCTTGCTAAACCCTAGCGGGTGACATGGGGTGTTTCAGTGCCAGATGAGCTCTCCCTGAGGCCTGGCTGAAGATCAGGGCTGAGCCACTGCCAAGGCACCTGATGTCACTGAACTGCCAGAGTTATGGCGTGATGATGTTGAACAGCTCCTAGAAAGCACTGAGCAAACACCTTTTAGGTGTATTTTCTTCACTGTGTTGGTGTCCAGGGGTCCTCAGGGGAAGGTGACCCTCCCCAGGCTCTCCACCAGCCCCCTATTTATTTGCTGGGTCACCTCAGAGGGAGGAAACATGCTTTGGCTGAGCATCTGCACAGCTGGGGAGAGTCAAGCCCTCAGACCCCAGCACTGCTGCTTGTGTTACTGAGCATCCATTCCCCCCTTTCCCATCCCCATCCCACCTGGAGGTTCCTGCAGCCCCATGGGGTCCATCCCGCAGCCCGCCACTCCCAGGGGTGTGATGCAGGATTTCTCCTGCAGCTTTGGCATTTGTTGGCAGCTTTTGGGTCAGAAAATAACCCAAAGAAAAGCCATGGGGAGAAACCTGCCCCGAGAGGTGGTTTTCTTGGGCAGGAGCCTTTCCTTTTAGGGCTGTGCCCATCTGGGGCCCTTGATGGTGATGTGTTGCCAGCACCAGGGCTGGCTGCCCCAGCTGCCCTGCTCCATCCTGCTCACTCCCAGCCCGATCCTGGTCACACTTACCAGCTCCATCAGCTCCAGTGCTCGCAGCAGGAACCCCAGGAGGCAGCCGGTGGCAACCGAGAGCATCGAGAGGGTCAAGAGACCATTTTTCTGCCAGAAAGCACGTACCCACTTCCAGCCGCGCAGGAAGGTCATAGACAGCGAGTCCAGCAAAGCTCTCCTGACCTGCTCCCACATGGTCACCCTCAGCTGCCCAGGCAAAGCCCCTCGGAGCAGCTCCTGGCCCTGCTCATCGCGCCGGCACCGCCACACCGCTGGACCCCGGCCCTTCACCCGGAGCTGAGCACACCGGAGGCTAATCCCAGGGACCAAAAGCTTCAGGGCTCTTTGGGAGCCTTTCCCATAATGGAAAGTGACGTCTTCAACTGGTTAATCTGGGCTTGGCATCCAGCCGTGCCAGTGCTGAACCCTCCACCCTGCACCGGGACCAGGCTGCGTGCTGCAGGCTGAGAGCAGGGATTCAGCCCCTGAGCACCTTTCCCATCACAGGTCCTGATCCAAAAGGATCACCTCCTGCCCCACATCTGTTAAGGGCTTTGTGAGAGCAAAGCTTGCAAAGGAAGACTGTTTCCCAGTTAATTGGAGAATTTCCAGTGGGGAATCTTGCCGATGACACTGAGCTGTGTGGTGCAGTTGATGTGCTGGAAGGGATGGGATCCAGAGGGACCTGGACAGGCTGGAGAGGTGGGACCATGTGAATCACATGGAGTTCAACAAGGCCAAGTGCAAGGTCCTGCCCCTGGGTCAGGGCAATCCCAGCACAAAGACAGGCTGGGGCAGAGGAGTCTCAGTGGGGCAGGACAGCAGCTGAAGGACAGGGTGGGGGGGCTTAGGGATACAGCCCTGTTCCCAGCCGAGGATGCTCTGGGAATGGGGAAATACTAAAACGTCTCTGACTCAAAACTTCTCTGGTGCAGATTTTAAACACACACACACCCCCCAATAAGACCACAAACCCACCTCATACCATTGCCATATTTTACACAGACAAAACAAAGCCACAGAGAAGGTGTGACCTGGGTCATGTTTTGACCCTTGTGGAGGTCTCTGTTGGTGGTGTCTTCTGCCTTTGGCTTTAGCCATGGATCCTCACCCTGCCAGATAAAATGTTTGCTCATCAGCACAGCTAAAATACCGTTGTTTCTATTCAGCTCCACCTTCAGAGCCATCTGTGAGCCAGGGGATGGAGTTTGCATGCTGGGAGTGAGCAACTGTTTGGGAAAGGGTGTCCCTGAGTTGTCTGAGGGATCAGGGACATCTCAAAGGACATCAGAGAGTCCCTGGGGCTGGCAGCAAGTGGAAGGAGCAAGCTGAGAAGGAAAAGGGTGAGGGGAAGTCCAAAGAATTGTGAACAGGGGAACATGGGGACTCGTAGGGAACTAAGAGCAAGGGAGGGATGTCCCAGAGAGAGGGAGAGGAATCAGAGAGTGGGAAAGGAGAGAGGGAAAGTGGGGAAATGGCAAAAGGGCAGAAGGGGAGGCCCCAGTGCTGCTGTGGGGCTCACTGCTAGGTGAAGGGGCTACAGCAGTGGTTCCCTCTGCACCTACCATAAATCTCAACATCATCATAGATGTCAGTGTCCCTGCAAGGAAAGACAAGGGTGCTGTAAGCAGTCTGGTCTCCCATGTGCTCCACCACCTCCCCAGTGCCAAGGCAAGGGCCAGCTCCTGCTGCCACATAAGTCCTGTCTCTCCTAACACATCCCTTCGCCTCCTCCCAGCCTTGGGCTCCCCCCACAGAGATGGGATCCTCTGGCATGGGGTAAGCACGGCTCTGGCTCCTCTCATGTTGCATATGGATGGTGGCCCCATCCCCATTCCTGTCTGCTGGGAGCCACAGACCCATGGGGCAGTGCCAGCCCATCGCATCTGAACAGTGTCTGGGCAGGTACCACATGAGGGACCACAGCTTGAGGAGTGCTCCCAACGCCCCAGGAAGCTGCTCCCAGCGCCAGAACCTCACCAGAAACAGCAGGTTCCAAGCCCAGAGTAACTACCTGGTGTTACGCTCATGATAACTGCCTGGGTTGGATGGTTTTGAGTTGGCCAGGGCTGGGTCAGTGCTGGGGACTCACTGACCACTTGCTAGCGCTCATGGAGTGGGAGGGCTGGGGAAGGGGTACTCACAGGTGTAGCATCACGGCCCGGGGCACGTAGCCATCTGCAACAGTGAGGAAAAGCACTTCAGGTTGTGCCGGGAGTTGGGGCATGAGCGGGGACCCACCCCAGCACCTGCCCCCACACAGGACAGAGTTTAGCAATGTCTTGCATCCCATGGGAGAGCCTGGGACAAGGAAGAGCCTGCCTCTAGGAAGCTGGACCCCTGGGAGGAACCTACTGGAGGCAATGGAAGGGAACGAGCCCGCCAGGCTGGGTGGCAGCTGGCTGGGAAGAGCCTGATCCCAGTCTCTCTGCTCATGGGATCTGCAGCCCATTTCACCTGAGCATCATAGAATCATAGAACAGTTCAGGTTGGAAGCAACCTTAAAGCTCCTCCAGTTCCAACCCCTGCCCCGGGCAGGGACACCTTCCACTAGAGCAGGTTGCTCCAAGCCCCTGTGTCCAACCTGGCCTTGAACACTGCCAGGGATGGGGCAGCCACAGCTTCTCTGGGCACCCTGTGCCAGCACCTCAGCACCCTCACAGGGAAGAACTTCTGCCTTATATTTAACGTGAACTTCCCCTGTTTAAGGCATTACCCCTTGTCCTATCGCTACAGTCCTTCAGTGCAAACGTGGCTTGTGGAGTCCAGGCCTACTGCAAAGCCAGGCTGGTGGCCAAGAGATCGTGGGAAGTGGAAAGGCTTTTAGCAGAGGGAGACAAGAAGCCCGGCTAGCAGCAGGAATGCTGGTGCCAGGCAGCAGGAAGAGCAGGATGTTCTGCAAAGAGAAGTGGGAGCACTGGACAGCCAGGGTACATGTCAAGTCTAGCAGCAAGAGCATGTCTCCTGTTGCCTGCTGGGGTGTGTGTGCATGAAGAAACTTGTTCCCAAAACTGTGTGTGCTGTGACCCCCACTACAGGCAAAGCCTCAGCCCCCACAGACTTACACCTCCTCTGGCTGTTTCTGCAGAGGATTTGTTCCTGGTTTGTAAATTGAATAACATCAAGAATTTCTCCTCGTCTCAGTGGCAGGTTCTTTCCTCCACCCCTTTTCTCCATCACTGCGGGGTCGACCATCATCTGAGTCAGGACATTGATGCTTCCTTCAAACTGAGACACAAAGAGCAGTGAGCGCTGCAGCTCAGCAGCTGCCCCAGGGGAGTGCGAGCCAGGCAGCTCCACTCACACTCCCTTGGAAAAAGCAAGGCAACTGCTCTGTGCGACTGGTCTGATCTGGAGACATTTCAGTGGGGAACAGGGAAGGTGTGACCTGCTCACTGTGGAGCACAGCTCCTCTGCCACTGCCTTGCTGCTCATTGCTGCTCACCTTGAATTTCTTCTGAAACTCCCTGTCTGCCTTCTCTTCCTTCTTGCATTCCTTGAGTGTCATTGGCTTCGTCTTCCGGGGGACCTGGGCTTCTCTGCAGAGCCATTGCGAGTCACAGGAAAGCTCAGGTGACCCCACACTCTGCTCCCTCCCTTCTCCCCTTCTGCCCCTCAGCTGCTGCCCCACCACATTTCCCTTCACCCACTCTGCGGTTCTCAGGCCAGGTTCAAACCAGCTACTTGTGCTCTTCACCATGGAGATTTCCATTGCAAGCCCAGCAGAGAGCATTCAACCACCAGCTTTGCCAAAGCAGCAAGGAGCCCTGGCCATTTTGGGACCCTTAGAAAGAGTAAAACTCCCTGTTACCTCTGTGCAGCTGCCAGCAAGGTAAACCCATTAGAAGCTCGACCGGCATCTCCACCTGCAAAACCAAACCCTGGGAGAGGTGCTGCCATGAGGCTGCTATAAGGTGTTAGACACCTGCTGAGACAGGACACGAGACTGAAACATCAGCAAGAGCCTTCTCCTCCTGGGATCAACCCCTGAGTTTGCCCCCTGAGCGTGGGGGGGAGTCAGGGCTTCCCATGGCCATTTACAAGGCAGTAAAGAGCCCATCACCCTCCCGTGCACAGGAGCAGTGAGCTCCGCTGCTGCCCAGGGCTTGTTGGGGTATCAAGGCTCCCTGAGCTGCACTGCTCACCCCAGACCCTCCTGTACCCACCTCCTCTGGGGCAGCGATTTGCTGCCGGCTGGCACGTGGGGGGCAGTGGAAAGCCTTGCGCTCTCCCGATCAGCCCAACAGGCTCTACATCATCATATATCTCATCTTCATCCCTGCGAGGAGGAAGAGAGCGATTAGAAAGCCCTGTTGCAGTGGGCTCAAGGGGTCAAGAGCAGGATGAAGGCAAGCAGGAGAAGGTTGGGCTGCCTGTGCGTCCCAGGCCTGGGGCAGAGTGGGACAGCAGCTCTGTGCCATGTGCCAGCTCTTCCCACTGGGTTGGACAGGCTGGAAGCCACCTAGAATAAAAGTGCTGCCTCAGTCCTTACCCCCTTACACTCGGAGCATCCTGTGGTGGGAACCGTGCTGATGCAGCATAGCCTGGTTTGGGGTGACCTATGGTAGAAAGAGGAACAGGAGGGAGCAGTGAGGGATTATTTCACATTCTTGCCCCAACTCTATCACCCACCCTAAGGTCAGAGCCACCCTGGGCTAGATTTAGTGCAGAAGGATGAGGGGAGCTAATACTGACTGCAATCTGGATCCAGAGTGGAGTTTTTATACATGTTTTCCCATTCTTATGTCCCTAATGCTACTTTTTCCCTGGAGCAGTGATGAAAGGGGAGGGGAAGAGACCAAAATGAGTATTCTGAACGTGGTGAAACCCCTGAACTTCAGACCTGTACCAGAGTCTGGGCAAATCCCAGATATCTCCACGTGCTCAGGACCATCACTGGCCAGGATGTGGCTCAGTTTTGCAGTTCTCCAAAGGAAAGGAAGAGAAGCTCTACTCTCGTGGCCGTACCCAGCTGAGCACTCCTTGGTGGCTCCATGGCAGGATGGATGGGAGTCCCAGGATGTGCAGGTGCACCAAACTTCTCCAGATCCACAACAGGAGGACGCCTGGGCTTGGCTGGCCTCGCTCCCAGTGCCTTGATGTGCGGCAAAGGCTTCCTCCGAGGCTGAGCTGGGTGCCCCATACCGTGGGGGCTTGCCACAGCACCCATAGGGGCTGCAACAGGAACTGCTGCAGCACCCTTGTCTTTGGCGAGTGGCCATGTCTGCTGGGCTGGGTTTCTCCAGGGAGGATCAGATGTGGCTCCTACCTCCTTGTCCAACACATCTCCTCCTCCTGGCTTTGCAGGGGCTGGGTGGAAGCTGCCATCCTGAGCAGTCCCCTTCTTCAGTTGCACCACCCATGCCGGGGTCTCGGCGGTGGGATGAGGAGGTGAACACTGTCCCACACCTTTACTGTGTGATGGAGAAGCCCTGCTGAAGTCCACCCTCCTGCTCCGGGGGGGCTCTGGCGTGGGGGTCTGTCCTGGCTCTGTTGCAAGGGGCGCCGCAGAGCGACTCTCAGGGCAGCCGCCTGCTTTGGGAGGATCTTTCCTGTTCCCTTGGAGCTTTGCCCGTAGGTGCCTCACCACGGCCTCTTTCCTCTCCAGATGTGTCTGGAACCATGAAGAAAGGCTCCAGTTAAAACACCAGGGAGGGAACTGAGGCAAAGTCCCCCTCTGGGGAATGCAGTATTTCTTCAACATGGCCTCACGCTAAGCCTTCTCCATGAAATGCGGTCTTTGCTCAAAGTGGTCCTAGAACATAGAATCCCAGCCTGGTTTGGGCTGGAAGGGACCTTAAAGTTCATCCAGTTCCACCCCCTGCCATGGGCAGGGACACCTTCCACTAGAGCAGGTTGCTCAAACGTGTTAGAAAAAAGACCATGGGACTGCACCAGATCAGGAACAGGTCCCACCACCAGGAGGGCATCCAGGAGGTGTTTCATGGAGCCTTTGGGGTTGATCCACCTTTAGACCACTACCACGGGCCATCAAAGCAGAGGATTTGCGTCGGGGGTTGTACCCTACTAGTAGCAAAGCTCCCAAGGGCAGAGCCTGAGATGCAGAGACTGCATCAATGGGAGCAACCTGCCTGTCCTGGTCTTGGCTGGGATGGAGTTAATCTTCTATCTAGTAGCTGTGTTTTGGTTTTGGTCTGAGAGTACCTACGCTCAAACCCCAACACTGCCTTGCCCTGGTCATGGTTCCCATGAAGTCCATGGTGAACCCAGGGCAGTGGAGCAGGAGCTGGTGGGGGAGAACACCGGGAGCCGTCAGCAGGAGGAACACCCAGGATGGTGCTGCTCAAACTCAGACTGCCAACGCCCGGGTGCAGAAAACAGCCAAGCAGCAGCAGATCTGCCCTACTTTTCTGACCACTGCGTTTCCTGTGCTGCTCGCACCATGCACGAGTGAACTGGGACATGCTGGCCCCAGCGCAGAGCTGCCCCCAGCTTCCTGAGTGACCAGAAAGCACCTTTATTTCAGAAGCCTCCAGAGAAAGGCTGCCAGGAGGAGGCTGAATGACTCTCATGGAGTGCCAGGTTTGAGGGACGGCACAAAGCTCAGGTGGGATGGGGACTACATTTTTCCTAAGCTTCTCAGATGGACCTTACGGGAGGGGGGAGATTATCTGCCCTGTGAGGGTGCTGAGGCGCTGGCACAGGGTGCCCAGAGAAGCTGTGGCTGCCCCATCCCTGGCAGTGTTCAAGGCCAGGTTGGACACAGGGGCTTGGAGCAACCTGCTCTAGTGGAAGGTGTCCGTGCCCGGGGCAGGGGGTTGGAGCTGGAGGAGCTTTAAGGCCCCTTCCAGCCCAAACCAGGCTGGGATTCCACAATTCTATTTCACTATTCTTACCCTCCTCCTCCTTTCTCCCCCACCTTGTCCACAGACCACAGTGTCCCTCTGCACCGGGGCTGGCTGCCCTGCTTGCCCTTGGCAAGGCAGAGGCTTTGATTTTGAAGTTCTCCTCCCTTTGGAATTTCAGTTTGGGTTTGTGCTTGTGCAATTCTTTGCTTTCACAACAGAAGGGCTCGTACGCAAAGAACAAGTGCAGTACTTTCAGAAATGTATATATACAAATGTATATACACACCTAAATGATGCCAGTTCCCCTCCCATCCCCAGGCAGTCACCCCAATTTCCCTGCTAAATGCTGTAACCAGCATTCTGGGAGCAGCCTCTGGTGAAGCAGCACGAATTCACTGTTCCCTGCACACCAGGCAGTGGGGCTCTCACCCAAAAGCAACTTCTTCCAGATTCTCAAACGTGCCACTGGGATTTTTGGCACCTGAATGATTCGGAGCTTTGTAACCATCAGTTTTGGAGCCATTGCACTGGCACAGAGCACTCAGGACACCGTGATCAAACCCAAGGTTTTCCAATACATGTGGAATCTGGTGGGTGCTCTCCTGGTGTCCTCCGCCTCTTTCACAGATGTTTATGTCCACCCGAACGTCACCCAGCCCAGGAGCTGCTCAGAGACCTTTGAAGCTCCGACCAGCTCAGATGTACAATGTCCTCTTGGATTTTGTCTTCCAAGAGGAGTGAGGGTCTCAACAGGATCCAGCCCCTCCTAAGGCTACTCCCAAAGCCTTTCCAAGCAAGACACATGGCTCCGCTCCCTGTGCCCCATCCCCAGGTCCAGCACAGCCCAGGACAGGTTGTTACTCACCATTTTCCATCAGTGGCCGCTCTCCTGCATGCTCACCTCCTTTCTGAAGGCCACCAGAGGCACCCAAGCAGAAGGACTCGTGCAAGGCGAGCCTCTCCAAAGTGCCCCTCGCCTGAAACCAGAAGCTCTTTCCTAACGGTTGGTGAGAAGCTGTGTGCAACGCCAGGAAGTCGCTGTAGCCTGACCATGACAGAGCACGTGGAGGAGGAAGAGGAGGAGGAGCAGTTCTTGGTGCACTGTTAGCTTGGCCTCTGCTGCTGTTGGGAAGCTTGAAGCCCACCAAGCCCTGCTGCCCTTAAAAGTCTCATCCAGAAAAGAGCCTGGGGTTCAGGGAGTGACTCTGAGATGCGAGGGATGGACTGGGAGGACATTCTCATCTGATGGGTGGCCGAAGTGAACCCAATGCAGGTCAGGTATTCAGAGCCCCACAGGACCTGCAGAAGGTGGAGGTGATTCATTGGGGTTGCACAGCCAAACCAGCACAGCCCTGTACAGCCGAGCTCTGCCGGAGGGCAGGAGGACAGGGGTGAAGGCTACGGCTTTCCAACATACCCCAAATCAAAGGACATTTGCTCCATTGAAGAGCCAACCTCCACTGGCAAGCAAGGGAAGCACTCTGCATGGTGCAGTGCCAAGTTAGGCCATCTCGGTGTTGAAATGTCCTGGTTTCATGGTTTATTGCCTCAGAGGCAGGAAAGCTCTGAGAGGTTGAGTCAGGCCACATGGCAGGGATGCTCTGGCCGGCTGCAGGCAGGCGCTGATGTCCTCACTCTGGGATAGTGTGTCCCTCCAGCCCTTTGGGAAGGTGTCCCACCAGCAGTGCCTGTGGATAAGACAGAGTAAGATAGTGCATCAAGGACGCGGGGAAAGCTGGGATGGGCACATGTTGGCCAAGGGTGGCATTCCCCAGGGGTCCTGCATAGGGCGGTGAGTGCCCAAGGTGGCAATGGAGGGTTTGATCCCACCAGGCAGAGGCGGGATGGAGAGAAGGTGTTGGGAGTTCCCAAACCAGACCCATGGAGAGCTGACATGGGGGTACAGGGCAGGCTACCAGCGGTGACAGCCATCTCCTCGGAGCAGTGGGTCCCCATCACTGCTGCCACAGAGAGGACAAAGCCCTGTTAGTGGGGAGAGGGAGGCTGAAGAGCCGTGTTTCATAGAATGAAGGAATGATTTGGGTTGGAAGAGACCTTAGAGCTCCTCCAGCTCCAACCCCTGCCACGGGCAGGGACACCTTCCACTAGAGCAGGTTGCTCCAAGCCCCTGTGTCCAACCTGGCCTTGAACACTGCCAGGGATGGGGCAGCCACAGCTTCTCTGGGCACCCTGTGCCAGCGCCTCAGCACCCTCACAGGGTGAGGGCCGAGGGGTGATGGGGACGCCCCAAAGCCCACCCTTGGGCACAGGGATGATGGGGAGCCCAAGGCCTGTGCCCGGGGACGGGGCACAAGGGCGGTGTTTGGGGGCTGAGGGGCGCTGCAGGGCGGCCGGGGGTTGAAGGGGAGGGTCAGGGGCCGCACACCGGTGATGGGGAGCTCAAAGAAGGGCCCTGCTGGGGCGGGCGGAAGCCGCGAGGCCGCGGGGCCGGGTCCTTCCTCTGCCGTTCCCCGCCCGCTCCGCCCGCCGGCCCCGCGCAGGCGCGGCCCGGGGCGCGGGATGGCGGCGGCGGCGGGCGCCGTGCCGGTAGCGGTGCCGGTGCCGGTGGCTGTGTCGGGCGCGGACGCGGCGGGGCCGGGGGAGGAGGCGGCGGGGTCGGTGTGCCCGGGCCCGGCCCGCGTGGCGCGGCTGCCGCTGGCGCGGGTGAAGGCGCTGGTGAAGGCGGACCCGGACGTCAGCCTGGCCAGCCACGAGGCCGTCTTCGTCCTGGCGCGGGCCACGGTGAGGGGCGGCGACGGGGCGGGGGGTCCGGCGGCCCGGAGGGGGTGGCCGCGGGAGCCGGCGGGGCCGCGCCAGGCCCCGGGAGCTGCCCCCGGCGCTGCGGCTTTCCTGGGGGATCCTCTCCCGCTCCCCCCCAGGGGAGCCGGGGCAGTGAGCGGGCAGAGCTCCGGGGAAGCTGGGCCTTCATCCCGAGCTTCCCAGTGGGAAGTGGGACCTAGCCGCAGCCTCGCCCCGCATCCATCAACCCGCTTGGAAGCAGCCCAGTGACTGGATGGGTGCTGGGTTTGATGCTGCTTGGCCCCGTGCAGGCAGAAAGCTGAGGAATCCATGAGGAAAGCCACGGGGACATCATGGAATCCCAGCCTGGTTTGTGTTGGAAGGGACCTTAAAGCTCATCCAGCACCAACCCCTGCCACAGGCAGGGACACCTTCCACTAGAGCAGGTTGCTCCAAGCCCCTGTGTCCAACCTGGCCTTGAACACTGCCAGGGATGGGGCAGCCACAGCTTCTCTGGGAAAAGTCTGTGCCAGCGCCTCAGCACCCTCACAGGGAAGAGCTTCTGCCTCAGAGCTCATCTCAATCTCCCCTCTGGCAGGTTAAAGCCATTCCCCTTGTCCTGTCCCTCCAGGCCCTTGTCCAAAGCCTCTCTCCAGGTTTCCTGGAGCCCCTTCAGGAACTGGAGCTGCTCTAATGTTTCCCTGTAGCCCTCATGGGTGACGCGTCTCCCTTCATCAGGGATCCCACCCTGTTGTTGCTGTTTCCCCGATGTAGATGTCACTGTGGTAACCTGCTCTCAGGGAAACTGGGGGGCTTTACGTGTCCAGACAGCCCTGTGCCCGCTCAGGTGGGTTTCCAGCTCGCCCTGGTTGCACATGGAGGGTTTGTGATGTGCATGTCAGAGCAGTGTGTAACACAGGGGTTTTTTCCTCCTTTGGAAAGTGTCTGACATGGCACAGCGAGGTGTGTTTGGTGCGATGGCTTTGGCATCCTGCGTGTAGGCTCTGGTCTCTCTCTGTATTAACTCCTGGGCATCTGCTTCCCACAGCTGAGAAAACCACATGTGAGGACAGTTGTGCTCAATCCACTTTACCTGCTGAGCACAGGACACCTTTCCTCCTTCAGAATGTGCCCTAAGAGCAGCTGGCGTGTAGCTGGTCTCCAAGGTCTCTTCAGAGGAACCATCTCTGTCCAGTACACTTTCAGTCTTCTCCCTTTTACTTCTCACGTGCATCACCGTCCAACAATTGCATTTATCATTTTCAGATCTACTTATTGGAAAGGGGAAGTGTTACGATGGAGATTCTGGTTTCTTCCTGAAGACTTGTAGGACCTTTCCTTTCCTCAGGATATTCTCTCTTCCCTCTCTCATCCCCTGTGTGAAGCTGTCTTGTGTTTGTGTTGCAGGAGCTGTTTGTTGAAACCATAGCCAAAGATGCTTACGTGTATGCTCAGCAAGGAAAAAGGAAAACTCTGCAGAGAAAAGACCTGGGTATGAGAGAATGTTCTGTGCTATGCTTAGCAAAGGGTTGCTGAGAGGGAGGATGTTCCCACCTGTCCCAGTGTGATGAAGCAACCATAGGTGCTTCTCTTTCTCTCCCATCATCAGAGAAGGAAAACTTCAACCAGTGATTGTGGTAATAATCACACACCAGCTCCCAACCAAGTCAACCTCGTTGCAGTTGATCACTGTACTACAGGGTGCTTCCAAATGCTGCTGTTTGAAGCAGGTGCGACTAAGGAGTGGGTTTATCCGTGTTTATTGTTTTCCATTTGCTTTGCAGATAATGCCATTGAAGCTATTGATGAATTTGCTTTTTTGGAAGGTGAGCTTCTACTTGGTTTCACTTGGCTTCAGTATTTTGTGTGATCTCCTCCTTGGGAGGGAAAGAACTTTATCATTGGCAGAGCCCTCTGTTTCCACATCTTTAATAATTAATAGTGTAACTTGTTATGCCCCTCTCTGAAAGGTGAAACACAAATGAAGTGGACACTGAGACATGCACCACTTCTTAGCTAGATTTGGTTTTACCTCATGTGTGATTTGCTTAAACAGTAAAAAATTCCTGTGCCTTCCTTTGGCAGCTGTGAACAAGTGTCATAACTGCATTGTTGAGCCCAGAGACTATCGTTTTTAATATTCTTTTCATTTTTAGGTACTTTGGACTGAGCTGGGCAGCGATGGAGCTCTGGAGAAATAGAGAGATGGACACAGGGTGGCAAACAGGATGCTGAGACTTCAAACATAGTTCATAGAATTGAAAACCTGAAATGGCAGCCATCGTATTTTGTATGAAGTTTAAGTTGTTGTAAACTCTTTATTTAAAATGCATAATTATTTTATTATTTTTTTCCCCATAACTATTTTGTATGTCATTTCCTGGTGTCCTGCTGCCTCGGTGGGGGCTGCTCAGAGCTCTCACCAGGCCCCTGCAGCACCCCAGAGCTGTGAGTGGAGGGTGGCTCAGCTCAGGCGTGGGGACTCTTTTGGAATGGAACTGTATTTTTCTTTGTATATGTTTGTTTCTTGGCCAAACACAATTAATTTTTTTTTTAAATATATATTTTTTGGTTGAAGAGCTGATTTCTGATTTCCCCCCCGTGCTGCTGGGATGAAGGCATGGGGTTCCTGCAGCACTGGGGTAATGGGGTAGGTTTGACAGGGTGCCTTCTAACAGCATTTTGCTTTACTAATTGTTTCCTCACGTGAAGCCCAGTCCTTCAGGAACTGTGTGTGAGCTCCAGGGAGATTTGGCTTGTTCCCAGGGGTGTGCAGCTTCCATAAATTTCTGTGATTGCTGTACTTGTAGCCCCCCAAAAAACCCCAAAGCCCTATTTTGAATACCAGAATGGTGTCACTGTAACAACCCAAGTGTCACTGGCACCTTGGAAAGGACCTTAAAGCTCCTCCAGCTCCAACCCCTGCCATGGGCAGGGACACCTTCCACTAGAGCAGGTTGCTCCAAGCCCCTGTGTCCAACCTGGCCTTGAGGTCTCCTACCCTCCCACTCAAAGCAAGACAGACAAGCTGATGATAAAAGCTCTACCAAAAGCAGACCACTAAAAAAAGGAGTTTCCTTCCTGATGGTCTGAAATCTTTCATCTCGGCCCCAATGATGTTTCAAAAGCCACTCAAAAATGGAAAATCCAAACTAAATCTTTCCAGACAGGTCAAAACCTTCCACTGGGCTAATGCTGAGCTGGTTTGTCCTGGGCTGCCTTGGGAGTTCACACACAAAATAACCCAAGTCACGGCAGTGAAGATGAACTGATGTGTTTTTATCAGAAGGGAAAGTTGTGTGGAAACAATCCTCCACCAGTGCTTGATAAAATCAGCTCTCCTGGAATCTGCTGATGTCAGTTTATTGGCATTTCTGCATCCAAAACCATCTGGTTAAAACCTCTTGGGCAGCTCCTGTGACTTGGCTGTACAACAGCCACTAGAGAGGGACAGAGACCTGGGAGAGTCCTCCTCTGAAGCGGAAAAGCAGCAAAGGGGCCTGAGCGTGAGGGGCTGGGGGAGCCAGATGGGTGGAGGAGAAAACGACCCCCCAAAAGGGCTCTGCTTGACGATGCTGGTCCATCCTCCGGGAGCTGCAGGAGGCATCAGCTCTCCTGCACCCTGCAGCTTGTGTGCTCCAGCTGCAAGACACAGCAAGTGGAAAAGGAAATTAGGCAGCGTGAAGTGCTTGCTTCCAGAGGTGGACAATCAGCATTTGCTTCCCAGACGTGGGACTGGAAGGTGCTGGACGATGCTGTTGTCCCCAGGACTGGTTAATGGACTGTGGCTCATTCAGTGATAATGGCCCAGGGCTGGGAAATGTGGACTCACCCCCAGCTTTGCCTCTGCCCTAGGGCAGGTCTCAGCACTTTCCTTCTGGATTTTCCCCTGGGAAGTCAGACTAACACTTTCAGTGTCATGTTAAAGACTGGCAACGTCAGAGGATGCCTGGAGGAGGATGTTCAAATCTCACCCAGAAATAGTGTCTTCCAGAAATAGGGGGTCATTTTGTGCTCCCTTCTTAAGGCATCCCAGAGAGATTTGCTTTCAGAAAGTGCCTTTCCCTCCCCTGAAAACACATCCTGGAACAAAGAAATCTCCTCCAGCAGCTGATGAAGTAGCTGGGAGGGGGCAGGAAACCCCCACAACCAGTTTAAAGCCAGGAACCAAACACAAACCCTGAAGGACCTGCACTCGAGGACTGGGACAGGGTAAGACCAGATCCTGTTTAGAGCCAAAGCCCAAGACTGACTTAGTCAACCTTCTCCCCCTCGTCCAGCTCGTGCAATGGAGATTTTAATCCTAATTCACTTGGTGAGGGAGAGAAAAACAGAGATTCAGCAGATAAACTGGGCCAGGCAGGACAGTCTGTGCCTGTTTCCTTCCAACTGGACAGGAGTAATTGCTGGAGGAGCCTCTGTCTTTCCTCTCCAGCTCCTGAGCCCCTGCCTGGGCCAGCCAGGGTCTGCCATGGGGGTGGCATGTCCTGGCCTGGAAGTGACATGGCAGCAAGATGTGGGCCATATTCCCTCTCTGCATCTCTTCCTTAACAACCAGACCATGTCGAATCCCAGCATAACAGAGGTTTTTGCCCTGGGAATTTTTCATGGAGTTAAAGCTTGAATAGGGAAAGTAAAGGCAAAGCAAGACTTGGTCCTGTAGCCCCAGGCCGGGTCCACCACCTGCCCTTCCACAGAATCACAGAATCCCAGCCTGGTTTGTGTTGGAAGGGACCTTAAAGCTCCTCCAGTTCCATCCCCCTGCCCCGGGCAGGATCACCTTCCACTAGAGCAGGTTGCTCCAAGCCCCTGTGTCCAACCTGGCCTTGAACACTGCCAGGGATGGGGCAGCCACAGCTTCTCTGGGCACCCTGTGCCAGCGCCTCAGCACCCTCACAGGGAAGAGCTTCTGCCTCAGAGCTCATCTCAATCTCCCCTCTGGCAGGTTAAAGCCATTCCACTTGTCCTGTCCCTCCAGGCCCTTGTCCAAAGCCCCTCTCCAGGTTTCCTGCAGCCCCTTTAGGCACTGGAGCTGCTCTAAGGTCTCCCCTTCAGGAGCCTTCTCTTCTCCAGGCTGCCCCAGCCCAGCTCTCTCAGCCTAGCTCCAGAGCAGAGCTGCTCCAGCCCTCGCAGCAGCTCCGGGGCCTCCTCTGGCCTCGCTCCAGCAGCTCCACGTCCCTCTTGTGCTGTTGCCCCAGAGCTGGATCAGGACTGCAGGGGGGGTCTCCCCAGAGCGCAGCAGAGGGGCAGGATCCCCTCCCTGGGCTGCTGCTCACGCTCTGGGGGTGCAGCCCAGCACATGGCGGTGTTGTAGGCTCAAGCGCACACTGGAGCCGGGTCATGGGGAGCTTCTCATTGATCAACGCCCCAGGTCCTTCTCAGGGCTGCTCCATCCCCTCTTGTTCCTTCCTCCATCCAATGGCACAGGTAGGGCAGATGTAGTAACTCCTGCTGATGTGGGAGATGCTGCCTCCATCACCTCAGCTGGCTCCTCTGTCTGCATGGAGAGCCAAGAGACCAGCCACAGCAAATCATTTGGAGGTTCCCTGGGGGAATATATCTCCATGAGAGCCCGTGACACTGGCTCCAGCATCTGAGAAGCCCATGCAAGTCACAGCCCCCTGCCCAAGAGAGAAATGCTGAATGATCCCATGTGAAATTCCGTTCCCCAGCTCCCTGGTGTAAGAGCATGTCTCTGGAAAAAGTGCTGCCATGAACATTTCATGTTCCAAGACCTTTTTTTCTCCAAGCTAATGTGTAACAGCTCAGGTTGTCTCCCCAGAGATGGGGCCTTCACAGGGTCAAGTGCAAGGTTCACAGTGTGCACTCAGAATAACCTCTGTTTGCCCTGTGCACTGAAACCGAGATGGAGGAACAAATCCTACCACTGAGGCCTTGACCTGGTGGAGCGAAGAGCCCAGACCCTCATTTGGGGAGCCTTGGACAGGAAACAGCACTTTCCGTGCTGGGTGGTGGGTGCTGGAGCCTGATGTTGTGTCTACCCCCGGCAGCAGCTCCCCCAGTAAAGATGTTGCAGCTCCTCACATTGGATTTCCTTTCTGTTCCCTCACAGATGGACTTTCCTGCACACCCACAATTACTTAATCCTCAAGTGTATCTTAAGCTCAGTTCAGCAGAGCCTCTACTCCTACTTCAACGTACCTTTCTGCACAGGCACCTCAGGTTCAAAAACCGCTGCTGTGCCCCCCAAATACTTCTTCCAAGCTTTGCTGCCCTTTCTTGGGGGCATAGGATCAGCTGGAGGATGCGGGGGGAGTCCGAGGGTCCCCGGGGGTGTCCCACTGAGGTGCTGCAGGGGATGTTCATGCTTTTGTTTTGCAAATCCCTGCAGGAAATGGGGGTGGGAAGGTGCTTGGGCAGCTGCTCCTCAGGGGATGCTGCTTGCTTAGGTAAGCACAGCTGCACACATCCAGAGGTGGGGCTGAGCTGCTCCCATTCCTCTCTGAGTGACCCATCTGCTGCTCCCGGCTCAGGATCTGGGAGGGTGACACAGGAGCACCCCCAGCTCACCCCTGGGCTGTGTCTGTGTGGGGACAAGGCTGGAGCCGAGCAGCGCTTGCAGTGGTGCTGCAGCAGCACACTGCTGGTGCTTCAAGGGAAAAGTGTAACCTGATGATGAGGATGAGGATGGTTGGACGGGGCTTGGAGCAACCTGCTCTAGTGGAAGGTGTCCCTGCCCATGGTCCCCCAGGACAGCAGGCACAGATGGGTCCTGCCAGTGGCTTCCTGCAGCCTGGAATGTGCCATTCCTGCCTGCTAGCAGTGCTGTGGGGCAGGAGGAGGAGGGGATGCTCTGGGGCAGGCTGTTGTTTCAGGCCAGGGGGGCATCACTTTGTGTTGCAGACACAAACCCCAAACCACAAAGGAAGAACAAATCCCTGTTTTTAACAGGCAGAGAGGGAGGAGAAAGTTAAGTTAAATCACGTTAACCCAGGAGTAAGGAATAGTTGATAGGAGCAAGCTGCCTCTCTTCTCCCTCTCGCTGGTCCAAGGCATCCCCCTTTTCCGAGAGGGTGCACTGGGTTTATCTCTAACTGCAGGGACTCACAAGGCAGAGAGAAAAGTCTGCTTTGGGCAGAAGCTGCCTCCAGCCACTGCAGCCCTCACTGGTACAATGTCCTCACCTTCAGAGCCACCAAGACCACGCTTGCACTATCCTGGCCCCCCAGCAGTGCAAGTGCAGGGGGGAGCAGGGCTGGGGAGCTGAAGGGAGAGGCTCCTGCAGGACCCCCCCCAGACTGTCTGTGCTCTATGTAAATGTGACAAGGCCATTTATTTGGGCTTTGTTGAATAGAAGCTGTTTGAAGCAGCTCCTGTAGAAGTGAAGCCTTCTCCAAAATGGTTTGCAGCTTGTAAATTAAACATGGGGGGCAATTCGCAGCTCCTTGGGCTCTGCTGTGCAGCTCCAGGCCCCTCCGTCTGCCCCAGCATCCCGGGAGGCTGCGCTGGGATATGGTGGGATGCGGCCGTCTGGCACAGGCTGGGGGGTGCACGCTTGGAAAGTGGGGAGCAGGAGTCAAAGAGGAGGGGAAAACTGGTGCAATGGTGGGGCAGGGAGTTCTCTGTGGCAGCCCCAGTTATCCTGCAGGACATGCTGCTGAGCTGGGAAGCAGAGGGAAAGGATCCAGAGGTCAGGAATAGTTTCCTCTATCAGTTAACTCAAGCCTGTCCTTGCCTGTTCTGGATAATTGACATCCCTTTCACCCGCCAAGCATTGGGTTAGAATAAATCACAGACACCAACTGGGCAAGTAGCCTTCAGGTTATCTCCTGTTGTGTTGTCCTGGAACTCTTCGGCGCTGCTCCGTCCCTGCCAGCAGGCAGACAGATGGACAGATGAATGGTGCTGGCTCTGCTCCTGCACCTTCCCCTCTCCGTGCCAAGCCTCTTGCAAAGCCCATTCCTCTGGGCCTCATTCACAGGCAGGTTTCCTATTCCCTATAGGATCTAACAGGCCTTTCTAGTCCTGCTCTTTTTATCTGGTGCACTGGTTGAGTATCGTATCATATAATACTAATTCTTTCTGTTCAGTCACATGGGATTAAAAGAAATGACAAATGTAAGGAGCAGAAGTGCACTGCGCCAACACATCCACCTTCAGCAACCTGCTTCTCTGTGACTGGGACATAAGGGCAAATGAATTGGCTTTTATCCCAACATCCTTTTTTAACCCATTGTAGGGACAGGCCAAGGGGAATGGCTTTAACCTGCCAGAGGGGAGATTGAGATGAGCTCTGAGGCAGAAGCTCTTCCCTGTGAGGGTGCTGAGGCGCTGGCACAGACTTTTCCCAGAGAAGCTGTGGCTGCCCCATCCCTGGCAGTGTTCAAGGCCAGGTTGGACACAGGGGCTTGGAGCAACCTGCTCTAGTGGAAGGTGTCCCTGCCCGGGGCAGGGGGTTGGAATTGGAGGAGCTTTAAAGTCACTTCAACCCAAACCAGTTTGTGATTCTGTGACTCTCATGATATTTCATTTTTATCAAGTGTTCAGGAATTAGCAGCAAATGTCTTTTAGTCCCCAGGAAGCCAATTTGCTATTAAAAAGATAAAACACCAGTTTAATTTCAGTTTGGTTCCTCCTGCTGCTGGGTTCCTGCTGCAGCCGCTGCTTCACTCATGGATGGGGACACCGGTGTGACACCGAGCCCCCCGATGCTCGGTGCTCCGGCAGTGGCAGGACAGGGATGGGACAGGGCTGCTCGTCTCTGCGGGGCTGCGCTGCTCCAACAAAGGTCCTCCTGTTTGTCCCATTAGTGCCATCATTAAAAACCAGTTAGTCTCCTGGGGAGAGCAAATGCAGCCCACCCAGGGCCTTGCAGAGGGGCTGCACGGGCCCAGACCCCCGGGTCCCCCCCCCCCCCCAGCCCCGAGCTGAGTCACCATCCCCTCCACTTGTGTACTGGGTCTAATTGGTGCAGAGCACCCGGAGCCCAGCTTCACACCTTGTTAGCATGGCCATTAGCTCTCTTTACCCTCCTGATTGCTCCTGCACAGGTTTGACTCCAATCCATCTTTCCAGCCAGTTATAAATGCAGCTCGGGGGAGGCAGAGGGCAGTGGAGCTGGGCAGGGACAGCAGAGCCATGCTGGGGACCATCCTGCTGCTGCTGGCACTGGCCAAGCCGACGTGCCCAAGCCCAGCTGGAGCAGAGAGCCAGAGAGCTGAGGCGCTGAAGAGGCTCCTGGAAGTCTTTGGCATGGAAGACCCTCCACCCCCCCCGGCTCATGTCAAGCAGCCGCCCCAGTACATGGTGGATCTATTCAACACCATTGCCAATGCGGATGGTGTCACCAAGAATCCCGATATCCTGGAGGGCAACACGGTCCGCAGCTTCTTGGATAAGAGTAAGGGTTGGGGGGTCCCTGAGGTGCTGGATGGGGCTGTGGTTTGTCTCTGCTCCTCAACCCGGTCTCTCCTCCAGCCCAGAGCGAGGAGATGCGGTTCCTCTTCGTCCTCTCCAGCGTGGCCAAGAGCGAGAAGATCCTGACGGCAGAGCTGCACCTCTTCCGCCTCTGGCCCAGGGTCACTGACGTGCCCAAAAAGCACCACTTGTGCCAGGTGAGGGGGAGTGGGATGGGGCAGGGAGGGGACCTGGGATGGGGACATGGGGATAGGGACATGGGATGGAGATGGGGACATGGGGATGGGATGAGGATGGGTACAGGATGGGCACGGGGGTGAGGACAGAGATGGGAGCTGGGATGTGCCCCAGGCTGTGCGTGGGGCTGCCACCGGCACATTGCAGTCACTCACCTGCAGCGGGAGCATGGCCTGGCTCTGGAAATTCCTCTGACCAAGTGCCATCGTATTGCACAGAGGATCATGATGAGTTATTAAACATCATTCCAGCTCGTGCATGCACCAACCAAAGCACCCGTCGCTTCGGACAAACCCAAGCTGCCAACTCCCCCGTCTCCTATTTTCCCTCCAGCTCCTGTGCCCGGGGTCTCTCCTTCGAGCAGTTTATAACCCCCTTTGCTGCCTCCCCAGGTCAGTGTCTACCAAGTGCTGGAGAGGAGCGAGGTGGCCGCGCCGGGGAGCAGGAAGCTGCTGGCAGCCAGGCTGGTCCCGCTGCAGGGCTCAGGCTGGGAGGTCTTTGCCATCACCCAGGCTGTGAGTTGCTTGTCCCCTGGTCGGGGTGGGGGGGCACAGAGGGGACCCTGGGGTTGGGTGCAGGAGCTTGTTTTAACCCTTTTCATCTCCCAGCAGCTCTTCATGCTCCAATGCAATTTCCTATCTGGAGTCTCTGCAGACACGTGGAGGGGTGCAGCCTCTGGGATGGGGGGGACGGGCTGCCAAGAGTGCTGTGGGGCTGCTCCATCCTGCCCCAGACTAGTCCCACTGTTCACTAGTGCTGGCTCCCGCCTCGATGTCCCTTGAGCCCCAGCACAGCCCCTTCCCATGGCTGGGACGTGGAGTGTGGCCAAGGAGGGGGGAAATCAGTCCCAATTCACCCCTCTCCATTGCTGACTCAGCATCAGCTCTGCTGGCCGGGCACCTGCCCAGCGCGGAGCCTGCCCCAGTCTGTTGTGCCACAGTGACACTGGTTTGGTCCCCCAGGTTCGCGACTGGACTGAAGATGAAAGCAGCAACCAGGGTTTGCTGGTGACAGTGCAGGGGCTGGGGGGGAGCCCCTTTGAGCCCCCTCCGCTGCAGTTCGCATCTGGCAGGGACCACCATGAGAGCAAGAGGCCCATGTTGGTCCTGTTTACGGATGATGGGCGCCGGGGAGCATCTCCCTCCATGGCCGGCTTCCCAGGTGGGTCTCATGTGCCCTGGATCAGCTCCCTTGGTGCCACCATTCCCCCTTGTCCTGTCCCTACAGGCCCTTGTCCGAAGCCCTTCTCCAGGTTTCCTGGAGCCCCTTTAGGCACTGGAGCTGCTCTAAGGTTTCCGCTTAAGGAGCCTTCTCTTCTCCAGGGTGAACCAGCCCAGCTCTATCAGCCTGTCAAATCCAAAGCTCCTTCTCCAGCCAGAGGGAGAGGGCATCTCCTTTCTGGTTTAGTCTGTGCAGATGTAAATCTGCATTTTACTCACCCTGATGAGTGTGGCCGATGGGGCTGTGAAGTTGGGGCTGGTGCCAGGCTGTGACCAAAGGGCTCACAGGCAAAGCCTGCAGGAGGGGTGGGCAGTGGGGGCTGCACCACGTTCTCCCTCCTCCCCCGCGGGTGTGGTGGTGATGGCATTGGGTGCTCCTTTCTGGCAGATTTCCAGCCTCAGGCCCCCGTTGTCCCCGCCAAGCTGTCGGTGCCGCGCAGCACGCGCTCGCTGGACCGGCTCCAGCCCTGCCAGAGGCATCCCTTGTCTGTGGACTTCGAGGAGATCGGCTGGTCAGGCTGGATCATCTCACCACGAGGGTACAATGCTTACCACTGCAAAGGCTCCTGCCCCTTCCCACTGGGCGAGAACATGCGGCCGACCAACCATGCCACGGTGCAGTCCATCATCAATGCCCTCAAGCTGAGTGAGGGGGTCAGCAGCCCCTGCTGCGTGCCCGACAAGCTCTACTCCATCAACCTCCTCTACTTCGATGACGATGAGAACGTGGTCCTCAAGCAGTACGATGACATGGTGGCCGGGAGCTGCGGCTGCCACTGAGGCAGGAGGAGCAGGGAGGTGGAAAACCACCATGGCAGAGGCTGCTCCTGCTCCCCCCAGAGCATCTCTGGGGGTCTCTGTCCTGCAACACCCACTAAAGGAGATTGGGGTGAGCAAAGCAAGGGGGTGCCCAGCTCTGCCCTGGCTGCTGTCACCCACGGGGAAGGCTCAGGACCAAGCCTGGATTAAATCAACCTGAAGAAGCCTGAGCAACTCGGCAACCCTGGGGCAATCTGCATCTCAGGGTGCAGATTTTGCCTTGGCAGAGGCTTCCCGCAGGCTGTACCATATGTATATAGCAAGAGCACTAATATATGAGAGAAACTGCCTGTACAGTGTCCTGTAAATGTCTGTACATTTCTGCATTGCTGAGACTTGTAAAATGAATCCAGAGGAACTATTAAAAGTGCTGTTTTCTGAGGAGAAGAGCTTGTGGGAGCTGCCTGGATGGGGCTGGAAGAGGGTGAGCAGGCACCTCGTGGGCATGGGGAGGAAGCAGATGGAGATTCAACCACTGCACAGCCAGCGATGGGAGGGCGGGGCGCTGACCCCCATTCTCTGGAAACTGAATGGTCTCAGGATGCATCACCCACTCTGCAATGGGGGACAGGAGGGTCCCCCAAGGGAGGTGATGTGGGCACATGGAGGGGTGCAGTGACAGGGGTTTGGGCTGAGGGGAGCGTAAAGGTTTCTGGAGGTGATGCTGCTGGCAGGGGAAGATCACCAGAGGAGGCTGTACCCAGACAGAAGCTTCCTTGTGGAAGGGAAGGGATAGGAAAGAGCTGGAGCAGCTGATCTGAGCTGTGCTGTGGAGGCGCACAGAGGACGGGGGGTGCTGGGGGTACTGGGGAGCGGGTGGGGGTGCTGGGGTGAGGGCTGGGCTCCCCATCTCGCACCCTTGTCCCCTGCGGTCCAGGACTCGCTGCCAGAGGGCTCGGCCCCTCCAAACCACTGCCAGCGGTTTCTACCAGCAGCAGTTTAACTGTGGTCCCCAGCTGAGCCCAGGACCCCCCCCGGCCAGTTTGCAAGTGCCCAAATCCCCCCCCTGGCCCCGCAGCACCGGTTTCCTCCCACCACTCACCTGAAAGCAGCACCAGCAGCTTCTGCCCTGTAGCCTCAGGTCCCTCTGCCCATCCCACCCAAGGAAAGGGTGAACCCCCCTCCTGGGAGCCCATTGATTAGACATGATCTCACCCCAGAAGGCAAATCTATCCCCTGTGTCCCACAGATGTGCTCCCCACTGCCCCGGGATGCGCACACAGGGCAGAGCCAACTGGTGCATCCTGAGCACATGCAGATGTTCCAGCTCCTCTCCCAGTGCACCCACGGCCGGGCACCTCATCCCAAAACCAGCACATGGACACATCCCATGGGAGCCCTGTCCTCCCATTGAAGGGCAACAGCCCTGTGGAGATGTCCTCTTTTTGCTGCCGAGTTACAGGCAGTTTATTGAATGACACAACGTGCCTGGCCAATAATCCAAGACAAGGAATGGGTTTGGCCTGGTTTATTCAATGCCTATTCCTGGGGGTGTTCTGGCTGCCAGATCTGCACCCCCAGAGCGCCCATGGATCCCATCACAGAAGCAGCCTGAGCCAGGACAGTTCCCTCAGGCTCCCAGGGGAGGAAAGTGGGTTTGGCTGGAAGGACACACGGCCACAGGCTCTTCCATGGGCCTTCACCCGAATCCCTCCCAACCCAAACCAGTCTGGGATTCTATGAGTCATGAGGCCACTGCCTGTGTATGTCCCACTCAACCCAGGAGCAGAGACATGACTGCACAAGGTGTCACACTGGGCTTCACCTCATCCTGGTGTCCACTTCTGACATCCTGAGAAAGGCGACAGCTCAGCGCCGCGCATCCCGTGCTTGCTCCCCATGTCCTTAGGGTGCCCCATCCCCAGCCTAGGACAGACAGATGTCCTGCCTTGGCCATACAGCACAGTCTTTAGCTGCAGGACAGTAGAACCATAGTGGGGAAGGTCACACCACAGTCATGGCCACATTCCACCCCTCCAACCAGCCCAGCTGGCACAAGACCAGAACCCCCTGACGCTGCCGTGACTTGCTGCTCACTGCCCAAGCTGTGGAGCTTCCCTAGGGGACAGGACGCGGTGCAGGGGTGGCCAGACTGGACAGACCATGGGGGGTTGAAGGGCTGGTGGTCAGTGGTGGCTGCGGGGGTCATCTCTGCAGCATTCCGACAGCTTCCTCAGGATTCGCTCCTTCAAGCAGAGCCTCCTGGAGAGCTTCAGCAAGCGGCTGATCTCGTTCTCATGGGCCTTCAGCTTGGCATAGTAGTCAGAGAACTTGTTGTAGAGGATGGAGATGGGCATGCCGTTGAGGATGATGCCAAAGGAGATGCAGCCAAACGCCACCATCCTGCCGAGCACCGTGTCAGGCACAGTGTCTCCATAGCCCACAGTGGAGAGGCTGACCTGGGCGAGGATGAGGAAGGGAAAGGATAAAATCCCATATGAACAAGCCCTGCTGGCACTGGGATCCACCTCCCCATTGCCCCCGTGTATCACCTGGGAATGGCACTGCCCTTGGCTGTGCCTGCTTCAGCACCCAGCAGGCTGGGAGAGCCCAAGGAAAGGGCTGGACGAGGCCCCAGCAGCAGAGACCAGAGACAAACCTCCCCCCTCCCTCCTCGCCTTCATATTGTCTCTTCAAAAGCAGCTGCACGTCACCGAGCTGGACTTTCCCAGAGTCAGACTTGCTGGAGCTTCCTGCCCCCATGGGGAGGTGGCTCCAGTGCTTCCTGGCCATGAGCTGCCCGGTCCCACAGGAATGAAGCTTCCCGGACCCTCCCTCCATGGGAAGCAGAGGCACAGGCCAGGAATGAACCCAGAGGAACTGTGTTTGGATGCTTGGGGGAGCAGGGCTGGGGGACGGGGTGAGAACAGAGAAGTTTGGGCTCTGCTGGAGCTGTGCTGACCAGGGCCAGGGTCAGCCCAGGATGTTTAAATACCCAAATCTGGTGATTCTGCCAAGTGATTCTTGTACTTCCTCAAGGAATTTGAAGCAGGCAGCCTGCAGTGGCCAGGGGGGATTATAAGGGCAGAGGTGATCTGTGGGATCATTTGATCCGTAAATCAAAATGCCCTTTTAACCCCTGGCTCTCGAGTGCTTTAAGATGCTCCTCAGCTGAGAGGTAATCCCAAGTTACATCCCCCTTGTTGCTAACCCAGGCCTGGAGGTTCACAGGTCACCAGCCCTGTCCCACCAACCACCCCCAGCACCAGCTTTTGAGCTGCTGAGTGTGCAGGGTTCTGGTTTTCCCACCATTACTGAGCTTTTGGGAAGACTGGGCCCTTTTCCACCTCCTGGCCAGCAGCAGTGAATCCCTTGAGCACTGGAGCAGCCCCTGCACACGGAGCCCCACCACTCCACCTCTCTGGAAGAAGGTGCTCACACCTTACCGCTGCCCACCACCACGCGTAGGGGATACTGGTGAAGTTGGTGCCTGGGACATCATGTTCCACCGAGTGCATGAGAGCAGAGAAGGTGAAGACCCCCATGGCGATGAAGAGGAAGAGGCAGCAAACCTGCTGGTAGCACTGGCGCATGGTGAAGCCAAAAGCCCGGAGGCCGGTGGAGTGGCGCGCCAGCTTGAGGATGCGGAAGATCCTCATGAGTTTGATGAGCTTGAGGACTTTGCCCAGCTTGCTCACATTCTCCATCTTGTGCAGCTCCTCATGGTAAAGTGTGTCTCCTTCATCCAGGCTTTCAAAGAGGATCTGGATGTAGAAGGGCAGGATGGTCACCAGGTCCACAGCATTGAATGCTGCCCGCAAGAAGTTCTTGAAGCTGGAGGAGGAGATGAGCCGCATGAAGTATTCGGAGGTGAAGAAGATGGCACAGATCATCTCCAGCTGCTCCATCCACACCTTCCCTGTCTTGTGTTTCATCTCCTCCACTGTGCTCAGTGTCATGCCCACGATGGAGATAAGCACAAAGAAGCTCGACATGACAGCAATGATCTTGGCTGCGACAGAGGAGTATGGGTTCTCAATGAGGTTCCAGATCATCTCCCGAAACCGTCCCAGAAATTTGCCCTCAAACTGCTCCCCTGAGTCCAGGGGCTCCAGCTCTGCCACCAGCTCCTTCTGGATTTTCAGGTACTCACTGAGTTCATCTTGCTTTTCCTCAAACAGGATCCGGCAGCAGCGTTGGGAGTATTTCAGATGGATTCCCCAGTACTCAATTTCCTCCACAAAGTTACTGGGGCATATCTCATCCATTATCCACAGGACCCCGCTGCGGTAGAAGTGGAAGATGTAGTGGAAAATGGAAGGATCTCTGTCGAAGAAGTACTCATTCTTCTGCACCGAGTAGTCATCACAGAGCTGCAGCTTCTTTGTAGGGTCTGTATAAAGGGCCAGCTTCCCGAGCCGGGTGACGGGGTACCGGGCCACGATGCTGTAAGCTATCTGGAACAACTTACCACCCACGTTAATGTTGAGCAAGAACTTGTTCCTTTGAAGGGGAGCCTTGCTCTTCTCCTGGTTTCTGTCCATCACGTTCTGCATGGAGCTCCATTGCTTTACCAGGCTCTCCTGGGCAAAGGGGATGTGCACCTCCTCTTCCTCCAGCGTCCGGCCACAGCCCCGGTGGTTCCCTATCTTCAGGCTGGCAGAGAGACTCGCGCGCCTCGTCCCCAACTGCCTCATTGTGCCTGACCCTCCGAAGCAGCGATCCCTGTTACAGGCCACGGGGCAGCAGCTCCAGCCCCATGGGAAGGCTCCCACCAGGCGCACCCTGAGCGGGACAAGCGCTGTGAGCTCCGAGGGACACGGGCACCTGCCAGGCTCCCAAAGCCGATTGCTGATCAGGCTGTGGGCTGCATCGGAGGAGCCAGAGGCAGCCGAGTGTCTGCTCCTTAAGACAGTAATGAGATTGAAGCCATAGCCCTTTATGTAAGGAACTATTTCCAGCTCTGCACTTCTCTTTCCTTACTCTGGTCTTATTAGCAGTCTGTCTTTGCCACACTCTAGCCTGTTTCTAAGGGGAACATCCCTTGAGAGGGCATGATCTTGCCTTGAGTTAACCCTGAAAGACCTCTCTTGCCAGGCACAGGAAGGTGCAGACACGCAGAGTTTGGATCACTGTTGTACCCCCACAAGAGCTGCTGCTCATTCATTAAGCACTTCATGCTGCTGCCCTGGCTCCATCAGCAACCCAGAGAAGAGAAATGGTTGTTACCCCCCAGCTCAGCCCTCAAACCCACAGTGCAGGTTTGCAGGGGAAGAGGTGAAGGAACCATCTCGCACGCTGTGCCTGAGCAGATCCCCAATGTGACGGTTTGCTCCTGCTCACCACACCAGCCCCAGAACTCCCACAAGCAGGGGCAGGAACGTGGAATGGAACACTGGAATGTAAGGATGCAGTAAAAGTTCCCCTGAACTATAGGAACTAAAGAGGAAATAATCCTTTGGATTTACAAATAAAAGGGGAAGCAAATTTAAATGGGCTGATCTTCGATGTCTTACCCTGGAACACAACCCTACCTCAGCATCACATTGATCCCCATGAACTGATCTAATTAATTAATATATTAATCTGTATTTAAATACAGAGACCTGGAGCACAAAGCTGCTCCTGGGCTGAAAAGCAGCTCAGGCTCCGCAACAACTGAAGCCTCTGAGCCTGGGGATTAGAACAAAAGTGCTCCTGGCACTGGAGAGAGAAAGGGAAATTGCTGTCACGAATTTGGCCCCAAGTTTTGGCACCAGAGCCATAAAACTGCTTCTTTCAACCTAGAAACACTCAGCTCAGGGATCGGGAAGCAAAAGCTGCATGATCTTGCTGTGGGTGAGTGCTGGGTTTACCCACCAGCCTCGCTCCCAGGGGCTCTGCTCTGTTCTCTGCCCCAGAACAGCCGGTCCCAGCTCAGCAGCTCGAGCTAAGAGGATGATGTGGTACAGGCTGGTGCCAGCTGACCTCTGCCACTTGGCCCTGACAGCACAGGCACTTCCATCGCCCTGTCCTGACGGGATTCCTGGAGCCCTTTCCCACTCTGGAGCCCCCGGCCTCCCAGCTGCAGAATTCAAGCAAATCCAAGAAAAATCCAAAATCTAGAACTCATTAGTTTCAAGTTCTTTATTCTCCTGTGTCATTCACCAACAGCTATCTCCACTTATCCCTGTGGAAACAGAAGCAAGGTTGTGTGCACCTTTGCAAATAACCTCTTGGTACTAAGAAGAGCAGCACTGGAGTAACTCAGCACTCCATGCCACATCTAGAGGCTTCTCCCATGGGGAACAGCAGCACACACACACTACGAGGGGTGGAAGGCTCCTACTCTAAGGCTGATGACTGGTGCCTGCTTGGCAAACCAAGTTCTCACCTCTAAGGCACAGAGATCAGCAGCCAAGGCAGCAGCTTTCAATCCTTTGTGCACTTAGTGAACACTTGTGCAAGGGGCTCATGGTCAGCACGGAGCTAGACGCACTGGTCAGAGTCTCCTGCCCCCACTGTCAGTTTTCAAAAGCATACAGCACGGAGCTGTTTGGAAAGTGCAACACGTGCCCCCAAACACAGAAAAACAGTGAAAGCCTCATAGAAACAGAGTGGTTTGGTTTGGAAGGGACCTCGTCCAGCTCCAACCCCCTGCCACGGGCAGGGACACCTTCCACTAGAGCAGGTTGCTCCAAGCCCCTGTGTCCAGCCTGGCCTTGAACACTGCCAGGGATGGGGCAGCCACAGCTTCTCTGGGCACCCTGTGCCAGTGCTCACAGAACAGAACTTCTTCCTAAAATCTAATCTAAATCTTCCCTTTGCCAGTTTGTAACTGTTGCCCCTTGTCCTGTCACCACAGGCCTTGGCCTTCCCAGAGCATTCTCTTCTCCAGCAACTGCCCGACCAAGGTGCAGGACCTTGCACTTGACCTTATTGAACATCATGAAGTTCACATGGGCCCACTCCTCCAGCCTGAAGGTGCCTCTGGACAGCATTCCCTCAGCATTCCCCCCTCCCTGCCCCAAGCGAATCAACTCAACTTGGTGTCATCCACAAACTTGAACTTCAAGGGTGCACTTGATCCTAGTACAACCACCACTGATGAAGGCGCTGCGAGGGCTGGAGCAGCTCTGCTCTGGAGCCAGGCTGAGAGAGCTGGGCTGGGGCAGCCTGGAGAAGAGAAGGCTCCTGAAGGGGAGACCTTAGAGCAGCTCCAGTGCCTAAAGGGGCTCCAGGAAACCGGGAGAGGGGCTTTGGACAAGGGATGGAGGGACAGGCCAAGGGGAATGGCTTTAACCTGCCAGAGGGGAGATTGAGATGAGCTCTTGGGCAGAAGCTCTTCCCTGTGAGGGTGCTGAGGCGCTGGCACAGACTTTTCCCAGAGAAGCTGTGGCTGCCCCATCCCTGGCAGTGTTCAAGGCCAGGTTGGACACAGGGGCTTGGAGCGACCTGCTCTAGTGGAAGGTGTCCCTGCCCGTGGCAGGGGGTTGGAGCTGGATAAGCTTTAAGGTCCTTTTGAGCCCAAACCATTTGGCTTTATATGGCACTGGTCCCAGTACGGACCTTTGAGGGACACCACTCACATCAGAATAATTTTAAAGAAGACAACATTAACTGTTAACAACATCCAGAGTTCAGCACTGGGATGGAAAGTGTGTTTCTGCAGAGGGCAGAGGTCCTTGCTGGAAGGGAGTGTGCTGAGAAGCTGCTGGCCCCACACTGACTCGGGGTGGCAGCAGCAAAGCCAGAACAGACAAGAAGTTTTCAGCTTTCCCCCATGTGGCTGACCTGTCAGTAAAGCTTCCTGAACACTGGACTGAGCAGCATCAAAACACTACCACAAACACGGAGTACATGTTGGATCTGTGCAGAGTTAGTAAGTTCCTACTGAAATGGATGAGAAAGCCCCTGCTCCCTAGCAAAATCCAGGAGGAAAAATGGAGCAGGTGAAGAAAATCTCTTGGCTGGAAGCGGAAGGAAACAGTTGAACAGCACCTATCACCTATCATTTCATGGAGGATAAAACCTTTGGGTCTCCAAGGCCACTCTGGTGAGATCAGCATTAACAAACCCTGGAGGCAAGAACAATGAAGACATTTCTACCAGCTTTTGTAACGGGTGATTTCACAGCACGAGGGAAGGTCCTGTGCTATTTCCAGAGCTAAAGTAGTCCCACAATCTAAAAATCGATTTCCAAGGGGAGCATCCTTTGTTATTCCAGTGTAACAATTCAGACTTGAGAGCTTATGTCCAATACAGGCAGCTGGAGGGAGACCAGGCTTGTCCCATCTCATCACCTTGTGGTAAAGATCCCTGGTACAAGAACAGAAAAACACCTGGTTATTGACAGTTCTCTGGGCAAAAAACCCCACCTGGTTTGACTTCAGTTTGGGCAAAGTGGAGGGAAACAACCCACCCAGGAGATGAGTGTCTAAGCAGGAGTGCTCAGTGTCCTTGGCGGCAGAGGAAGGACAGAGACCAGCACATCACTATCAAAAGAAGGCAGCACTTTCTCAGGTTAGGCTGTGCAACTATCCATGCAGTCAAAGAAGAAAGGCTGAAACCCCAAGCCTGTGGCTGACCAGCAGCAGGAAAAGCTGCCCCCAGAGAGGAAAGCTCTGGAGGCTGGAAACAGAAGGCAAGAAAGCATTTCTCCCTCACACACATAGAGGACATGGGGTGCAAGAAACTTACCCTTCGGGGAAATGAGCCCTTCTGGCTCTTGTCAGGCATTAGCTGTTCTCTGGATGCTTTTTCAAGACTGACGAAGTCAGATCTGCTTTTTGCTTTGGACATGCCCCACACAGCAACAGAACCAGCAGCTACCAGGATGCTCAGGAGCGCTAGAGAGGAGAGTGCACAAGCAGAGAACCCCTCACTGTGCCTGGTCGGGACATCAGTTCTGGGTTCTGCTGCTCAGGAGTGTTAGCCAGCAGCTAGCGATCTGCAGCTTCCCTCAAGGATAAGGGACAGAGAGAGAAATTAGTTAGTGTCAGATCACACGGAACGGCTTTTCCAAGGACACAGAACACTCAAGTCAGAGGAAAGGGTTTAAAGCCTCCCCCAGCCCTCTGAGCCCAGCAAAGAGCAGCTACTGACACAGGTCTGGAATTAACTGCATCAGGATGCTCAATTTACAGCCCCAGCCAGGACAACGTGGAGCACTCTGAGATTCACATACCTGCAATAACCAAGATCCACATGCGGTCTGGGCTACTGGGTGGTGCTGAGCTCTCAGGCACACGCGTAGGTGAAGCCTCTGTGAGGAAAGAGCAAGAAGGAAAGAGCAAGAAGGCTTCCAACTCACCTTACGGTCATCATGCAAAGCTGTCTGCAACCCAAACCTGGCCGAGTTCCCAGTTCACCTCAAAAGCGCCAATGGGCCTTTTTCAATTTAAGTAAAAGCTTATCTGCCCTTACTGTGATTAGGCCACATCAAAGGGGAAAAAAAGAGTTCTCCTGGAAATGTGTAACAGGGAAAGCTGGGAAGTTTCCCAGCTGCAGCATCCTTAATGTCTCCTCGTGGCCCCAGGAAGCCCCAGGTACAACTAAAATGTAGCTCATCTCCCCACCTACCAAGTGATGCAGGTATCGAGCCCAAATGCAGTCTCTCACGCCTGCAGTAATCCCCCCTCCTCTCCACACCCAGCTTCAGCTCCCATATGTCACAGAAACCCCTGCGAAAAGGGAAGCTAGAACCTTTCAAGCACCTCGGACAGGCAACAGGTCTGTGACAAAGGATGCTCCAGAGCAGAGCAGCAGACACGGACAGTGCTGGGGATGCTGCACACCCTTCGGCTTGACAGAGACCAGCGCCCGCTGCTCTGATCCTGCCCGCACAGCCCTCAGGCGCTTCCCCCATCCTTCCCCTCGTATCTTCCCCGCTCCCCAGAGACCGGAGGAGCTCGGAAGGGCGAGCAGAGACGCCGGTGGAAGGAAGCAGCCGGGGCTGCGTGTTCTGTTAGAAGGTACCTCAAAGGCGCTTCCTGAGGGAGCCCTGGGGGGTTTAAACGCCGTTTCACAGGAGGAAGCTCAAGGTGGGGCTGGGCCAACCCCACGGGGCTTCCTCTGGTCAGGTCAAGCCGTGACGGGCGCGGCTGCCAGGGGAAGGGAAGGCTTCAGTGCGGTTCCCCGCTCCCCCCAACCCCTCCGGCCGCCCCCCGTACCTGTGCCGCCAGGGCTCGGCGCCGCCGGGGTCACCGTCCCGCAGCCCAGCTCGTCCCCTCCGTCGTCGCAATCGGGGTGCCCATCGCATCGCCACTCCAAGGGCACGCAGCGAGCGCGGGGCGCGCACCGGAACCGGCCCGAGGGGCAGCGGGGCAGGGTCCCTGCGGGGGGGTGGAACGGGCGGAGTGAGGGACCCCGCGGCACGCCGCGCTAACGGGAGCCCGCGCGCGACCGCGTCCGAGGGCGACAGCCAATGAGCGCGAAGGGCGTGCGCGGGGAGCCAGTAGGGACACGCGAGAGGGACGGCGCGGCCCGCCCCCTGCCCCCCTCCCCCGTCCCCTCACCGTTGCGCGGCGGCGGGAGCAGCAGCTCCAGCGGCAGCGGGAGCAGGAGCAGCAGCTCCAGCAGCAGCGGGAGCACCGGGAGCCGCGCCATGCCGCGGGGCCCGCCGCTGCGCTCCAGCACGGCCCGCTGCCGCCGCACCGCTATAAGGCTGGGCGTGTGCTGGCGCTGAGCATGCGCACGGGTACGACCTCCACCAACGGGGACCGGGGGGCGGAGCCAGGGGCGTGTCTTTGCCGCCTCCCCCCCCCCCCGCTCGCCCCTCGTCGACCCCGTCCCGCTTCTCGCGGGCTACCGGACGGGCAGCGCCCCCACCCGCCGCGGCTCCATGGAGAGCAGCGAACGCAGCACCGCTGGTCCGTGGAGGGGCTGGAGCTCGGTGCCCAGCGCCCGGAGGGAGCGTGGCTCCCTGCCCGGGACACAGGGCCCTGGGGTGAGTGCACTGCACAGCGCCCAGCTCATGCCTCTTACTGCAAATCCAACCATCGTGGAATGGTTTAGGTTGAAGGGACCTTAAAGCTCCTCCAGCTCCAGCCCCTGCCACAGGCAGGGACACCTTCCACTAGAGCAGGTTGCTCCAAGCCCCTGTGTCCAACCTGGCCTTGAACACTGCCAGGGATGGGGCAGCCACAGCTTCTCTGGGAAAAGTCTGTGCCAGCGCCTCAGCACCCTCACAGGGAAGAGCTTCTGCCTCAGAGCTCATCTCAATCTCCCCTCTGACAGGTTAAAACCACTCCTCCTCAGCCACGGCACATTTTATGCTGTGCTGTCCTCGAGCCATGACTCAGCTGTAGCTCTAACCCACACTCAGATTCGTGCTGCTGTTCCCCCAATAAAACCCTACACCCCAAACAGTATTAAAGAGCAGTAATTCGGGTAATTCAAACAGGACAGACAAAAAGGGGTGTGGGGGCTGATCACAACTTTAAATACATTTATTATTCACACAGCAGCAGCGCTGGAACAAGTCCTGTGCAGCGTCACTGAAGCAAAACCCAGTGCAACTCCCACCAGGGAGCTGCTTTGTGATGACCTGGGGTCTGTATGTGCAATCTCACCGTGTTTATTCCTCACAAATAGGGTTGGTCTTTCGAGATTTCCCACTTCTTCAAAGCTGGTCCTGGTGTCACCGGTTTTTTCTCAGCTGTTGCCACCGCAGAGTCTGAACTGAAGAAGGAGAAGAGGGTTTGAAGGTCAGACTTGGATTTGATCCGAACTGGTTTCATTAGCGCTAAAGGGATTTGTTATATCAACTTCCAGCCCCCGCTTATTCAAGAGATACAGACACGGAGCTCTCCTACCAGCCTAGGGCTCCCACACTGCTCGCTGGAAGAGCTTTGCGTTTCTGGTGCCGATAAAGCAGACTCAAACTTGCTCAGCTCCCAGCACTGCGGCACCGAGCGCGTCCAACCTACCCGCCAGCTTGAGCCCCCGCGGCGAGGGTTTTCCGTGCAGCCGCCACCACGATGGGCGGGAAGGACTCCCGGCGCCCGTCCCGGAGGCAGTAGTAGTTATCGGCGAACTTGTGGCTGGGCCCCACCGGCAGCCGAGGCGGCGGCTGTGTTCTAGTGCAGAGAACGGGCGCGGAGCGTCAGTGAGGCGGCGACCCGCGGCGCTCAGCCCCGCGGCCCGGCCCGCCCCGGCGGCACCTCTTGGCGATCTCCGTGTAGCGCAGCGGCAGCTTGGCCTGGATGTCCCGCTGCAAGGCAGAGGCGACATCGTCTCACGCCGTGCCGCGGCCCACTGCCCTGGGACGGGGGCTCGGCGGGGCCGGGAGCGCAGGGCAGCGGCCCGCAGGGGTGCGCGGGGCCGGGTCCCGCCGAGCCGCAGCGGCCGGGGCCGCGCTTACCCCCGCCAGGAAGTTCCGCAGGCGCCGGATGATGCTCGTGGCCGTCGCCATCTTGGCCGCGGTGAAGGACGGCGACGGGGGGGACCAGGCAGGGGAGATGCCGGGAGCGCGCGGGGCACGCTGGGTCTCGCGAGACTTGGCGCTTATATAAAGCGGCGAGGGAGAGGCTCCGCCCCTTTCGCGCTCGCTGCGGAGCCGCCATGGACACGAGTCGGGTGCAGCCCATCAAGTTGGCCAGGGTGGGCCGGGGCGAGCGGAGCGGGGCCGGGGCGAGCGGAGCGGGCTGGTCTGGGTCTGGTGTGAGAGTGGGCCTTGGTGCGAGTGAGGACGGAGGCGAAAGCGGCGGGTCCTGGTGTGAGCGGGGCCTGGGAGGCGAGAGCAGGTCTGTGAGAGTGGGGCCAGCGCCTGCGCTGGGGGGGAGTGGGAGCACGGCCGGGGCGGGCCGGGGCTGTGTGCTCATGCTCTGCTCTCCCCGCAGGTGACCAAGGTGCTGGGCCGGACCGGCTCCCAGGGGCAGTGTACACAGGTGAGGGGGCCCGGGCGGGTTGGGGCTGGCTGGGAGCGGGGCCATCACACGCTGGGCTGACACCTTCTCACCCCGCAGGTGCGTGTGGAGTTCATGGATGACACGAGCCGCTCCATCATCCGCAACGTCAAGGGGCCGGTGCGGGAGGGCGACGTCCTCACGCTGCTGGAGTCGGAGCGTGAGGCCCGGCGGCTGCGCTGAGCTGGTGAGTGTGGGGCTACCGGTGAGCCCGGGGCTGCCTCTTTAGCATCAGTGGCCTCCTACTGCTCCTTAAACCACCATGGCCTCCATTGTTCTGTTCCAGGTGATGAAGGCTGGCTGCGTGTGCTTGGGGTGGCCGGTTGCCATCTGCTCGGCTGGATGCAGGTCATGGATGGAGAGGAGTGTGGCAGTTGTGTTGCTGCAATAAAGGTCTCGCTTACCCAATGTGTGAGTGCTCCATTGGTCTCAGTATTTGTGCATGCACTTCTTGTTGCTGGGTCCAGCAGAGGAACAAAAGCACACCCTGCTTATTCCTGGGGTTACACGTGCTGCCTTCATTGTAGTATTGCTCTGTTCTTGCACTTTTATTGACCTGTCACAACAAAAATAACTGTTTTGATTACAGCAATCTCAATCCCTGTTTTTCTGGTAAGAATTCTGCATATAACCGGTAAAGTGACACTGCTGAACTTATTGGTCTTCTGTGGAATTGAAGTACAAGTTCAAAGTCAGCTTGCAAAGAACAGCTGGCTGCTTTTGTCCTTCTGTACTCAGTAAGCAGTTCTATAAATACACCTATTTGCTGTCTTTCCTGGCAATCACTCTCAAAGAGAGTGCTTGTCTCCTCTTAGAGGAGTTGGCAAGTCAGTCTTACTTATGTTCTTCCTCAGTTTTCCCTTCCAGTAAGAAGTCAGCTAGAAAGATTTATTGGTATCTATTAGCTGAAGTGAAAGTAACGCTGAAAGGACGAGGAATGAACCTGAAAACTGTTATGGTCTGAGGGCTTGTTTTTAAGTGCTGGTGCTTTCCATCTGGTAGTAGAGTGATGCTGGTTTGTGGTGTGTTTGAACCCAGTCAAGTCTGCAGCTCCTGGTCCTGTGGTCTCTGCTGGGAGTGTTCTTCATCCTTCAACGTCCTGAACTTGATTAAGGCACCTCAAGAGTAGGTGGGATTGAGGGTTTGAGTACCTGGAGCTGAGGAGAGCACTCCTGGAATAGATGTTTGAGCTTGGCAGACAGTGAGGATTGCTGTTGGGGCTGGTGAAAGAGTGGTTGGTTGGGTTTGTTTTCCCTCCTGCAGGTTGTTAGTTGTGCCCTGGTCAAGTCATGGGCAGCCTAAGGAGGATTTAGTGCTCTGGAGAAAGCCCCTGTTGATATGTGCTTGTGGTGTTGCTTGATCTAGGTCTTGATTCTTTGGTAGTGGTTCAGTTTCAGGGCATCAGGTGAGTCTGTGCTCCTCTGGTTCATGTGATGCCTCAGAGTTTACTTCTCTTGCTGCTGTGTGTTCCCTGCACAGCCTCAGCATGACCAGGCCCTGGCTGTGCTGAGTGACCAGGCAGGAGGCTTCAGCTGTGAGTTGGTGCCAGACAATGTCAACTTGCCATGGGGGTGGCTCAGAGCAGCTGAAGCCCTTCCCAAATATCACTGTGGGGTCAGCGTGGTCCTTGGCCACGTGAGGAGGGAGGTGACTTTGCATCCCCACTCAAACTGATGATGATAATACAGCTTAATATCGGAGCACCAGCAGGAACCAAGGGTAATAAAGGGCCACATCTGGTGCTGGCATCCTGCTTGGTCCTGTGGAGTGAAACAGGACAGAAGATGCCATGACCCAAAAGACTGGGACATTTTGGGTGGAAATAAACTGACTGATACATGTAGCCAGTCCATAAACTTGCAGGGAAAGAATGGGAATGGGAGGGCTGTGCCAGGCTGTCCCTCTGCTGAAGGGTTTTAGCTTGAGCCAGAGACTGCTGCTGGGTCACTGCAAGAGTTCAAAATAATTTTACTTCAAACTTTTATTTGTATCTTAAAAATAGACATCAGTAACCAAACCTGTGAGACCAAAGCAGTGAGTACGGAGTACATCCAGAGTAGTGCAGAGGGAGGCTGTGAGCGCTGTGTGTTAACTTCAGTGCAAAGCTGAGACAGGCCCATTGCCAGCACAGCGGCGTGTCAACTGCAACCAGTTTCCTGGGAGCATTTCCCAGCTCACAGCACGGCTCAGACCAGGCCTGGCGGGGTCAGAGTGATGCTGGGGAGCCAAGGAGCAGAAATGGGGGCTGTGACATGTCACCTCCGTGAAGGATTCAGAGCAGAGCCAGCTTCACATGCAAAACCCTTTTCCTTTTCCCTCCCAGTCCTTAGGGCTTTCCTTGTCTGTCCTCACCCTGCCTGGTGCACACACGTTCACACACTGGTCCTCTGACATACGTGTCCTTCTCTAGAGCTTCCTCTGAGCTCTTCTTGCCCATCTTTTTTTCCCTGGAGCTACAGGAGCTGCTCTTGGCCCCTTTGGGAAGGAAAGTGGGCAGAGGGGCTTGGTTGGGGCTCTGGTTGCCTTCACAGGAAGTGGCTACTGACTGTTTCCCTTGGGAGGAGGTCCCTGCTCCTTGTGTGGGGCATCTTAAATGTCCCTAAATGCATTCATGACTCGGCCCCCTCCTGTCAGCTCGGTGGCACCCCTGGGTGCTCAGCACTTTTGCACATCAAATCACCAAGTGCTTTCTTGTTCAACTCCATCCGTTTGACTAAGCAATATAATACTTTTTGCTTTGTGTGCATGTGCTAGGGGAAAAAAATAATCAGATTTCAGCCAGGAAAGGAAATGCCAGAAGAGAAGGAGCAGTATTTCAGTCTGGAATTGCTCCCAGGCCATGTCCAGGCAGCACTGACCAGTGGGTTTGTGTCTTGTGGCTGCTGAGCTTCCCCCTGGCACCATGCAGCACAGCAGGGTCCAGGAGCCCTGCTCCTTGTCACCAGCTCTACTCTTCCCCAGAGCTGCCAGGAGCTGGCCAAGAGAGACCAGGAACCATGTGCCACTTCTGCTGGGTTTGGTTGCTGCTGGTCCAGTGAGGGAAGGACTTGCAAAGGGCTCCGAGGCAGTGCAGGGCTGATGGGGAGCAGAGGGGATGGGGCCAACTTCTGCTCATTGTTTCCCACCCCGGGTCGCTTGATGCTTGCCTCCTCTGTCACTTGGTGGAGCAAGGTGGCCGTGCACGGGCTGCTTCCAGCAGTGGTGAGGCCCAGGGGCAGCGCATACTCTGTGACAGGAGGGTTAAAGCATCTGCAGGGCATGATTCAGCAGGTGAGGGGGACATAAACCATAGCCTGGTGCTGAGGGCTGGCTCCTGAGGTCGCTCTAATTTGGTTTCTTTGGGCCCCCAGGGCTCTTGGTGGCTGTCGGTGATGTCCCCTGCTGCAGAGAGAGCAGAGTCAACGTCACTCCAAGGTCACACAGTGTCACCCCAGCAACTCCCAGTCGGGGCCAGCCAGGCCGGTACCCTGCTGCTGAGGATGCAGCGAGCGTTTGGCACTCGGGGTGCTCTGCTCTTGCCCCCGTCACAGCCCACACTCGGGGTGCTCTGCTCTTGCCCTTGTCACAGCCCTACTGCCTGCAGCCGAGCTGGTGCCACCTCTGGTACTCACGTTGAGATGGGCATAGAGGAGCACAGCGATGTTGCTGTGACCAGCCTCCAGCGCGATGGCAACGGCGTTGTTCCCATCCTGAAAACAGAAAGGAGAGCCCTTGGGAAGAGGTCTGGGGGGCAGGATGCAGGTGGCTGAACGTGCCCAGGCCCCAGAGGCTTACACTGTCCACGATGGAGACGTCGCAGGTGGGCTGAGCCAGCAGCAGCTTCACGGTCTCCACACGCCCGTGCTCACAGGCACACATCAGCGCCGTGGAGCCCTCCTCATCCTGCAGGTTCACATCAGCTCCACAGGCAAGCAGAGCCTCCACCATCTCCTGCCGGCCGTGGCTCACAGCCAGCATCAGCGCTGTCTGCCCGGCCTGCGAGGCAAGGGACAATGCCAGCGGGGCCTTCCTGGCCAGGCCACCCGCTCATCCCAGTGCCCCAAGCAAGGACCACGCTGCGAGGAGCTCCTAATGCAGTACCAGCCCCTCCAGGTTCTGGAGCTGTCCTTGGAAGAGCCAACTGTGGCCCTTGGTGATGCAGTGAGGGTCGGGATGCGATGCACCAACCTGGCTGGCCTTGGCGTTGACGTTGCCCATGCTGAAGAGCCTCCTGACCATGTTCATGTCATCCTCCTGCTCGACGGCTGCCAGCGCTGCCAGCATGAGGGCTGTGTAGCCAGCTTTGTTCTGGTGGTCCACGTTACAGACCCCTGTGGGCATGGGCAGAGCTCAGGGTGCTGCGAGGCTGGTTCCCACCCTGCCCAGGGTGCTGCGAGCTGTCCCATGGCCTGCTGATGGGTTCCCTCCCATCAAATCTGGGCTCCACAAGGGCTCGGGTGACTCCCCGCCTCCCCGCACATGCATGGACACAGCCCAGGGCAGCTCTCCCTGCTGCTGGCACTTGTCTCCCATGCCTGGCATGGCCAGGACGTGAGCGGGGTGGTGGCAGGGGGACATTTGTCGGGGTGGGAAGCACTGACCTGTGTCCAGCAGCAGCTGCACGATGTGGAAGTTGGAGTGGGAGACGCTGTAGTGCAGGGCTGTGTTGCCATTCCCATCCGCCAGGTTCACCACGTGGGCCAAGAGAGCTGGCGACACCTCGGCAAAGGCCAGGAGGTGGTTGGCCACCATGTCGGGCACAGAGGACTTCTGGCTGGACAGACGGAACCACTCCTGCAGGACCAGGCTGCTGCTGGCAAGCTGTGGGCAGCAAGAGGGGCTGAGCTGGGGCCCTGCACCCCCCAGCCCCAGTGGGGAGCAGAAATCCAGCTCCAGAGGGGAATGGGGTGAAGGCAGGACCCTGAAACCCCAAACTCCCGCTGAGATGGCCTGAGCTGAGCTGGGGTTTGGGTATCTGGGACAAAGCGTGGAGCAAAGGGCTGTGTTTTGGGGGAAGGTGCTGAGCTGGGCTTTGCTGGCCCATCTCTGGGCGACGCCAGCAGCCATCCCACCCCGTAGCACCCCACTCACCACCTCTTTGCTCTTGGTGGCCCCGGGGTGGCCCAGGTGGGTCTTGACGATGAGGCAGGCCTCCCGCATCCTGGGGCTCAGCTCGAACCTGGGGAGAGCACGAGAGGGGCTGCATCACCCCACCAAAGGGCACCCCAAGTCACTCCATCGAGGTTTTGTTCCACTCCGTCATGCCTCCAACCCTCCATGAGCTCCATGGCTGCACCCAGCAGCTTCAGCCTCTGCAAACCCTTGCAGAGCTGGGCTTATAGGGTTGAGCTGAGGCACGATCTACCCATATTTAAGCCATAAATGCCATTAAGGACTGTTGGGTTTTTGGTTTTGGGGTGTTTTTTTTGTCCCCCTCCAAACTCTTCAGCAAAGAGGCATCTGGGGCCTCGCTCTCATGCTTTCCTCAGCAGACCCAAGAAGCTGGAAAGCTTTTTTCCTGCTGAATGGTTTTTTGCAGGAGCTGAACATGTTTTGCCCCATTGGCTGCACTCAAACCACACGGGGTGATGGAGCCTTCCTCACTGCCTCATTAGCACTTACTTCTCCTTCACCTCAGTGGGCTCCAGCAGGGTCACACTGTCCCCTTCGCGCTCCTGTCCTGGCTCACACTCCCCTTCCCTGGCTTCTTCATCTGAGGTTTCAGTGTCCCCTTGCTCATCACTGTCAGAGCTGTCGGCTGAAGCCTTCTCAGAGGAGCTGTCTCCTTCCTCCTCCTCCTCCTCCTCACTGGATGTGCTCTCATACCTGTGTGGAGGGAGGATGCTCAGTGGCAATGTGGCACCCAGCTGATCCCCTCAAGTCCCCCCATTGGCACTGCCCCCAGGACAGGAATGCTGGGGTCTGGGGCTGGTCCAGGGGGGTGCCAGGAGCCCCTCAGCACGTACTCCCCGTTCAGCACGCCCACAAACTGCAGGCTCTTCTTGCTGCCTTCGGCCTTGCTCCTGGGGGCACCATCCCGCTTCTTCATGATGGACTTCAGGGCTCCTGGGGGGTAGAGATATGGGTGTCAGGGGCACCACGAACCTGCCAGACTCCATCGAAGGGACATGGTCTGAGTGCAGGCAGCTGCTGTGGCACAGGGCTGTCCCCAGCAGAAACACCCCTCTCCCTGGTGTTATCCTTGGCACCAACTCACCAGCCACAGGGCCTGGGATAGCTCCACCATCCCGTGCTGGGGATGGATTCTGGCTGCTGTGTGTCACCTCTGCTGTGCCTGCCCCGGTGGTTGAGCTGCTCTGCTGTGTCCCCTCCATCGCTCCTGTACCCTGTGCCAAGGGACCATCTGGGGTGTCACCTGCACTGGGCTCCATCTCCTCTCCCACCGTGCCAGTGCTGCCCGTGTCGGTCTGGCTGCCCTTGTCCTCGCTCCTCGCAGCCGAATTAGGTCCGACGGCCACATCCCGCGCGTCGGGGCGGCAGCTCACGGCGGTGCACGCGGTCGGCGGGCAGCACTCCACGCCTGCCTCCACCATCTGCGGCGGATCACCGGCCGCCCGGCTCCGCGTGGCCACCACGGCCTCCACCAGCGCCTCGGCCACCCGCGGCTTGGCCATCACCTCCTTGTCCAGCCGCGCACGGGGCCGGCGGGCGCATACCTCGCGCCGCAGCTCCTCCAGCTCCCGCGTGGCCTCCCGCAGGTGCCCCTCCATCAGCGCGATCACCTCCTTCTGGTGCCCCACCGTCTGCTGCAGCAGCTCCAGCTCCTGCTCCGCCTCACTGGCCACCCCGAGTGAGGACTCCAGCACCCACACGGACGCGTCCCTGCGCTCCCTTGTCCCGCTGTCCGGAATGTCACTGCCCTCTTGTTGTGACCGGTAGTAGAAGATGGCGTCAGTCATGGCCCGGTCCTCGCCCACCGCCACGGAGCGGCACATGGGCCTCTCGGCAGCCCTGGGGCTCCTGCCTGGCCAAGCCCTGCCGCCCCGCTCCGGCACAGCCAGCTTCTCCGTCAGCTTCCTCAGCTCCACGATCTTGCTCACTCGCCCTTTTGCCGGCTCCGCTTCACGCTCTGACCCCACTTGGGGCAGCTCCTCACCCCCTGCCACCACCTCAGAGCCAGAGGGATGTCTCAAAGCCTCACTGGGCTCTACCGACAGCTTCTCCATCAGCTTCGTCTTCTCCCTCTTGAGCTCACAGATCTGCATCTCCAGGAGGGGGATGGTTTTCACCTGCTCCTCCAGGTCCCGGAGCTGCCGCAGGGCTGCGGCCATCTGCTCCCGCACGTGCTGCAGCGGGGCAGTGCCGAGCCCCGCGGCCGGCGTGCTGCGTCCCGAGCTGCCGGGGCTGCCCCGGCCCCAGCCCTCCCCCGGCACCCATGGCAGGGGCTGACATGGGGGTCCCGATGTGCCGCCATGGCAGAGACCAGCCCTGTCCTGCTCCTGCTCCAGCCTCCGGCTCGTCTCCAGCAGCGTCTTCTCCACGCATGGGTTCCTCAGCCCGCACTTGCGGGTGGGAGGTGGGAGCAGCCGCAGCGGTGGCGGCGAGATGGGATGTGAGGCCGGTTTGCTCGGGGGGTCCAGGGCTGTGCGGCCGTGCGGGGACAGCAGCAGTGTCCTGCCGTCCTCGCTGGCTGTGGAGGCCAGGGACTCGGTGGAGGTCCAGGCACTGGCATGGCTGCTGGGGCTGCGCAGGGTGCTGGGGGGCTGCCGCGGCCCTTTCGCCCTCCGGGGCAGTGGCACTTTCTTGAGCGTTTGGCCACTTTCGATGTCATCGACATACTTCAGGAAATCCAGGTCCAGGAGGAAGCCGTAAGGGGTTTCCACGGAATACGAGCTCTTCTCCCCATTGTCCTGGTCCCGGTACAAGAATGGGCCACCGAGATCTGCAAGAGAAGCAGGGATGGTTGGGCAGGGACCTGGTGGAGACAGGCTTTTCCAACTGGGTTATACTGAGAATCGCAGCCTGCAGCCCCACTCCCTACCATGATGGACCAGATGGACCATCCCCAGCATCCTCAGGGCCGTTGGGGTGTCCCAGGGTACTTGCTCCATGCTGGGTTTGGTGCTAAGGTGAGGAAGCCCATTGGGATGGGACTGGATAGCTCAGCCCTACCATTCCCTTCCCATTGCTTCTGCTGCCCTGTGACCACCCCAGTCCCATTTACCTGGGAGGTTCTGGTTCAGAGGTGCAGGCTGAGCCATCTTCTCCCAAGGAATGCTGCTGACCAGGGAACCATCAACCTGCACAAAGAATGGGACCACATCCAGCAAAACCTGACAAACCAGAGACCGATGAGCCCTACATGGCCACAAACCACTGCCTCCCAACCGGGGGGCACCCCATGGACCCCCCTGGCCCCCCACCAGCCTTGGTGACGCGGGGCTGAAGCTTGAGGCGGCTGCTGCGGTGTTGCCGGTGGGGCCGGAATTGTTTGTACATTTAAGGAATGCTTCACAGCCTGGGATGGTCACGGTGCCAGCTCCGAGGGTGCCGAGTCATAACTCAGAGCCCGGGGGAGCGGGCTGGGAAGGAAAAGAGGCTGAGGCCTTTATGGGTGTGATTCTCAGTGGAGAAGTTGCCTTTGGATAAAGGAATTGGATGCTTTTGAAAGCCATTTGACCGCAAGCAGCTGCCAGCACCATTCTTCACTGTGAGTGCTGAGGCACTGGAACAGGCTGTCCAAGGAAGCTGTGGCTGCCCCATCCCTGGCAGTGTTCAAGGCCAGGTTGGACACAGGGGCTTGGAGCAACCTGCTCTAGTGGAAGGTGTCCCTGCCTGAGGCAGGGGGTTGAGACTGGAGGAGCTTTAAGGTCCCTTCCAACCCAAACCATTCTGTGATTCTATGATTCTCTAAGGCATGGAGGAATGGAATGGGAGCCTGGTTTTCCCAGGAGCCAGGCAATAGGCACACCGGAGGAGAGCCAGCGGGATGCAACTGCGCTGCAGGGGTGAGCTCAGGGCTGTGGATGCTGCCAGATGTGAGCCTTCATCTGAGACCTGCCACAGCATCTGGGTGCTGGGGCCTGGGTGTGGAATGGTCCTGGTGGGAGTGGGATGGGGGCAAACAGCACCCTGGGAGCACTCGCAGCTGCTGGGCACAACATCACCCTCCAGGGATACACATGGTCCTGTGGGGCACAAGTGGCCGTGGGGCTGGGCAGCTGTTGGCAGGGAAAGCATTTGGCACCAGGCTATTTTGGGAAGAAAGCAGAGGAGGAAGCATGCCACAGAGGAAAGGCAGCCAAGGAACAGCGTTAAGGGAAGCAGAAGCTTAAAGCTGCCCTGAGGAGGGTGAGGGATCCAGCCTTGGCTGTGGAGAAACACCCGCATCCAGCCCCAGATCACAGAATCCCAGCCTGGTTTGGATTGGAAGGGACCTTAAAGCTCTGCCAGTTCCAAGCCTCTGCCACAGGCAGGGACACCTTCCACTAGAGCAGGTTGCTCCAAGCCCCTGTGTCCAACCTGGCCTTGAACAACCTGAGAAGCTGTGGATGCCCCATCCCTGTAAGTGTTCATCCCTGCTCCATGCCAGCACCCCTTCCACTTCCCTTGGGAACACGCCAGCTCTACGCTGCTACCCCATCATTCCTGTGCTGCCTTTGTGCATAGAAGGATCTGCACATCCCCCTCTCGGTCTAATCCCTCCTCTCTGGGAAGCAGCCGCTTCCTCCTCCACACGGCCCTCGCTCCAGGTAATTAAACAGCGCTGGGGCCAGGACAAACTTCCCGCCGGACTCGGTGCACACCAGGAATCAAACGGGAGGAAGAGGGAGAGCAGCAGGAGCCGGAGCCAGCGGGTGCGTTTCCTCGGGGGAAGCGGCCGGCAGCTCCCTTCCGCCGGGTATGGAGCTGCCTGGGGCCTCGCCAGGAAAACTGCCTCTGACGGACATCTGCGTGCAGCAAAGGTGCCTTCTCCCCGTCCCCCTCGTCCACCTCATCCTACCGCTCCAGCCGATGCCAACAGCAACCGCATGGCTGCGCTGCCCGTCCCCGAAGCCAGCGGACGTTCTCCTGCAGCTCCAGGTCCCCACCACTTGTCCGATGGGATGAGCTGGACCCAGGGCAGGAGCTTCTGCTTTCACCCAGCTCCAAAACCAAGGGGCAAACCAGGTGATGGGACCTGCAGGCTCCCAACCATGTGCAATATGCCCCAGGGACCCTGTGATGTGCAAATCCCTCGTGACATGCACACTGCCCTGGGCTGGGTGAGTGGCCAGGCTGGATTTGAGCCAGTGAGGATGAGCAATGGAGGCAGGCAGCCCTGGAATGCAGCAGTGGTGAGAGGGTTAAGTGCCTGCACCTCCAGCCCAGCCACTGGTGGCACAAAGCCAGCCTTGTCCCCAGCCGCCTGCCATCACCGTGGCATCGCATCAAAGAGAAGCTGCTCTCCACCTAAGCCGAAGACCTGATGGGGAAGACCCTGCTGGCCAGTTTGGTGCCAAAAGCTGATTTCAGCAGCTTTGGCCATTCTCCTGGGCACTGGGGCTTGGTGGTGCACAGGGACCCCCTGGGGCTGGAGGTGGGAGGGGGATCCTGCAGCTTCCTTTGGAAGGAACGAAAGTGTTTCTAGCCCCAGTGTTTCCACAGAGAAGAGGGATTGTACAAAGCAAAGTGCTGCTGGGCAGGAGCAGGAGGACCGCTCGTGCTCCATGCCACCTGTTTCACCCTGGACTCACACCTCTATATACCCGTCTTGCTGTCATACCGATGCCAATATAGAATCCCAGCCTGGTTTGGGTTGGAAGGGACCTTAAAGTCCACGCAGTTCCAACCCCCAGCCACAGGCAGGGACACCTTCCACTGAACCAGGTTGCTTAAAGCCCCGTCCAACCTGGTCTTCAACCTATAAGAAACTTGGGTCTAAAACTGGAGCCTTTCCACTCGATTCCAATAAAAAGCCACGTGAGGGATGGTACAGGCTGGGCACAGCTCAGGTACCATCCAGTACCCATGATCAGTCAGCCCTCTGGGACTCCCAGCTTTGTGGTCCATGGGCAATCCCCCTTGGGGTGCCCAAGCCCCCAGGGGACAGACCTGGGGGTGCTGCTTTTAAAGCCCTGGACTCCCTCGGGTCCTTTTTCTTACCCGAGCCACTCCAGAGGCTGGACACAAGGAGAGCTCCCCACAGCTCTCCTCCCAAAGCCAAACTACTGAGGTCATGAGGAATGTGAGAAGAACAGAGTCCAGAGTAGCCCTGGCCAGCGACTTGATTTATCTCAGCCAGGCACGCTTCCCTCGGAGCTGCGCGCAGGCGATAAGCCCAGAAGCTGGGGGCTGAGGTTGTTCCAAAGTTAAAGGGAAACCACTGAGCAAGCACACGGCTTCCTCCGCTCCAGCGACCCGCCGGGATTCGGGATCCTCACACCGAGCCAGGCACCACGTGTGCCCATCACCTGCAGTGTCACCCGCTGGGTGCGGATGGGAGCAATCGGGGGCTCATGGCATCTTCCCAGGCACACACCCCATCCCCATCCCCTGCTCTGGGGCTGCATGGGACATCCCGAGCTCCGTGCCACCCACCATCCCTGTGCCCACTTGCCCAGGCCACCTCGGCCATGAGGTCCAGGCTGGGGCTGCTCCCGAGGAGCTGGATCCCACGTGGGTGGGTGCGCCGGCGCTGACTCGGGAGGGGAAGGGAAACGCTTCCCTCTTCTCAGCAGCCTGATTTCAGGGCTGGGCCGTTATTCCTGGAGCTGTCGTCACCGGCAGCCCGGTTGGTCAGGAGGCTGCAGGGGCTGCCTGGGCTGAGCACCAGCTCCAGCACCCCAGGCTCACACAGTGCCTGGACAGCAGGCAGGTCCCTATGCAGATGTACTCACATAGGGATCAGCTCTATGTGTCCCATCACACCTATAGCTCTATAGTCCACTAGAAAGCATTTACCACTACTCCTGCACCCTCACCACAGCTGCCCAACAGCACTTTCCACCGACACCTCCCTGATTCCCTTGGTGCTGGTGACAATAGATTTGGGAACAAGCCCCAAGAGCCTGGAATCACCCTCCTGAGGAAGTGATGAAATGGTAAAATTTACACTCAGGGTGTGCAGGCACGGTCCCATGTCGGGTTCCCCATGTGCACATGAGGAGCACCCTGAACCCTGCAGCACCCGAGTGGCCTGCAGCACGCCGGGGTGCCCTGTGGGTCCCCAGCACCCTGAGGTGCGTCAAGCACCTCCCAGTACCCCAGGGAGCCGCAGCACCCCCAGCCCTGTGTGTACCCAGCACCCCCGTGAGCCCCACAGCTCCCCCATAGGCCCCCGGGTGCCCGCAGCCGTCCGCACCCCCGTCTCAGGAGACCTCCCGGGGACTCCGCGCTCCCGCCAGCGGGCGATGGGCGGCCCAGCCCGGCCCCGACGGTCCCGGTCCCGGTCCCGGTCCCGGTCCCGGCCCCTCCTCGCTGGCCACGGGAAGCAGCCCCGCTCCCGGAGCGCTCCCGCCCCGGGGGATGCCGGGGCCGCCCCAACCCGCTGCGGTCCCGTCGCGGCGGCTCCGAGCGGCCCCTCGGCGGGCCCCGGGCGGCGGCGGCGGCTTCGGGGCCCTGCAGGGCTCCGCCACCGGGACGAGCCCCCGCCCCGTCCGGTCCCGTCCCGTCCCGCTGCCACTCACCTCGGCGTCCGGGCGTCTGGGCTGCAGCCGGGCTCTAACGCGGGGCCGCCGTCCCGGGCCCGGCGGCTTCGGGCTGCAGCGCGGCGCCGCCGGGCCGAGGGCGGGCCGGTAGCAGGGCCGGGGCGGGGCGGCAGCGGGCGGGGAGCGCCCCCGGGCCCCGGTTGGGACGGGCACCGCCCCCGAGCCCCGCTCACCCCGGTGCGGGGGGTCCCACCGCACGCACCTCTTCGGGGATGAGGGTCCTTGTCTCTGTGGCCCTCCCCCGGGTGGGATATCCCCTGTCCCGGTCACCGGGGGGAAGGGGTGTCCCGGTAAGTGCAGAAAGGGGAGTGTTCCCTGCCCTGGTCACCCCTGTCCTGGTTACCCTGGGGAAGGGATGTCCCAGTGAGTGCAGGAAGGGGGTGTCCCCTACCCTGCTCACCCCAGGTATGGGGGTTCCCCTGCCCTGGTCACCCCAGGGTTGAGGTACCCTTACTCCACTCCCCCCTGGGGATGGGGATGTCCTGACCCTGCTCCCTTGGGGGATGCTCACCCTGGAGACAAGGGGATCCCCTGTCCATGTCATCCCAGTGTTGAGGGATCCCCTGCCTGAGCTCAGCTGGCCGGGGCCGGGCAGGTGGCTGGGATCCAGCTCCCACCCCACCACCCTCCCCCAGCACACCCTGCCTGGTCCCCATGGCCTCGCACTGCCTGCCCTTGTCCTACGGCCCGGAGTCTTGTGCTGGGCTCCCCGGCCTGGCCCCGCGGGGTTTTGGCAGCCCTTCCCTGTCCCAGCAACAGGCTGTTTGTCTCCTTTTCTTGCCAGCTTTCTTCCCCGCCTGCTTCCCGTGCTCAGCGAGGTCTGGGCTGTCTCCATCCCACAGGGACCCCTGGCAATTTCACACCTTCATTGACCGCTCCAACTCCTTCCAATGCTGAAACCCTCAGCAAGGATTTTTCCTTCTTTTTCTTTCCCTTTTCAGATCCTGAACCTCCCCCCAACCCCCCCCGGGTATTTTTCCACACTGGCTCTTCTGTAACACTACTCACGGGAAGAGCAGGAGAAACAAGACGTGCTTCCCAGCGTCCCTCCCTGCTGCTGGCTGGCAGCTCAGGGGCTTCCTGAGAAAGGGTTTGCATCCGGACGGAAGTACCTTAATAGCGCTGATGGATCTACTTCCACCGACAGACCTTGTCCCTCTCCAACCCATTTACATACTTGGACTCTCCGGCATCCTGTGGTAATGAACTTGGTGATTTCATGCCCTCCTTCCGTCTCCAAAGCAGGTCTAGAATAGCTCTGCTCCTGTCAATTCACTGACTGCTTGGCTAAGTAGTCTTTAGGGTCCTCCCTAGCCATGCAGGGCTTGTCTTCTCCATCCAGAAAGGTGAGGCCTGGTGTGATGAGGGAAGTCCAACTGCTGCAGAGCTCATGCCCCATGTTCTGGCTCAGAGGTCCACAAAGGGCCCACGTCCAGGTCCCTCATTCCTGCACTTGGGCATGACAAAAATCCCTGTGCCAGTCGGGCTCCTCTGGCTTTAAGCTCTGGTGACTGAAAAGAATTAAACCCAAGGGACAGCCCTAACTTCTGACACTAAGGATCTGACACTGATTCTATAAAACCATAGGTTTTATAGAATCATGGAATCCCAGCATGGTTTGGGCTGGAAGAGACCTTAAAGCTCCTCCAGCTCCAACCCCCTGCCACGAGCAGGGACACCTTCCACTAGAGCAGGTTGCTCCAAGCCCCTGTGCCCAACCTGGCCTTGAACACTGCCAGGGATGGGGCAGCCACAGCTTCTCTGGGCACCCTGTGCCAGCGCCTCAGCACCCTCACAGGGAAGAGCTTCTGCCTCAGAGCTCATCTCAATCTCCCCTCTGGCAGGTTAAAGCCATTCCCCTTGGCCTGTCCCTACAGGCCCTTGTCCAAAGCCCCTCTCCAGGTTTCCTGGAGCCCCTTTAGGCACTGGAGCTGCTCTAAGGTCTCCCCTTCAGGAGCCTTCTCTTCTCCAGGCTGCCCCAGCCCAGCTCTCTCAGCCTGGCTCCAGAGCAGAGCTGCTCCAGCCCTCGCAGCAGCTCCATGGCCTCCTCTGGACTTGCTCCAACAGCTCCACATCCCTCTGGTGTTTGGGGCCCCATTTTTTCTGTGGAAACTCTGCACAGCTCAAATACAAAGACACGACCGGAGAACTCACAAGGGTCGATTGTTGTTTTAACCCCATATAAATGACAACTGCATCTGGGAGGCTTCAGTCTCGGCTCTCAGCCAGCTCGGTGGCTTCACTCTGGGCCAGGGACGCTGACCCAGGACCGGTCTGAGCTGTGTCACCTGCCTGCCTGGACCAGTAGTCCCCGGCAGCCCCAGCCAAACCCAGGCTTGGGGGCAAATGGCAATGCCTGTGGCTTCCCTACTGCTCCTGCATGTGTGCCGAGCTTTGAGCTAGCAAAGGTGTTATCATCGAGTTGGGGCGATTCAAGTGGATGAAAGATGCCCCAGATGCTCAGGCCTGGTAAGGATCAGGGATTGCCACTGCCTTGGAGCAAGCGCTTGTGTTCAGCATCTCTCTCATCACCCTATGTGGAGTGGTGAGGAGAGCAATCAGGCTTTTGTTGCTATTGTAGGGGCAGTTTTGCCAAAACCCATGGTTTTTCTGGTGCTGGAATGTTGCAGTTCAGCTATCTGGGGCTCTGCACAGTCATGGCATCATGGCAGGGCCCGTCACAGCCAGGCTTGAGCAAGTCCAGAGGAGGCCATGGAGCTGCTGCGAGGGCTGGAGCAGCTCTGCTCTGGAGCCAGGCTGAGAGAGCTGGGCTGGGGCAGCCTGGAGAAGAGAAGGCTCCTGAAGGGGAGACCTTAGAGCAGCTCCAGTGCCTAAAGGGGCTCCAGGAAACCTGGAGAGGGGCTTTGGACAAGGGCCTGTAGGGACAGGACAAGGGGAATGGCTTTAACCTGCCAGAGGGGAGACTGAGATGAGCTCTGAGGCAGAAGCTCTTCCCTGTGAGGGTGCTGAGGCGCTGGCACAGGGTGCCCAGAGAAGCTGTGGCTGCCCCATCCCTGGCAGTGTTCAAGGCCAGGTTGGACACAGGGGCTTGGAGCAACCTGCTCTAGTGGAAGGTGTCCCTGCTCATGGCAGGGGGTTGGAACTGGATCAGCTTTAAGGTCCCTTCAACCCAAACCGTGCTGGGACTCTGTGTCCCTCCCAAGACATCTGAACAGAAAGCCCTAGGACCTGAGGAGTTTCAATTAATCAGAAACAGTACAAAGCTTTTTTTGGTCCAGAAGAGGGTCTCAAAAAATGTTTTTCCCCATAATTCCCAAACCTTTGCTCTCTGCCAACTGGGACTATGTATGTGATTGTGCCTCAGTTTCCCCACCAGGGCAGTTAGAAAGAGTTACGTGTGTGTGTGTGTTCCAACCGCTTCCTGTCTCCCTGAGTTCAACCCTGTTTGCTCCAGCTCCTCTGTGTCCGCCCAAGCTCATCTCCCAGCTCCATCACTCCTTCCATGAGCTGGGCACTGTGTGGGACCCATGAGCAAAGGTTGTCCAAGGCTTTGCCTTGTGCATTCCCTGTAGGAAAGCAGTATGAATGCTTCCATGCTGCAGAAATAAACGCGCCCAGCAAAGTCCCCCCCCGCTCCAGGCTCGGCTGTCCCGCCTGCAGCAGGATGTCCTTGTTTTCTGCCCGCAGGTTCGGGAACAGGCAGGAAGCTCATTTCCTCTCATTGCCTCTCTGTTCAGATCCTTCCTCCCTGGGATGCTGCAGCAAAACAAAGGGCCCAAGAGCGAAGCGGGAGCAGCTTCCACAGCTGGAGGTGCTGGGACCAGGGGAAGGGTCCTCAAGGGGCTGCTGGATGCCCACATGGGCTCAGACTGGTGTGGAAGGGGCTGACGGCAGAGACTGAAGTTGTCGGGGGACACTGTACCCCAACAGTGGCACAGTCACCCCACAGCCCCCTCACCAACAGCCTCCCCCTTGCCATGTCCCACCACCCCATGACCTCCCAGGGACACCCTTGGACCTGATTTAGGGCCGGGCTGTGGCAGCTGCATCTAATAGAGAACATCTGTAAGGTCACAGGCTCCCTCGGGACCTCCTGCTCTGCGCCACCGCCCCTATGTCCCCTTGATGTGTGTGACCCTGTACACCCTCTTGTCCCCACCGTGGCCCTCCAAGAGAGAGGAGAGACTTCAGCACGGCCTATTGCGGTCAGACGAAGGGTGATGGTTTTAAACCAAAAGAGGGAGGTTCAGGCTGGATCTGAGGCAGAAGTTCTTCCCTGTGAGGGTGCTGAGGTGCTGGCACAGGGTGCCCAGAGAAGCTGTGGCTGCCCCATCCCTGGCAGTGTTCAAGGCCAGGTTGGACACAGGGGCTTGGAGCAACCTGCTCTAGTGGAAGGTGTCCCTGCCCGGGGCAGGGGTTGGAATTGGAGGAGCTTTAAGGCCCCTTCAATCCAAACCATACTGGAATTCTACGATTCTAAGACCAGCCCTCACACAGGTGCCCTTGTCACCGGTCCCCTCTCTTGTGTTCCCTCTGATGTAGCCGCAGGTGGCATTTCAGACCGGGCGCTGGCTTTTATCTTGGGCAGTATTCTTCCCACTTGGCACGGCACCAGCCAGCCTGGGATGGACAGGACGGCTTCTCTTTTGTGGCTGGATTTGCAGCTCAGGCTTATCAGGCCTGAGGAAAATGCCGTGCGGGTTTCCAGTGCTGGGATTTGCTTTGGCTGGAGGCCAGCCCCAGCAGCGGCACAGGATGGAGCTCCTGCCCCAACGGCAGCGCCTTTCTGCTCTAATGTGGCCATAAACCCTCCCCAACGGTCGGTGGGAGCTCTCGGCAGGATGCTCCCAGGTCTGGGATTTTCCAGGTATCCGGTCATGCTGCACACTGAGGGTTTGCAGCCTGGGGTGCATGGAAAAGTTGGGATCTTGGCTTGAACTTGAACGAGTATTTTTCTTCTGGGGCCTCTGAGCTGTATCCCTAAAACCCAACTGCACAGGATGCCCAGAGAAGCTGTGGCTGCCCCATCCCTGGCAGTGTTCAAGGCCAGGTTGGGCACAGGGGCTTGGAGCAACCTGCTCTAGTGGAAGGTGTCCCTGCCCGTGGCAGGGGGTTGGAGCTGGATGAGGTTTAAGATCCCTCCCAACCCAAACCAGGCTGGGATTCCGCCATCTGCAGCAGGGGGGCTGCAAAATGTGCTTTGAAAACAAGCATCCACATTGACTCTTTCCAAATGGGGTCACTCCTGGAAGGGGGCAGTTAGGGAGGACATCTCCTGTGAGTCCATGCAACCTCAGTGCTGGTCCTGCAGCAGGATGGACTCGAGGCTGCTGCCCCGTCCCATGGGAAATGCTCTTGTGCAGGAGCAGCAGCTCTGGCACAGCTCCAAGCCGCCCAGCTCCTGGTGAGAGGGGAGGACATGGATGTCCCCATCACTTGGTGGTGGTGTGGGCTCGGCTTCACCCACTGATTTCCAGTCTCTTCACATTGCAGAACAGGTGGGGATGGGGATGGGGATGGGGATGGCGACAGGGATGGGGACGGGGATGGGGATGGGGACGGGGATGGGGATTGGGACAGGGATGGGGATGCACAGGGGGAACAAACCACCCCAAATACCTCCTTCTTCTGGGTTCTCTGCCCTTTAGCTCCCAGCAAAGACATCAGCCAAGTCTTCCGGACAAAGACGGAATGTCCTGCACAGCGGATGCCCTTGTGCCCTGCCACAGCCACCAGCAAAGCAACCTCTCAGTCTCTCCATCTGGAGTTATTTCCAGCTGTTTCCAGCTCCGCTCCACCCCTGCTGCAGAGCCCCCAGGCTGACGGCATCCAACTCCAGCTTGACATTTCCAGGGAATCTAAGCGCCTCCGCACACAGAGGACCCTTCTCTGCCCTGCAGGTTCCTGGCTGCCCGGGATCTGGCAAGGGCCGAGGGGTGCTCAGCGGGACCTTCCTGGCAGCAACATCATAGATCTGTCATTGAGAAGCAGCAGAAAAGCCTTTCTGTGCCACCATCCAAAGCGGCGCATCTGGTCCCAGCGCACAATCGACCCATTGAGTTGATGGCATCGGAGTGTGGCCAAGGGGATGAGCTTTCCTGTTCCTTCCCCTCAGTGGGATGGTTTAGAGCCTGAATCCTCCTCAGGGCAGCATCTCTGCTATTGCTTTCTGCTCTCCAGTCTCTGCTGGGAACTTCCCACCCCACCAATTGGACAGAATAAGGTTCTCCAAGTGCTGTACCATCCACGCTTCCAAGAGAGATTCCCTCCTGGAGCCCAGGTGTCCTGGCTGGATTTTTCTTTGCTGGCAAGCAGAGAGAAGGCAGAAGGTGGCTGATCTAAAGGAGTTTTTCCTGCAGATGATGCATGAGAGGGGCATGGATGGACCACTTGGTGGATAGGGAATTAGCTGGATGGTCACACTCAAAGAGTTGTGGTCAATGAGGGACATTTGTTAACCATCAGTGTGTGTTTGGGGGATGCAACTCAGGCTCTGCGGCGGGAGCAAGTTGTGGGGAGGGTGTAAAGCTGAGAATGTGTCCCCCAAGTTGATGTGGCTTCCAGGAGACGGGGAGCAAAAGCCCTGCTGGGGTGATGGTGGGTGCAGACCATGTCACCCCACACAACGCCATGGGATGGCCAAAGGGCCCTGAGCCACTTCGACCATACCTGGGCTCAGTGAGTGGGGGGAGCTGGGGCAGGGAGCGGGGACTGTGGTGGAGCTGGGGTTGGGGCCCATGGGTCTGGGAGTGGGGTGGGGTGGGCAGCACATGGGGGTTCTGCCCAGTGTGAGCCCCTGGGGCTGGGGGAGATTTAGGAGAAGGTTGTAGCAGCCAGTGGGAGCAGCTGTGATGGGTGACGGGGTGGTGGGGTGTCAGTGTGATGGGGTGGTGAGCTGGTGGGGTGATGGGGTGGTGGGGTGATGGGGTGGTGGGGTGACAGGGTGGTGGGGTGGTGGGGTGATGGGGTGACGGGCTGACGGTGACCCCGCACCCTCGGTGCTGCAATCCGAAGCTCCGGCCCCATCATCGTCCCCCTCTGTCCACCCGCGGTCTCCTCGCTACTGGTGCCCCCCCGCAGGGCTGCGGGCTCCGGTGCACCGGGACGTGTCGGCCAGCAGGGGGCGGTGTCGAACCGGGAACCGCTGCGGGGATGGGCGCGGGGCTGCGGGGGGAGCGCTGGGGGATGCTGGGGTGAAGGTGGGTGAAGACGGGGTGGTGGGAGGTGATGGGGGGGCAGGGGGGTGCAGAGGGGGTGCTGGGGCGTGCTGGGAGGTGCTGGGGGGCTGCTGAGGAGGGAAGAGAGGGTTGGGGGGTTACTGCCATGCTGGTTTTCTCCCCCAAATGATGCCCAGAGCAGTGGAGGGGGTGGCTGGGGACAAGGACATGGGGCAGCCCTTGGGGGAAGCCGAGCTGGAGCGGCTGTGATGTGCCGCAGAGCGCGGGTGCCGCCATCAATCATTTAGTGCTGTTAATTTTTAATGTGTAAAATTCTCTCTCAGTAAAGAGCTGGTGCAGAGCGAGGTGATGATTAATTCAGAGAGTGATGCACGGAGGGGATCAGCCTAAAACAACCGGGGGGTGGGAAGGGATGGACCCCCGTGGGGCTGATGTCACTGCAGATCGTAGAACCACAGACTGGTTTGGGTCAGAAGGGACCTTAAAGCTCCTCCAGCTCCAACCTCTGCCACGGGCAGGGACACCTTCCACTAGAGCAGGTTGCTCCAAGCCCCTGTGTCCAACCTGGCCTTGAACACTGCCAGGGATGGGGCAGCCACAGCTTCTCTGGGCACCCTGTGCCAGCGCCTCAGCACCCTCACAGGGAAGAGCTTCTGCCTCAGAGCTCATCTCAATCTCCCCTCTGGCAGGTTAAAGCCATTCCCCTTGTCCTGTCCCTACAGGCCCTTGTCCAAAGCCCCTCTCCAGGTTTCCTGGAGCCCCTTTAGGCACTGGAGCTGCTCTAAGGTCTCCCCTTCAGGAGCCTTCTCTTCTCCGGGCTGCCCCAGCCCAGCTCTCTCAGCCTGGCTCCAGAGCAGAGCTGCTCCAGCCCTCGCAGCAGCTCCGGGGCCTCCTCTGGAGTCGCTCCAGCAGCTCCATGTCCCTCTTGTGCTGCTGCACCAGAGCTGGAATACTTTGGGAGTTATGGAGCCAGGAGCTGCTCAGGCTGGGCTCTCTGAGGCTGAGACCTCTGGCAGCCCCTCCACACTGGTGTCCCCTTGGAGCCTCCCCCCCCATTTTCACTCTGCAGCTCTGTGCCAGCAAACGCATGAACAAGTAATAGTACCAGGAATAACATGCTGCTGGTGGAAGTGATGGGTCCGTAGGGCACACATTGCTCCTCCTCACCCCACTCATCCTCCTTAGTGGGGTGAGAAGACCTCAACCGTCCCATGGTGGCTTTGGAGGGGATGAGCCACATCAAGAGACCATTAGTGAGGTACGAGATAAGCACAGAATAACCCATGAATAGCAGGAGGATGGAGAGAAAAGCATTGACTGAGGGTGCCTTGCTCAAGCAAACAGCCCAGCCACGGTGCAGCACAAGGGTAGGGCTGATGTGGCCGTTGGAATCTGTCTGTGGAGCACCCGACAGGTTCAGGCATGACAGGAGAGAGCGAAATGCGTCAAACCCAGCTGAGTCACCCCCTCCCACAGCTCCTGTGTCCTGCCAACATCCCCTGGAGCTCCACCAAAACCCTCCCTTTCACCGCGGCCGGATCCCCAGGGAGCTGTGCCATGGTGGGGCTCCAGTGCAGCTCCCACCTCTCAGAAGGAAATGGAGAAGCTCTTTTTATGTATCTAAGTTACTGAAAACTGCATTTTTCTGCAACAGCATTTTGAGCCTCCGCGTTGGACGGGGCTTGGAGCAACCTGCTCTAGTGGAAGGTGTCCCTGCCCATGGCAGGGGGTTGGAACTGGAGGAGCTTTAAGATCTTTTCCAAGCCAAACCATTCCATGATTCTATAAGCATTTGGGGAGCTGGGCTCAGCATTCCTACCTTCTAGTTAAAAGGCAATTAATTGGCGATGTCTCATTTGAGGGGCAGGGATGGGATCTACTCTGCAGGAAGCCCTTTCTAGCTTTATAAGTGATAGCAACAGAGCAACAAGGGATTTTTCCAGTGTCTTATGAGCCACTAGTGACCCACTTTGGTACAACTGTCAGCCCCGCATGTGGCTTTGGGGGAAGACCAGCCGCAAGAAGAGCAATGGCCATAATCAAAGTCATGTTAGGAAACCCCACAGCATCCAGGACCCCAGTAAAAAGCACCAACGCTCTGCTTTGGTTGAGTTTTTTGTTGCCAAGGCCTTCAAGTATGTGGCCTGGGGTGGCTGGAAGGGGGAGTGGAACGGAGCCCATGGAAACCTGCGGCTCTGCACGGACGCAAAGAGATCAAGTGGATTTGCAAGTCCCCAAATTCCACGCGCGCCGCAGAGGAAGGAGCACTAATGGAAGGGCTCTGCTTTCGGGAAGGCGAGTTTAAATAATTAAGAGGAATAGTGAGGTGGAAACGAATGTGCAGAAGGTTTGGGGCTCCCTGGAAGGAAGCAGAGATGAAAGGAGCAGCCTTGCTACAATATTCATAAAGCTCTGAAGGCGATGGCACGAGTGCCTGGAGAAGGGTTATTGCATGAGCTCGTCTCCTCCGGAGACCCCATCCGGGCGAGGGAGGATGCGGCTGCCCCGGGGCGCTCGGCATCTTCAGGCATCTTGTTCTTCATCAAGAACTCATTGTGTGTGGCTCTTTGCTGACAGTGCCACGTGCAGGAAGATGCCTCCATCCAGCCTCAGGCAACCAGGGGGCACCTGCCCACCCCCAACCCCCTTTCCCTTCATTATGGGTTTTATTTATGCCTTTTTCTTCACGAGGGATGAGGAGATGGGAAAGTCTGTGTGTGAATGGGTCAAACCCTAAATGGTTTTGATGGACTGAGCTGGGAGACCAGTGCCTCGTGCACTGCACTGGTACTGGGTATTGGTGCTGGGGATGGTGTTGGGCATCATCAATACTTTGATGCTGGGGGTCAGCACTGGGGACTGGTATTGGGAATGCATCCCTCTTGTGTTGTTGTCCTCCCGAGAAGAGCAGAGGGATCTCTGCTGAGAATGGGATTGAGAGGAGGAGGAGGGCAGAGCAAAGCAGCTGCCCTCTGCGAGTGGGCAGCAGGATTAGCGATGGGTTGGCAGAAGGGCTGTGGCATGAAGACATCCCTGGTTTTCCCCAAGCCCTATGGCTCTTTGCTGTGATGGGAGCTCTGCCAGGCTGGGGGTTGCAGCACACACCATGCTGCACCCTGCGGAGCGCAGCCTTCGGCCTCATGGCTCCGGCGTGCCCGAGCCCAGCCCCGGGGCTGTGCAGCACAGGACTCCCTGTGCAATGTGATTTTCTGAGCTCCATCACCATGGAGATGGTTACTAATGGGGCTGAGCTGCTAACGAGGTTCCTGGGCTCTTGCTCACTCTCCCACCGTGGCTTGGAGGAGAGGCCACAGTCTGCTGCCTCTCCCCATGTCCCAAAGCCTTGGGAACACGAGCCGCTGGTGTCCCGGGGCAGCAGGGTGAGAGCAGGCTGGGTCTGCATGAGCTGGGGCCATCCTCCTCTGCCCTGCGCTTGGAGGGGGGGAGCTGATGGTCAGATGCTGATGGCACAATGAGCGTCGTCCCAGGGGACAGAGCAGCATTGCCCCTCCACTCTTCCTCCTGTGCTCAACCTCCTCCATTACTATGTCACAGCCACGGTGGACCCCCCCTAATTCACATCTTTCTCCCCCAGATCTCCCAGGACATGGGGAGGGAGGGTCCTGGAGGGAGTCCACATGCATCCATAGCACAGAGCAGTGTCCCAGGGCAGGGATGAGGGATGTTCCAGGGATTCAGCTTGCCTGGGGACCACATTCACCCCTATGTCCCTGCTGAGGCCAAGCCTTGAGGGTCCTGCCAGACAGGAATCCCTGCCAGCTGCCTCCTGCCAGATCCCTGCTACCTGCCATGGCATCCAAAGTAGCTGCAAAACATCCCTGTGTGCTGCCAGCAGCCTTCGGGTGGAAACAACAAACAAGTCTTTCTCCCTCGATTCAAACTAGGAAGCCAGCCTTTCTTCTGGGGTTTATTGCTCTTGGAGTTGGGCTCTTGAAGTGGTCCCTTCCCTTCCAGCAAGCTCTGCTCGTCTTAAACCATGACAGATGTGTGCCCAGGGTGAATTCAGAAGGACAGCAACGTGCAGAACCTGAAATATGGTGGGAAATAGCCTAAAAGCCCCTGGTAATTCAGCAAGGAAATGGCGTCAGCCTATTTATAGGAACGTCTTGCAGTGGAGGCATTGCACTCACTCCTCAGCCCTGGGGGGATTGCTGGTGGGAACAGCCTTCAACCTCCTTTTCTGAAGGGCGTCCTACACTGGAGTGGGGCAGAGCCTGAGTCCTGTGGCTTAGGGAAGGGTGACTCCAGGGGCACAGCTGAACCCACGATGTTTAAGGGGACATCAGGGCTTTTCCCAAGGCTTGTGTTGGTTTTGGGTGGTAAAAGCCCTTGCCACTGCTCTGGTGTGGGGGTTTCTCAGACCTGGGAGCAGGGCTGGCCAGGGGTCTCTGCAGAGGAGCGAAAGATGGGACTTCAAAAGCTGCTTAAGGGATTTGAATTCTTAATCCCCATTAGAAATTAATGTCCAAATCCCTGGAGTGGTGGCAAATCCCACCCCAGAAGTTGATTTTTCTTCAAAGCAGAAAGAAACACAATCTGCAGCCAGAGGAACTGGCAGCCCAGGAGTGGGGCTGGACGGTGTCACCCGCAGGCACCGTTTGGGGACAGCCACCCTCGTTTCCCCATGGACACTGGGGTACTTCATCCCAAGTTGGCTGAGTATTCCAAAGCTTGGGAATGCGGCTTGGGATCTCATCCTGGTGACCCAGCCATTAGCGAGTCCCCAGCATCCTTCCTCCCATAGTTTGGGAAAACATTCTCCTCTTCTGCAAAGCAGGAGCTGGTGTGGAAAATGGCCAAGCTCTTGGGAATCTGGGCAGGTTGTAATGCTTTGAAAGCAATTCCCATCTGACTTAGGAAAGGGCTAAGCTAATTTTACACATGACTTACTTTCACACCTTTAACAAGAAGCAGTTTCTTTCTCGATGAGCAGTGCATACGGCAGCTAAATTGATTATTCATTGAACGAGTGAGAACACGCAGTGCAGAAGCTGTGCTCAATACCCCAAGGCATTGGAGAAAGGCTGCAGAAGTACACTGAAAAGTGGATTTTCTCCCCGTCCAAATATGACTGAATATACCCAGACATGCTGAGGCTTACTGACAAGGACCACAGCTTGTGCTTTAGCCAGGGGAAAAGCTCAAGGTATGAACTAGTTTTAAAATCTGGCCTTTCCCTGGTGCTTCTGCCCCATGAAAGCTTCAGCAGCAGCATTTCATTCCTTTGCGCGTCTGTAGCCACCAGGATGTGCTGCACGAATGCTGGGACATGGATGCTGGGATGGGGAACACCCAGCTGCAGGCTGAGTAGGACTGGGACAAACCCTGGGCAGATGGGGCTGGATTTGGGTTGAGCTTTGCCTTTCAATCCTTTCACCTCGAATGAAAAGCCCTGATGTGAGGCACAGACACTCATATTAATACCCCCCTAACGCTGCTCCTGGGCTGATGGGTGTTGCAGGGGCTTTCACTTGGAGGAGGATGGAGCTGCGTGACCCTTGCATGATGTGGGACCCTCCATCATTTGGTTACTGATAGGGGAAAAAAGCTTAAATTAATGGTCTTTAACCATGCCATACTCATCATTTCCCTCCATACCATAGGGATTTCTGTACATTTCCACTTGCCTCTAAGAACAGCAGCATTTTGCCCAGAGAGACAAGTGATGGATGCACTATCACTGGAGACATTCAAGGCCAGGCTGGATGTGGTTCTGGACAACCTGCTCTAGTGGAAGGTGTCCCTGCCCATGGCAGTGGGTTGGAACTGGATGAGCTTTAAGGTCCCTTCCAACTCAAACCAGTCTCTGATTCTATGATCTTGTCCAACCCCACTGCTCAAGCAAGGACACTTAGAGCTGCCCAGGGAAGGGTTTGTCACAGCCCCATGAGCCCAATGGCCAAGGGATGCCCATCAGAGCAGGACCAGCACCAGCAACCAGGTTTGGAAACCCCAGGCAAGGATGGAGACAGCTCTCCAAGCCATCCCAAGGCTGCATCTCCTCCAAGGAAGGATATTTTTGGTGGGTTCCACCAGAACCCCATGAACAGCAGCCACTGCCCCACAATGCATCATGGATGGAAGTTTGTCACCATCATCCCTAGGCTGGATGGGGACTGAATCCCCCCAAGCAGGGCCCTGTGCTCCCAGAGGCTCAAGGGGGTTTTGGATCTGCCCCTGCTTCCATCAAGCTGCATGGGAACGGGCTCTTTGCCATTATCCCAGACCCATCCCGGGGATGGTCCTGCTGGAGGAGCATCCCTGGACCTTGGCAGCAGAGGAATTTTGCTGTCATTTCTCTGCATAGGCAGTAATCATAAGGAACATCCTCTCTGCAAAGGAGCATGAAGGGAGCCAGGCACTGTCAGTTGGAGTGACCTTTACATTCAGGTTGATTAAAGGGTTCAGGCAAGAACAAACAAGCAGACAGTATCCTCGAAGCAGGTGATGGGAGATCTGCACCTGAGCTGACAGCTGCCCATGGGAGACGGCCGCTCCTTGGGTGCTGAAGGAGAGAACACTCTTCTTGCAGCTGCAAGGGGCACAAACCCAACTTGTCCTATGTAGGTACCCACAGCATCACCCCAAGACCCCAAACCACCTTGCAGCTGGGAGGGGAAAGGTCCAGGTCAGCCCAGGACCTGGTGGGTGCCCAAACCACTGAGCCAGGGAGGTGTTTCCTCAGGACAGGTCTGTGTGGGGTGTCCCCTGACTGCTGGGTGCTGTGTGTGTACCCCCACCTCTGCTGCATCCTGCCTGTGTGCGTGCCTGGGCTGAGCCTTATATTTTTAATGAGGCATGATGTGGATTTACTCTGACAGGCCAGAGGCTGGAGCTCAGGACCAGACGAGCTGAGACAACCTCCACGGAGGCCGGTTTTCCCTGCGCTGGGCTCCAGCATCTGCCTTGACAGAGCTGGCTAGTTCCAACCTGCCTGTTGGCTCATCTGCCTCTGAAGTTTTCAGAGAAGGCAGGATCCAGCACATGGAGCAGGTTTCCTTGTGCAGCAGCACAGGGCCCTGGCTGGGATGGAGAAGGATGCTCGAGGCCACATGTCATCCGTGTGTGCAGAGCATGAATTATTTCTGCTTCTCGCTGTAAACCCTTGCTCTGAGGGACGTGTTCATGAAATATAAATGTGAGACCTGCTTGGAGCAGGCAGTGCCTGGAGATGAGCGGCGGAGCTGCGCTGCGGCAGCACGCAGCCCTCTGCTGCCCAGCTCCAATCAATAGTTTATGACCTTCAGTGCACAAGCTGTGACCTGGGAGTCCAAAACGTCCTGGTGGCTGGCAGGTCCCCCCAGTCCACTGCCACCAGTGCTTGACACTGGTGGTGATGGGCTAGGGATGGGTTGGTGATTGGTGGTGGGTGATTATGAGATAGTGATAGGCTAGTGGATGGTGATGTTTGGTGATGGGTTAGTGATGGGTTGGTGGGTTGTGATGAGTTAGTGATGGGTAAGTGATGGGTTGGTGGATGGAGATGGCTGGTAGTGGGTGGTCATGGGTTAGTGATAGGTTAGTGGGTGGTCATGGGTTAGTAATGGATGGCAGTGATTGGTGATGGGTTGTTGATAGGTGGTGATGTGTTGGTGGTGATGGGTCACTGATGGGTTGGTGGTGGGTGGTGATGAATGGTGATGGGCTGGTCATGGTGGCGATGGGTGATGATGTTTTGGCAGATGGGTGACGATTGGTGACAATAGGTTGGTGATGTGCGGCAGTAGGTTGGTGATGGTACCATAAAACTTCTCAGTTTTGGGACAGAACAGGGGTTATATCCTGCTGGGGGCTTGGATAAATATGGATGAAAACTTCATTTCACAATCATTCCTGGGTGAGAACAGTTTCTGCAACACCAGCACCTTCTGTGAGGAAGATGACCCATTTGATTTTGAGTGAGCTGACTCCATTTGATTTGAGTGAGCTGCTCGGGAGATGCCAAGTGCTGGGCCAAGGTTCCGAGTGTTGGGAACCTGCTTGTGTCTGTGTGAGGGACAGCACCGAGCCAAGTTAGGGACAGATCAGTGGCTTACAGCCGGGATTGTGATACAATTGTGACTTCTGAAGGAACATTGGTCCTGGCTGGAGGACTTGGACAGTGAGGGGCTGTGAAGGGCCCAGGAGAGGAGACACAGCTCCAGGCAGGTTGCCCAGAAAGCCAGGCAGGGTGTTGGCATACAGATAACCCTGTCATTCTCACGCCAGAGCCCTCCAGCCCAGTTAAGCATCTTTTGCTGCCCTTGGGATGAGGGTGATGCCAGGGCTGCCATCACCCTGCCTGTTGTGACTGGGGACGGTGACACTCCCCGAGGTGTGTGTCCCCAGGCAGAGGCTGGCTCGAGGGCAGGGACAGGGTCCTCAGCATTTGTGGGGTATCACCAGGGCCAGACGAGGTGTCCCAGCTCCCACCTGCCCCGTCTGGGCTCAACGTTCTTCTCCCTCCTTCTGCTCTATTTTCAGCTCAGCTGCAAAACAAACCCTTTGGGGTTGTTGGGTTTTTTTCCTTCCTTTCCTAATTTAGACGGTCCCAAGGCCTCACAGGCAGATAAAGTCAAGTTCTTTCCTTCCCTGTGTTTATGGTACTACTGGAACACGCTGCTCCTGCAAATACTACATCAGGAGAGCGTGGGGAAGGCTCAGCTTCCCCAGCACGATTTAACCCTCACCTACATCTGCCCATCGCTGCTCACTGCCTCCTCACCCCAGCCATGCTGCTGCCATCCCCACCTTGGCTCAGTGGTGGTGGCTCTGGCCATGCTGGTCCCTGTGTCACTGCTCCTGGAGTAGCTGGTGCCCTCTTCTCCTGCACTGAATCATGCTGGTGCCTTGGCTCATCCTGTGGGCTGGGAGAATCCTGGTGCCTGGTGCCACATGGAGCCCATGGCTTCACTTCGCCCTGTCTTATGTGCCTGCCATGTGCCCAGGGAGGGCAGGGACAGCACCGAAATGCACTTGGGGGATCAGCTAATGTCCCCCAGCATGTCCCCTGCAGCCCTGCTCTGCCACAGGGGAAGAGGAGGGAACAGGGCAGAGGGGGTGCAGGTCTGGGCAACGATGCTGAGACACCTCTTGACCCTGCTGGGCTCAGCACAGGGCTCCAGACACACTGGTGGGGACAGGGACCACTTGGAATGTGGGTCATTTGCATCCTGGGCTGCACTGAGAGAACTACAAGGGCCTGTAGGGACAGGACAAGGGGAATGGCTTTAACCTGCCAGAGGGGAGACTGAGATGAGCTCTGAGGCAGAAGCTCTTCCCTGTGAGGGTGCTGAGGCGCTGGCACAGGGTGCCCAGAGAAGCTGTGGCTGCCCCATCCCTGGCAGTGTTCAAGGCCAGGTTGGACACAGGGGCTTGGAGCAACCTGCTCTAGTGGAAGGTGTCCCTGCCCGTGGCAGGGGTTGGAGCTGGAGGAGCTTTAAGGTCCCTTCAACCCAAACCATTCCATGATTCTATGAACTGGGAGATCTCAGCCCTCCCATGTCCGTCTGGGCGGTCGATCTGGGGGGATGCCAGGACGCTCTTGCACCAGAGCTGCCACTGCAGGATCCCAGCCCCGGTCATGGGCTGCCCCTGGCTGTGGGTGCTGAGGCCATTCAGGCTGTCGCAACACAACACGAGGCCCTGAGCTGTGTTTGCTTGGCTGGGACAGCGTGTCACTGCTGGCGGGAGTCCGGCTTGCGTCCGGGTTGCATCATGACAGTGGAGATAGGAGAGCAGTGCCCAACCTCCATCCGCTCCCGCTGGCTTGGTGGGATGTAGCAGCAGGGGACAGGCAAGGAAGGGGAGAGGATGGCTGTGGAAGGGCTGGGGGTGACAGCAGTGAAGATGGAGGGTTTGTTGCCTGTGGAGAAGAAGCTGAGGATGAGGAGCACCCTGAGGTTTTGGAGGGAAGGGCTCAAGGCTGGGGACTGAGGTTTTAGTGTCTGAACACAGCCCAGCTTACCCACACAGTGCTGGTGGGAGACGGAAGAGGTTGAGATCCCTCCCAGCCTAAAAACCCAGAGGAGATGGTATCAGGGATATCAGCATCTTCCAGGGCAGAGGTGCAATAAGCCCAGACCCTGTGCCATGAGCATCACCCCCTGGCTGCCCTCGGATGCTGCCTCTTCCCAGGGTCTGGCAGAGAAATGAACTTGAAAATCCCCTTTGTAGGATGGCTGGGCAGCTGGAGGTCTCCAGAGAGATGTGGTTGATGGGGACCATTCCCTCTCCCCTCGGTCCTGAGAGGTGGAGGCTGTGGTGTGAAGCCAATGGGGCCAGTTCCCCCATGGTGACCAGCACCCAGCTCACACCCTGCTGCTCACCATCAAGATCTGACTACAATGCAAATACCAGCTTGCCTGGCACAGCTCTCCAAAGAGGTCTGAAACCACAGGCCAGTCTCACCACCTTATCCTGGGCAAGGGTGGTCTCTGGACCAGTGATGTCTTCCCTGAGCCGCAGTGGTGACAATGGGCACAGCACTGACCACAGCCCCACATGTGGCCCTGGAGGGCAGCTCATGGGATGGATTTGGGGTTATCCATCAGCACTGGTGGGGAGAGGGAGCTCTGAGCTCCCCTGCTGATGCTCTGGCTCCATGGGAGCTGCCGGTACCCAGGCAGCAGCAGGGTCAGGGATACCTGGAGAGGAGCTGGGCCTTGGGAGGGGTAGTGTGAGGACGATGAGGGAAATAAGAGATAGGGGCAGGAAATAACAAACGTGAGTCAGATGAGAAGCACGTAGGCAAGGACAGCTTTGGAGAGCTAATCTGCAGGAGATAACAGTGCCAGGATGGAGGAGCCTTGGAGATGGGAGCATGGAAAGGGACAATCAAGACATGGAGCTGTTTGAAACTCCAGCAGCCAACCTGGTCCTTTGCATCACGCTCAGCCATGTCATCCCTGAGTACTGGGGGGACCGTGGGGCTCAGCACCCAGCCTTGGGTGCTCTGGGCAGCAAGTGCACTTTGGGAAGCATTCTGTAGCTTCCAAAGGTTTCCCTGAAATCCTGCACTGGGTGTTTATCCCCTGGCAGACAGGACTAGCTGCGGCACAGCCTGTCTGCTTTTAGTCTGGTGGAGATTAAGCTCTCCAGGGCCTAATGGCAATTCTTTTGGCAAGCATTCAGCAGGCCTTAATCCATCTTATCTCTGCTCTGAAAGGATGAATTAGGCGCCTCTCCAAGCGCTCCATAGGGAGCAGAGGCGGCTGCAGGCACCCCGGGGATGCCCTACATATGGCAAAGAGCCCGCGGAGCCGCCGGGCTGGGGCTATGGAAGAGGCAACACTGCAAGACAGCCAACATCCTTCCCTCGCACAGCTGGATCCTCTGCCTTTCTCCCTCTGAACATCCAGATATTGGGGTTACCCGGAGTCTTGGCCTGAATAACAAAGGTCCCAATTCCCTTGGGATTTGCCTGGGTATGAGCCAAGGGTGGCTTCTTGGCTCATGGGGGAAGACAGGGGACAATGTGGCTCTGCTCATACCTGTGCACAAGGTCTCAATGCCCATCCAGCTTGTCCAACACATCTGGTACCCAAGGATGTTCCTCCTCCCATGATCCACTCGCAGTCAGGACTCCGGAGGGATGCAGAGGACGTTCTGGTCATGCAGGATGGTCCCGCCATCAAGCACAGGGACTCTGAACTTGCCTCTTACAAATCAGTCCTGACATGGCTAATAATAACAACTGTGTTCATTAGGGAGCTCTCCCTGCCTCGCATGATTCCTTTGGGCAGTTGTGAGGGGTGTTGTCAGGGTAATGGAGATGAGGGGTGGCATTCGTCTGGCAGTGCTGGAGCCGAGTCTGAGACCCGAGGCACTCGCTGCACATGAGGGTGACCTGGTTGGTGCAGGCGCTGCGGGCAAGAACGCTGCTTGGGTCAGACCCACACTGACACTTCGCCCAAATCACAGCTCAGACACCACCGAGCACCTTGGCATCTTGCACCCAGCTCCACCACAGGCCTTTAGATGACTGCCCGTCACCATGGGATCAGGCTTTCTCCAAGTCCCTTCGGGATGAAAGAAAACCCTTTGAGGGTTTTGCAGAGCCTGAAATTTCTCATTTTTCTGCATCAAAGCCCTGCTGGGGGGGGCTGGGGGCTTAAATTCTTTTTGGCCATGGTATCCCTTGGGTGACAGATGGCCCGGTGGCTTTCCAGCTCACACCACCGCCTGGTGGGGGTCGGGGCCATGGTGTGGTGCTGGGACAGGGTCTTTCTGCATCTGTCAGAGGGGACTGGGTTGCCCTGATATCTTATAATCCTGGAATGGCCCAGGTTGGAAGGGACCTTAAAGCTGCTCCTCCAGCTCCAACCCCCTGCCAGGGGGGGACGGGCAGGGACACCTTCCACTAGAGCAGGTTGCTCCAAGCCCCTGTGTCCAACCTGGCCTTGAACACTGCCAGGGATGGGGCAGCCACAGCTTCTCTGGGCACCCTGTGCCAGCGCCTCAGCACCCTCACAGGGAAGAGCTTCTGCCTCAGAGCTCATCTCAATCTCCCCTCTGGCAGGTTAAAGCCATTCCCCTTGGCCTGTCCCTACAGGCCCTTGTCCAAAGCCCCTCTCCAGGTTTCCTGGAGCCCCTTTAGGCACTGGAGCTGCTCTAAGGTCTCCCCTTCAGGAGCCTTCTCTTCTCCAGGCTGCTCCAGCCCAGCTCTCTCAGCCTGGCTCCAGAGCAGAGCTGCTTCAGCATCTCCATGGCCAGTTTGCAGGTTGGCGGCAGAGCCCTTGCAGCATCACCTTGTCCCACCCCCGGATGCAAACCCCCCTCAGCTGGGAAATGCCTTGGGGGAGGGGGTCTGGGGTCCTGCTGAGGGTCCCATCACTGCTGGCTTGCATGGCGAGGGACGGGTGCTGCCGTGGCTCAGCACTGCTGCCCACTGCCGTCCTTGCTCCCAGCCTCAGTCCTGTTTGCTCTCTGTCGAGCTCTGCCAACCCTGAGTCAGCACCTGAGGTGGCCTAAAACCTCTGTGGAAGCTCTCTGGGTGCTGGCACGGTGACACCCTGGCCAGCAACCCCATCCCCTGCCCACCCCGCTGCTGCATCACGGCGGCTCTGCGGGAACCCCACGTGTCCTCCTCAGCTGGTGGCTCTGGGGGGTCTTTGCTGTGTCTTGTTCTTTCCTTGTCCCCCAAATCTCCCTGTTTTCCTCTGGGAGAGGAAGATCCTTAATTGAGCAGGCATTAATCCAGAAGCAGAAAACAAAGCTGCCGATTTCAGCTATGTTCAGCTGAGATTGCAGGATCTGCCCATTCCTTTCTGCATGTACTTTGGTTCCAACCCAGGCTCAACTGGCTCTGGTCACCAGCTGCTCTCGTGTCTATTCCTGGCTTGAAGAGCTCAGTCCTGGCAGAAACCCCCTCTCCATGTTGCATCACCAGCTGAACTCCAGTGCATGCTGTCTCCAAAGCAACAAGCAGCTAAAATTGGTAGAAAGTTTGATCTGAGGCTGAGCCAAGCTTAATATTTAATTGCTTCTAATTTCATTCTCTGGGCCAGGTTTGCCAAGCCAGGCAGAAAGGTCGTGGTGGCAGATGCAGGCTCGGTTACCCGCGGGCATCAGCAGTCTGCAGTGGGTCAGTGTCCCCATTGCAGATAGGGGGTCCCCATTCAGTGGCCACCTCATTCCCTGTTCTCCAGGACCGTGGATGGGGTCTCAGCTGCCCCAGGAGCCCTGTTTGCCCTCGTATGTGAGAAGAGATCGAGCACCGTGCTCCAGCCCCTGGAGGCTGTTGTTCAAGACTAGCGTGGTGTGAGGATTTGCTGTTAAATCCCAAATATCTTGTGTCATTCCTGAGTCCATTCCCACCTCTGCAGCCTCCCCCTTCCCACCCCATGACTGCAGCATCCCATCCCATCACTTCCCACCCTATTCCATCTCATCCTATCCCATGCCTGCAACCTCCCCCTTCCCATCCCATCCCATCCCTGCAACCTACCCATTCCCATCACACTGCAACCTCCCCTATACCACCCCAGCAGCATACCCCTTCTTATCCTGTCCCTTCCCATCCCATCCCCGAAGACTTTCCCATCTCATCTCATCCCATCCCAGCAGCCTCCCTCTTCCCATACCATCTTTGCAACATGCCCCTTCTCATCCCATTCCACCCCATCCCTACAGCCTCCCTCTTCCCATCCCACAGTCAGGTAACCAAACAGGGGAGCATTTCTGTCATGGAGACACACAGGGAAGCCGGGAGCCTGCACTTGCGCTCCCTGGAAGGCATCTTCTCTCCCAAATGTCTCCCTGAGCAGGGATTAGGAGCCGCATTCCCAGTGCAGCTCACGGCTGCCAGCCGACAGAGTGAAAATTGTCTGGTCCTGGCTCAGAGCCGCTGGAACCTTCCACTAAATCCCCAAACACACTGTGCTTGCACTGACAACGCAAACAGTTATTCAAATGGCAAAGGTCATCTCTCCCCTTCTTGACAGCTATTTTTGCACCAAGTACTGAAGTCCAAGGGTAAACGAGCTCAGAGCCAGGCAGGGCTCCACCTCTTGCACCAGATCAGTGTATTAGAAGAATTTGGGAGAAAGGAAGAAACTGTTCATCCTGGGGCAGAAACTGGGATGGCAGTGTCCTCCCAGCTGGTTTTCCCACTGATGTCCCCCAAAATCACCCCAACAAGCTCCAAGCAGGGGTAGCAAACATTTACAGGATGAGGTTGCTCAGGGGTTGTGTGAACAAGCATCACCCAGGCTTGAGGCATCCCAGAGTCCCAGGAAGGCATCCAGCCCTCCTGCAGGACTGCGTTCCTGATGATATCCAGCCTTTTTGGCAAGGCTGGTGACAGGGTGTCCCTGGGGAACCACACACCAGGAGGAGGAACATGCACCAGCAACTGCCACTGGGATTTCTCTTGTTGGTCCAGAGAAAACCCTCCTGGAGCAGAGCTCCGCAGCAGAGGAGGTTTTCCTGGCCCTGTCCATCTGCCATTCATTCCTGCAGTGCCAAAGAAAAACCCTCCCAAACCTTTGTTTGATGGGAAATTTCACATTTTGGATTCCTTTTATTTTGGGAGTAGAGAGGATTTTCTTGGACCGTGCTCAGGATCTATCTTTTCTCTGCACGTTGCAGTGGGGAAGCCACCCCTGAGCCATGTAGGCGGGTTCTTGGCATTGGGACTTTGTCTGTAGGTATCTGATTTTCCTTGGATGAGAAGACCACCATATGCCAAACGTGGGCAGCTCTAAGGGCGCATGCTCACAGCCAGGCAGGTGAGGTGATCTGACGTGAGATGGTCAAAGCTCAGACACAGGTTTGGACCTGCTTCAGCTTTCCTACTGTCTGCCGAGCAAATTCCCGCGAATCAAAACATCCAAATACGTCAGGAGAAGACCCCATCACATTTGTTTTTCCAAGAAATTCAGGTGAAAGAGGGATTGCTCTGTCCCAGCCCTGCACGAGCAGAGTCACTTCATACCCGCATGGGTTCCTTCTCCTGGATATGCAAGGGGTCATGAGGCAAAACTGGGTGAGGATGACCCAGGAGAGGTACCCGAAGGTGCTGGATGGTGAGTTCTAGGTGAGGATGCCTCAGGAGAGATACGTGGATAAATTCCCTGTCACCTCCAAGCCCATCAAAGGCTCTTCCATAGCCATTCTCTCTGTCACTAGCCAAAGGTTGCTAATAAAAGAGAAGCCACCATTGTCTTGTTGGGAAAGCAGAGCCCAGCTCTGGTTGTGGTGGTCTGGCCCTTCCCACATGGGCTTGGGAGCAAACAGAGGATGCCAAAGGGACAGCCCCATCCCTTGGGGCCCTGCAGCTCCTGATGAGCCGCACACTCAGGCAGTGAGAGCCCCCGATCCGAGGGGAACGTTGTTTAAATGGAGATGACTGTAAAAATAAGGGTCAGATTTCCCCGGCTGCCGAACCTCCCACGTCCACCCGACCCTCCGGTTTCCTGCCTTCTGGCATGTGTGACCTTCAGCACAGTAACCCCAGGGCTCCCCGAGGAGCCCTGGCATGGCAGGAAGCATAAAGGAGAGTGAAGACTTGCATAACCTTCATCCAGCCCCGCCAGGAAAACAAGGAAGATGCTTGGACCGTGAGTGCCTGTTCTGGCAGCTTTTCAAGCGTGGAAATGGGCTTCCCGGCTCAAGGCTGGGATCATCCCGGCTCAGAGGGACCATGGGGAGGCTGTGACCCTCACCCCATCCTCTGGAGCCCAAAGGGGACATTGCAGCCCAGGTACCAATGCCTTCTCCCTTCTTTTGGGCTGCCACCAGTTTTAGCCAGGAGGCAGGGAAAGCTGGCGGAGAGAGGATGGGAACAGAGCCTCCATGGCTGAGGTCCCGATGGTCCTCACTGCGGGTGGATAGCTCCAACCAATTTTCCATGTTTCTGACTCACCCTGCTTGGAAATCTGTCTCAAGCAGCATCAAGAGCAGAAGCTTTTGCAAACTCGATGACGGGCTGAGGGGGTGTCCCTGGCCCTGCGGATGAATGAGGCTGGTGCTCAGAAAGCCTCAGAGCGGTGAGGGTCAGGATACCACCAGCCTGGTCCGGGCAGGAGCTGCACAGCCCCTTTCCGGAGCAGGGAGTGATGAGATTCCTGGTCCAGCAAAGCTTCACGGCTGGGAAAAGCAGGAATAAGCAACCCCAGGATGTGGGTTTTGTGCAAGCAGAACTGTTTTGCTGTGCCCCATGGGTGTGTGGCAGTGAAATCACTGCCAGGACCAGGTCTGAGCGGAGACCAAGGCGGATGGAGTACCCACTCCAGCCGGGAATGCTGCCAGTGCACGTCTGGGTGAGACGTGCTGCTGTGCTCAGCCAGTGGCCGGTAGGAAATCCCTGTTGGATGTCTCCCGACTGCTGCTGAATCAGAATAACTGTTCTTCTGGAAAACCTAACTTTATCCCCGAAGCAGTGATGGTGTCATTCACATCTGCCCTATTCCCCTCACGCTGGAGTCTCCCAACACACTTCCAACAACAAAACAAGGCTGTGAGCAGCATTCCTGTCAGCCGGCATCGCGCCCGTCCCTCCCATGACGTGAGCCCAGACTCAGCAGCTGCAGGAATTCAGTTCAGATGGGGATGAACTTTCACACAGTGACCCGTGGGGTCAGCCTGGGAAGGAGATGGGAAAGGCAGAGAACAAAGACACCATCGCAGCCTGCTGGGCACGGGATGGGGATGGGGATAAGGGTCAGATGGGGAAGAAAGCAGGGATGGGGCTGAAGGTGGGGATGGGCATGGGGGTAAAGGTGGGGATAAAGGTAGGGATAAGGATTGAGATGGGTATAGGGAGGAGGACGGGGATAGGGATGGGGATGGGGTGGGATGGGATAAGGATAGGGATAAGGATAGGGATAGGGATAGGGATGGGAAAACAGATGGGGAAGAGGATATGGATACGGATGGGGAAGAGGATAGGGATAGATATGGGGATGGGGATGAGGATGGGGATGGGATGGAATGGGGTGGGGATAAGGATGAGGATGGGGAAGGGAATAGGGATGGGTATAGGTATGGGGGGGTTGTTCCGAGGAGATACTTATGATGTGTGCTGGGGATACTGCCTTTCGAAGCTGGAAATTTGCCTGGGCTGGAGGAAACGGCATGAAGAAGGGGTGGGGATGAAGACAGGTGTGGTGATTAGCACAGGGATAGAGATGGGGACGGGACAACCCCTGTTCCCACAGAGAGACCTTCACAAAAAATCACTGCCTTTGGAGCCTACTGTTCCCTCCTCGAGAGATGACCCAGGCAGGGGGACCCTGATGAACCTGCAGAGACCCAGGGGCAGCCCTGAGGGCCCTTCCCCAGCCCCAGACTGAGCAAAACCCCACAGGGATTTTGGCTGCAGCACTTTTCCATGCAGGGCAGACCAGGGCTCCCTCTTGGCACAGGGAAATCCCCGCTGGCCAGACTCTGAACCTCTATTTAAACTCAAGTGCATCCGGCTCTGCAGAAAGCACCTTCCCATTGACCTGTGGTCATCCCCAGCCCACAGGAGCTCAGGGCCTCGGGGGACTTTTCACTTGTGCCCATTAAAAATTCATATTTCTCACGGCAAATTGAAGATGTCCGCGTAGGAAAATACAGCTGAAGGAATATGCATAAATCATGGGGCTTCTCCACAGGCCTCGGCTCCTTCCATTATCCCTCTCCTGCCTCAGCACAAACACTGCAAATGCAGAAAACAACCAGTGGGGACACGTCTGCTTCGGCACCCGGCGTAACCCCAGCGATTCCCAGGACAAGCTCCAGTGTTGGGTAACAGCAGGGCAGGGAACGGAGCCGCTCACAAGGATTCATTTTGCCTGACGTCGTTAACCCAGACCAATAGTCAACACATGAAACTGGGCTTCCCTGTTTGTCCCAGTGACTCGGGGTTGGTGTTTCCTGGTTCAGAAGGCCCTTGGGATGCTATGCTCCAAACTCAGGCTCATGGGCATGGCTCCTGCTGGCTCACATCTCCTGGGATGCCCCAAACCAGCAGGACCAAGAGGAAAATGAGACTTTTCATGGGGTTTTTTTTTGGGGGGACCACCAAATTTGGGGAATTTCTAGCACAGCTGTGGCTGCCCCCCCAGCACTGGGGAGGGTGGCGGGTCCATCCCTGAGGGAGGACAGATGTACAACATCTGGCATGATCTGGGAGTGAAGGGGGAACAAGGCAGCAAGGTGCACCCCAAAGGACCACACAGGAGCCCTGGGCTGTGCAGAGAAGCCTGATGGGGGGTCATCACCACCTTCCACATCACCACCACCCTCCCCTTGGCCCCAGCTCCCTTCCACAGCCCCAAGCCTCAAAGGTCTGGAAAAAGCAACGCCCACAGTTCACATTTTGTGCTGCCTTTCTCCCTGCAGTGTTTTCTATATCAGGTTTTTCTCCTTTTCCTTTTTCCTCGTTTGAAAAATTCCTTCTAACCATGAAATAAATGAGAAAGCATCGACTGGTGGAGGGGGCTGGGCTCTGCCTGCTGAAATTTCCTGAATTCCTCCTTAACTCTTACCTCTGTAAGAGTCTGTGACTCCTCCCTGTGCTGGGTGCTCGCCCCGAGGCCTCTCACTCACTGTTTCTGCAGCAGCAACCTGGGAAAGGCTTGGAGACAGCCCAGGGCCAGAAGAACAAGAAAGCAGCAGCTGGAAATTGTTCTTGTGGAGTCTTTGTACATAAACACACCTCCACCGAGGAGCTGCTTCGCTCCCAACAACAGGGAAAACAGCAAAAAAGATGGGAAACCCTTTTATTAGTTGCCTATGTGGGGAGGGGAAAATAAGTTGGGCTTGATGGAAGTGTTGGATATGCACGTCATGGCTCCGGCAAGGCTGAGAGCAAGGGAGAGGCCAGGCTTCAAAACCAGCTCTGCAAACCCACAGTGCATCTCCCATGGGATCTTCCCTGCAGTGGGTGGGATGTGCCCAAGGGTGGGAGCGGCAGTGGGATGGAGGCAGAAGTGCTGCAGGCTCCTGCGGGGCTGAGCAGAGGGGAGCAGAGAACAAGTCCCTCTCTGAGCCCTGCTCCCATGGGGTTTACTGCCATCCAGATGTGCAGGAGGGCCCAGCAGTGCTGGGAAGCTGGGATTGAGCCCCAAAAGGTGGTGTGGATGGGAATGCTGCTCCTTGCTCTAGGATGTGCTATGGCAGATCCAGAGGAAACACCAAGTGGGGAGGGAGCAGAAGGGCTCCATCTGCTTTTAGCTGAAAGGAGCTGAAAGGCTCCATCACAGTGTGTGAATTGATGGGAAGAAAAAACAGACTGAAAATCCCTTTTAAGCCAGTGGAAAAAAGGGAGGACAAGAGGGAAGAGCCGGTAACCAGAGTCCAAGTCACAAATGATGCACATTTTTCAAAGGGGGAAGATTGAAGCCTTACAGGGGGGAGGAATTCATCCTTGGGAGACTGGGAGCATTTAGAGGAGTGAACATCATGCTCAACCCATGGGTGCACAGGAGCTGACCCCAAGTGTGCACCTTCCCCAGAGCTGGTGGCTCCCTGTGGGACATCACCCGGGACTCCTGCGCCTGCAGGCGTTTGACTAGAGATAGTTTGGGATGGCATTTATCATAGAATCATGGAATGGTTTGGGTTGAAGGGACCTTAATGCTCATCCAGTTCCAACCCCCTGCCACGGGCAGGGACACCTTCCACTAGAGCAGGTTGCTCCAAGCCCCTGTGCCCAACCTGGCCTTGAACACTGCCAGGGATGGGGCAGCCACAGCTTCTCTGGGCACCCTGTGCCAGCGCCTCAGCACCCTCACAGGGAAGAGCTTCTGCCTCAGAGCTCATCTCAATCTCCCCTCTGGCAGGTTAAAGCCATTCCCCTTGGCCTGTCCCTCCATCCCTTGTCCAAAGCCCCTCTCCAGGTTTCCTGGAGCCCCTTTAGGCACTGGAGCTGCTCTAAGGTCTCCCCTTCAGGAGCCTTCTCTTCTCCAGGCTGCCCCAGCCCAGCTCTCTCAGCCTGGCTCCAGAGCAGAGCTGCTCCAGCCCTCGCAGCAGCTCCGTGGGCTCCTCTGGCCTCGCTCCAGCAGCTCCATGTCCCTCTTGTGCTGCTGCCCCAGAGCTGGATCAGGACTGCAGGGGGGGTCTCGCCAGAGCACGGCAGAGGGGGAGAATCCCCTCATTTGACCTGCTACTCATGCTTAAACGTGATTTTTTTGCTGCCGACAGGAGGCAATCTGGGATGAGGGGCCTTGGTGCAAGGGTGGGGAATGGATAGGGATGGCGATAGGGATGGGGATGAGGACGGGGAAGGGAAAGGGAGTGGGAAGGGGTGGGGAGGGGGAAAGGAATGAGGATGGGGAAGGGATAGGGATGAGGATAGACATGGGGATGGTGATGGGGCAGGAATGGGAATGGGGACCGGGGGGGGTGGGGGGGTTCTTGGTCCGGTCTCTGAGCCTCGGGGCTGCCGCGGGCAAGGGTTGCGGAGCGGCCCCGACCCGGGGGAGGGCGAACAAAGCGGCGGGGCCGGGCGGGCGGGGAGGGGCCGGTGGCGGGTCCCTCCCCATCGCGGTGCGCGGGCGGCGATAAAAGCGGGGCCGCGGCGGCGGAGCGAGCACCGGAGCGGGTGGACATGGAGCGCACCGGGATGTCGGTGCTGCTGCTCCTGCTGCTGTGCGCCACCGCGGCCGCGGCGCCGGCGGGAGCGGGCCCCGGGGCCGAGCGGCGGGCGGCGGGCAAGGAGCGGCGGGCGCAGTTCGCCTCCTGGGACGAGGTGAACGTGATCGCCCACGGGCTGCTGCAGCTCGGGCACGGCCTCAAGGAACACGTGGACCGCACCAAGGGGCAGATGCGGGAGCTCGGCAGTCGCCTGAGCGCCCATAACAGCTCCCTAGGGCGGCTGCTGCGGCAGGCGCGGGATGCGCAGGAGCAGGGCGAGCGCCTGCGGGACAGCGTGCGGGAGCTGGAGGGCCGCGGCCGGCAGCTCCTCAACCTCTCCGAGGCTTTGCGGCAGCGCCTGGAGGAGGTGGCGGCTGATAAAGCCGAGATCCAGGGGCGGCTGGAGCAGATCGAGGGGCGCCTTCGGCTGGCGCTGCAGGCGAGGCCGGCCGGGAATCAGAGCGCCAGGGACCTGGGAGCACTGCAGGTGAGCATCGCCCACAGAACCGGGGGACCATCCCCCCGGCACCGAAGACCCGACCCGCCCTGCGCAGTGGCAGCGACCTGGGGGGAAGAGGGGAGGGGTCCCTGGCTTCCCGCCGGGAATGCTATGGAGAAATGGACCCTTCCCAGGGCGATGGGAGCTGCTGGAAGGGGGCTGCTGTGGGGAGCAGCACCCCCGGGGCATGGGGGGTACCTCGGAGGAGTGGGGGGGACCCGATTCTCCTGGGGCACTGGGAGCCAGTGGGTGGGAACTGGGCTTAGGGGTCTGGCTGAGGGGCAGTGGGAGATCCCCCCACACACGTGGGAGACCCACCGAGGGGCATTGGGAGACCCCTTCCCAGGGGAGGTCCTGCTGAGGGGTCCCTGGGAGCCCCAAGGTCTCCCCAGAGCTGTGGGGTTCACCTGGCTCTTCCCCTTACCTCCTGCAGTCCCTGATGGATGCTCAGAACTTGCGAATCGAGGAGCTCCTGCAGAAGATCAAGCAGCAGCAGTACAAGCTGGACAAGCAGAATCTGCAGATTAAGAGCCTGCAGAGCAAGGTGAGCTCCCAATCCAGCCCCACACGCTGCTGGGATCCTGTGACAGGAGAAGCGGCTGTGCCGCTGCTCCCAGCTTTGGGGACTTTACAAGGGCCATGGCCCTGGTCCTTGTGCCACAGCAGCAAACAACAAGCTTCCAGAGCATTTGCACGGAGGAACTGGTGTGTGGGAATGGAGCCTCTCTGGGCTTTTCCTTTAGGTTTATCTGCAGAATAAACTCTTTAGCATAGGTGTGAAAACCCACGATAATTCCTGGTTTTGCCCAGCTGCTGGTATCTCCTATTCCTTGAGGTTTCTGGGCAAGTTCAGCCCCAGCTCTGGTCACAGGGGAGAGGCTGGTGTCTTGGCCGATGAGCTCCCCTGAGTACCAGTGTTGAAAACAAGATGGAATTAAACTGTCCTGACTTGCTCATTGCTTTTTTAGGTCAATCTACTGATCCCCTTCCACCTGAAGGACAACAAAACACAGCCTCCAAAGTGGAAGATAAACCTGAAGAGCCTCAGCCTCATGAACCAGAGCCACAACACCAGCAGGGAGCCCGTGCTGCTGCACAGTGAGTATCTGCCCTGCGCTGGAGCAAACCTGCAGCAGCTACAACTGTTTGGAAACAAAAGGTTCAGTTGTCCTGAGTCAGGATGTGAGATTTGCTCACAAATCCAGAGCTTGGGAGTTGGGCCAGACTGAGGGGATCTGGAGCATGGGCAGGATTGTAGCCTTCTGGATCGATATTAGTCCAGGAGGAATTTAAGGATTTAAGAGGAATTTTTCTGGCTGGTGTTAAGAATGCAGCGGGGAGAGGACAAAAACGGCTAGCAGGTATTTGTTAAAGAGGATTGACAGGTTGGGAGTGTGGATGCAGGGAGGAAAGGAAGATATCTGCTCCTTGGAGTTAACTTTGTTCACCTGCACAAACCGTACCAGGCAGGGCCGGCTGCCCAGTCTGTCTGCTGATGGAGGGGAGGGTTTGGGAGCCATGAGAGGATCATGAGAGGAAAGAGAGATCAGAGAATCCCAGCCTGGTTTGGGTTGAAGGGACCTTAAAGCTCCTCCAGCTCCAACCCCTGCCACGGGCAGGGACACCTTCCACTAGAGCAGGTTGCTCCAAGCCCCTGTGCCCAACCTGGCCTTGAACACTGCCAGGGATGGGGCAGCCACAGCTTCTCTGGGCACGCTGTGCCAGCGCCTCAGCACCCTCACAGGGAAGAGCTGCTGCCTCAGAGCTCATCTCAATCTCCCCTCTGGCAGGTTAAAGCCATTCCCCTTGGCCTGTCCCTCCAGGTCGTTGTCCAAAGCCCCTTTCCAGGTTTCCTGTAGCTCTTTTAGCTACTGGAATCCTTGCGCATTATAATGGCTCATATTTAGGGCACATGCATGAAAGTCGAGTGCCTCAGCTCACAGTATCCTCAGCCGAAAGTGCTGAGCTGCAGGGAGCGCCTGGGCAGGGAGGGCACTGGGCACTCCCAGCACTAGAGCAGGCAAGTGCATGCTGCATCTGGAGCATCTTCTGTGCCAGCGAAGGGCTGGAGGAGCTCCCACAGGGCATCCGAGCGGGTGTCCCCAGCTGTGCCGTGTCCTGCAGCCTCCTCCCAGACAGGAACCGGTGTCCCCGCAGGGTTTGCTGGCCAGAGCAGCTGCTCTGGTGCTAAGTCAGCTAAATCAGGGTGCTGGCTCTGTGTGCAGCTGTCTGGGGATGTCCAGTGCAAGCCAAACAGAAACCAGGAGGAGATGCGTGGGGAAATCCTGCTCCAGGCAGGGATAGCAATGGGAAAACACGTGGTAGTTTGAATGAGGAGCTGGGAGCTGTCACTGCTGTGCCTGGAAGCTGGGTGAGCAGAACAAAAGAGCTGCAGAACTGATGCAGACAAGGAAAGAGATGGGACATGGGGCTCCAGACTCCTGGTGCTCGGCTCAGTGGGGTTGGCCAGCCTGTGGTGGGCCTATGTAAGGTCTCCCTTGGTGACAGCAGCATCTCAAAACCTCTTTCCCTCTGTGTTTTTCCTCCAGCTCTGCTTTCTGGCTTGCCCTCGGTAGTGTGCCATAGAATCCTAGTATCATTTGGGTTGGAAGGGACCTTTAAAAGTCATCTAGTCCAGCCAATTAGTCCAAGCCCCCTGCTCAGCTCTCGGGTTAGGCTGAAAGTGGGGTGCAGGGAGATGGGTTTGGGCCTTTGCTACTCAATGGTGGCAGATGTAGGCTGTGCTGATGGGTGCTGGGTGCAGCACGGTGAGGACCCACAGCCCCTGGGGGTGCTATGAGGGCTCAGCACCTCCTTGTGCATGATTCTGATGGGGAGACCCTGAGCATCCCCAGTGCCCCAGGCATCCCTCCTCCCTCCCGTGAGGGAGCTCACCCTCCTCTTGCCTAATCCCTGATGTTGATATTGCTGACAGAAAACAAATTGGCTTCCTCTCATAAGCAAACCAAGGGGGTTTGCTGGCAAATCCTGAAGCCCTCAATGTCTGGTGGGCCAGCGCCGTGCCCTCTGTGTGGGGAGGCTCGTGGCTGCTCTGTGCTATTGTCAGGCAGAGCCGTGGTGCTGGTGAACAGAACTGAGCTCCACCAGCAGCCCTTTGAGAAAGACCCTTTTATTTGCATCCAAGTGAGCTCAAGTTTGGTGTTTTTTTTCAGGCCAGAAATGGCACAGGGCCAAGCATGTGAAAGTTGAAGGCTCGAAGCAGCTTGGAGAGTGAAAGGTTTAATCGCTTGCAGAAAGAGGATCATGTCTTCAGGCAGAGCCTGTGCTGCCTGGCAGCCGGCCCAGTAGGGGAAAGGCAGAGCCCTGCAAAGCCTTCTCCCCATGGCTCTGGGACTCCAAAATAAATGGGTTGGGTGAGGGGGAGGCGATGAAAAACCAGCTCCAGGCCTGCCCTGCCATCAGCGAGACAGGGTGTTTATCCCAGGTTGGTGACCTCCTGTCATGCCTGGAGATCCTGTTGGGTAATAAGGGTGCCGTGCCCGAGGCAGCTCCAGGAGCCTTGTTGATTCTCCTGTCTTGTTTGGCTAAATAAAAGGGGGAGGGAAAGGCAAACATCCAGAGCAGCCAGGAGGGCTTGTTGTTCTGCCGGTGCCATAGGGATGTGCAACACGAACTGGAACTAACGAGCATGTTCCTCAAACAAAGGTTGAGCTGAGGCTGGTCAAGCAGCTGCATCTCATTCAGCTGCTTGAGAAGTCCCTGGTGCACTAGGGACTGGGATGGGAGGGAGAGTGGCCAAGGCTCAGGAGAAACATAACAGGCAGGGATGGGGTTGCTTTCTGGATGCTGGAGCGTTCTCCTGGGCACTGTCCTGCTGATGCTGGAGATGCAATGGGAGAGGAGGTGAGGAGCTCAGCAGGCTCCAGCACCTTTCTGCTGCCGTGCTGTTGGCTGCTGCTGCGGGTATGGGGTCGGGTTGTGGGTTTCCTCCTCCCAGGCTTTGTTTGGCCTCCCTTCCCCTACAAAGTGGGGCAGTCAGGGATGCACTTGGCCTCCCCATGGTGCTGGCTACTAGGGAGAAAACTAACTCTATCCCAGGCAAACCCGGGACAGTGGCTGTGTGTGGTTTTGATCCTTCATGCAGAACATGTGTGCATGGGCTTGGGGGGGGTGCTTGGGGTCACACTCTGGTCTTGTGGGTGCACGGGTGGGCTCAGTGGCTCCGGTCCCATGCTGGCATGGCGCGGGGATGCTGATGGCTCCGCTGTGCTGATGGCTGCGGCGGTGGGAGAGGGCCCAGTGCCAAGGAGAGGAAAGTTCACTGGGGTGGTCGGGGGGGAGAAGGGGGAAAATGGGTGAAAGGTGGTGGCGGGTGTCACGTTGCTGTCCCCTGGTTGTCCCCCCCCCCGTGCTGACCTTTCATAGAATCTCAGCCTGGTTCGGGTTGGAAGAGAGATTAAAACTCCTGCAGCTCCAATCCCTGCCCCGGGCAGGGACACCTTCCACTAGAGCAGGTTGCTCCAAGCCCCTGTGTCCAACCTGGCCTTGAACACTGCCAGGGATGGGGCAGCCACAGCTTCTCTGGGCACCCTGTGCCAGCGCCTCAGCACCCTCACAGGGAAGAGCTCAGATCTAATGGCTCCACTCTTCACCCCAACAAAGCACTGGGGCCCTGCGGGTGCTCAGTGAAGACGGGGCAGGGGGCAATGCCCCACAGGGATGCATCTTGCTCTTGCCCTCCACAGCTCAGAGCCCCCATTTCCCCCCTTCTGCCCCATGTGAAGCCCCACAGCAGTGGGGGAGGCCCCTCTCCATGCTGCTGCTCCCCAGTCTTGGTGCCAGCCCTGACCCTGGGGGCAGATACAGTAAGCGGGGACCCCATGGCGGGGCTCTGGCGGGGGCAGCAGCACCCCAGCACAGCCGAGGATTGTCTCTGGGTTTCCTCACCCGTCTGTCTCGGGGTCATGCTGGCAGCAGCTGTGGAGCCACCCAAATCCATCCCACCCTTGCATGGGGAGAACAGGCCCCCTTTGTCTGGGGGTGACGGGGGCACCTGTCCCGGCTGACAAAGAGCCCCTTGACTGCGCCACAGCCCCGGGGCTGCTCATCCTCCTGTGGCCTTTTGACTCGGGTTTTGTAACAGGTTTCACCCCCCACACCCCCTTCCCCGTCTCTTCCTCAATTCCTGGATGGACTTTTATCAGTACTGTTGAAACGGTGCTTTGCTGGCGGCTCTGGACAAAGTCCCGCAGGGGCAGGAGGAGAGGTGGGAGCCCAGCTCGTGTGTGGGGATAGAGGGGGATGAGCTCGGGGTGACCTCACCCTGGGCAATGCACTGGGTGCAATGAGCTGGGGCTCCCCGAGGTCCACTCACCCCATCTCTGCCCCGGTCAATGTGTCTTGGACAAAAAAGGGTCAGCCCAACCTGGCCCCGCGCCTGCTGGTGGCAGATTGCCCAGTGAGATGTCTGCTGGGGCCACCATGGTCGCTGGGAGCATGAGGTTGGGTGCTGTGTGCTCAGGCACCTTCTCTGCTGCTGAGGCCCTTTGAGACAGCTTCACCCCAAACGGGATGCTCCTGCCTGCTGCAGAGTGAGCTGGGAAGTTCCTTGGGTTTCTTCTCCACTGGAAGCTGTGCTCTCCAGCCTAGGTCACCCGCGCCTGGCCCAGTGCCTGGCTTCTTCCTTGGGCTGAAGCCCGAGGAGCTGTGTTTGGATGAATGGGGAGATACAGGGTCACAGAGTTGAAAGATGCTGAAGCCGGCGGCACGTGTCCGGAGCCGTGGCCACTGCTGTGCACAGCTGCTGGGCTGGGGGCCAGGGCTGCAAGTGCCGGGGCTGTGGTAGGAGCAACCTGCTGAGGAAGTGGGACTCAGGCCCATCATCTTCTCAATGGCTGTTTCCTTCCCCTGCAGAGCTCCCGGAGGATTGCCACCAGCTTTTCCTGGCTGGGCAGCAGGGCAGCGGCGTTTTCCAAGTGCAGCCTGCAGGGTCCCAGCCCTTCAAGGTCTACTGTGACATGACCACAGGTAAAGCAGTGTACACGTCCCACAGCCCTTTGCGTGGTGGCCTTGTAAAGGGTAACCCCAAATGACCATGTTTTCCCTGCTGCAGAAGGTGGCTGGACAGTGATCCAGAGGCGCACAGACGGCTCTGTGGACTTTGACCAACTTTGGGATGCCTACAAGAATGGCTTTGGAGACCTTCGTGGTAGGTGGATGATGGTATCTATCTTACTGTGGGATAAGTGATATCTTGGCATAAATTATTCCCTGGTGGTGGCCCCTGAAGATCTCTGTGTGCCACAAAACAATGCTGGGCTAAGGAGGGGGGACACTGCTTGCAGGCCAAGAGTCCTTGGTCTTCCTGACTTGTCCTGCAGGGGCCAGACAGTGATTCAAATGCTGCAGTGTCCTGGATTGTCCCTCTTTGTCTCTGGAGCCTGTTCATGTGTCTGCATGGCACGTTTGTGTCCCCATACCCACTGCAATGTGTCTTGTTTTAGGTGACTTCTGGTTGGGCCTGGAGAAGATACATCGCCTTGTCCAAGAGGGAAGATACAATCTCCTGATTGAGCTGGAAGACTGGGAGGGAAATTCCCAGGTGATTCAGTTTGTCTTCAGCCTCGGTGGTGAGAGCACAGCCTACACGCTCAACCTGCTGGGACCTCTGTCTGGAGAGCTGGAAAATGCCATCGGGGACTTCAGGCAGCTGCCGTTCTCCACTCGGGATCGGGACCATGACCTCAAAGCTGACACAAACTGCGCCAAACACCTCTCAGGTCAGTGCGAGCTCTTCCTTCCCAGTGGTGGGCACGTTCCCTTCAACCTTCCACTGTCTGGTGGTGGCCATGAGAGGGACAGTGACCCTGTAGATCCAGACCCCTTTGGTGTTGACCCTGGCTTGTCCCTGGGAAAGCTTCATCCTTGGGAGAGCTGTGCAGGGAACCAGGAGGGAAGCTGAAGCCAGGAGAGGTTCATGATTCAGTTACTGGCCCAAGCATCTGTCTCTGTAACAGTTTTCCTGTTTGCCACCTTGCTTGGAAACCTTTCAAGCAAAGAGGAGGCCAGTCCCCAGGCCGGAGATAGGGCTGCCGAAGGGTTTGAGGGGGTTCTGCATGTAGGAAAGAGCTGCAGGGATTTCCAGACACATCCTGAAGTCCTATAGGATCTGTGCAAAGGTTTCCCAATGCATGGGACTCCTCTTGTAAGGTCCCAAAGACCTGGAAAGCTGTGGAAAACGGGGGCAGCAGCTGCCTTGAACCTGGGTTTGTTTCTGCCTGGAAGTGCTGTGGGTTAAATCTGCCTCTGCGTTGCCTTGGCAGGGGGCTGGTGGTTCAGCACATGTGGCCATGCCAACCTCAACGGGAAGTATTTCCGCTCCATCCCGCGCCAGAGGCATGAGCGCAAGCAGGGAATCTTCTGGAAGACATGGAAGGGCAGGTACTACCCACTGAAGTCAACCACCATGAAAATCCAACCTGCAGCACTGGAACCAGAGCCCTAAAGCTGCCACTTGAGACTTTTGACCTTCTCTGCAGAGCAGACCTGAGCTCCATCACTTGGTGTTTACAGCAAACAAACCCATCGTCCCCAGGCAAGTCCCTGAGGAGTGTTTCTCTTGGTTCACAGCCCTTCAGTGGTACAACACAGCTCCTGGCTAGAAGTAAAACAGCTCCTTGTCGCTGAAACCCCTGGATGGGAGCTCCCAAACCAGAAGGGGAGCCACCAGCAGGGAGATCCACGTCCAGAGCATGCACAATGGTCTTCCACCCTCCTGTGGCAAGCTGTCTGGTGCTTTCTGCCCTGTCTGAACACTTCTGTGCTGGTTTCGATGAGCTGAGGCTGAGGGGGAAGGGAAGCATGTGAAGTGTTTCACTACCCTGAATCCAAGCATTGGGTATGGGGCCTTGCTGTGTCCTGTCTTTCACTGTTGCTCCCAAGTGTTGTCCTATGCACCCTCCTGTGAAAGTCCCTAGAGCCTCCTTCCCTCCCTGGTCCATGGGGCAGGGAGCTTTGGGCAGTTCCATTTGTGCAGCCCCTGCTCTGGTGACTTTAACCCACTGAGAAGATGGATTTTGGTGGGAGGGCTGTAGGACATGCTGTGCAGAAGGGAGACCTCAGGCTTCCTTAGCTTCCCTGGTGCCCACAGCTTTGAAACCCTACAATTCTGGCTGTGCTGGAATTAGCTGGGAGCTGGGGAATCTGCTTCCAGCTCCATGAGATGGTGGGTGGGATCCTACAACCACTTGCACAAGGGCCTGATCCTGCAGGGCTGAGTCTTAAGCTCTGCCTGAAGCCTGCCTTATTGCTGGAGGGGGTTAGGACAAGTGCTAGGAGAGCACAGGTACGAAGCAGTGATGGTCCCTGGGCAGAACCAGCCTTGCTGTGGGCTGTAAACCCCCTGAAGCCTGGGGAGCTGCCTTCTCACAACAGACTCCCCATACTTTGCAGAGTGAGTAGCACCATCCCATCTGCATGCCCCAAAACTTGCTCTAAAGGGCCAGAAGACAACAGGCTTTCTCTGCAAGAGCTGCACCAACCTTGTTGGGTACATATCCTGACGTCACCTCTGCCTTTGGGGAGGGTGTCTGGGGAGAGGTGGGCAACAAGATGCCGTCTTGGGGCTTCCCAAGCATCCCACCCTATTGAAGTCATATTGACTATGATGCTAGAGCTCCTAGCTGCTAAATATTGTAAATAGGCATTTGTAGGATGTTCGATCTTGTCGATGGATTTCCTGTTCTCTAATTTGCTTCCATATTTAAATGCAGTGTTAATAACAATGTGGTGTAATTTATAAATGTTCATGCTGGAACAACCCAACCACGTAGTTTGTGTATTTTAAACTTGTTTTTTTGTACTAAGCTATCTTTTCTGAAGATGTCTTTTAATAAAAACAAGCCTGTACCTGTCCTGCCTGTGGTACTTCTTCCCTGTGAGGGTGCTGAGGCGCTGGCACAGGGTGCCCAGAGAAGCTGTGGCTGCCCCATCCCCGGCAGTGTTCAAGGCCAGGTTGGACACAGGGGCTTGGAGCAACCTGCTCTAGTGGAAGGTGTCCCTGCCCGGGGCAGGGGTTGGAACTGGAGGAGCTTTAAGGTCCCTTCACCCCAAACCATTCTATTATTCTATTCTATGATTTACCACTAGCAGATGGGTGGGAATTGTGTGAGGAAACTTGATTTGCTGGGTGTTCAACCTGAGCTGTGCTTCCTTCTGGGCTCAACTTCCAACTGTTGCCTTATGGAGCTCTCTCGAGATAAATCCCTGCTGTAGCTCCCAGCAGCAGTTTTTATTCTGTTGGAAGTGTATGGACTTCACAAGGGAAAATAAGTTTGGAAACCAGGCCCTGGGGCAGCAAGTTCACAATGTCAATGAGCTGCTCTCCCTGAGGGCAGACCTTTGCACCAGGGACATTCTTCTTGTAGCTGGCTGGAAAACTCTCTGTGAACTCCTTGCACAAGAGCAGAGGCTGCTGTTTAAAGTCAGAGCTGATCAGGACAAGTCCCAAAAAGTAATAGTCTTTTACCTGCTCACACATGCATAGTCAGCTCCAAAAGCACTTGCTGTAACTTCTGGAGGATGGTTACATAGGTAGGAATGAAATGAGCTGGGGATGGAGTAGGAGCCTTGAAGATGATGGAGGTAAGCTCCAGCTGTGCTCATGGTCCCAGACATGATGCTAGAGCTGAAGAAAAGAGCAAGCTGGCCAAGGAAGAGGGACAAAAATTGCTTATTGTAGAAAGAGACAAGAGGCTTCTCTAGACTCCTACAGCAGCTGTATAAATACCTAAACGTGGCCTCAGCTCCTGTGTCTCTCCTCCTCCCCTGGGAACAAACCTGGGGTTAATGATAGCCCCAAGCACAATTGCACAAACAGCCCATTATACCCAGCTCTGCGCTATCTGTCTGCTTACTCTTGGATTCAGGAATACATTTTTAATATTCCATTTGCTTAATTCAAAGCTTGTTTGGTCCCTGGGTGCAGGAGCAGATATGGGACTACTGTGGTTTAGTCTCAATGCTGAAGTGATGAGACTGACTTGGGGTTCACGCATCAGATGGAAACTGGGGAGGGAGCTGTGCCGTATTTATTCATGACCAGACATTTTTGTTGTTCCCCAGTTTTTGGGGAAGAGAAGGCTCAGGGGGGATCTTATTACTTTCTACAACTACCTGAAAGGAGGATGGAGCCAGGAGGGGGCTGGTCTCTGCTCCCAAGGACAAGAGGAAACCTTAAAGCTCCTCCAGTTCCAACCCCTTGCCATGGGCAGGGACACCTTCCACTAGAGCAGGTTGCTTTAAGCCCCTTTGTCCAACCTGGCCTTGAAGAAGCCGGTTCTGGGTCTCTGTTTTCATCTGAAATCCTCCTGGAATCCTCCAGCTCCTTCTTTAACAGCGACTTCAACTATAGCTTGTAACATCTGGGAGTCCCATAAAGGATGTGCCAGCTCCCTCCAGTGGCATAGACAGAAACGGCACCGAGCGCTGTACAAGGCATTCCCACCCTTCCTTGGGTTACGAAGTGCTGTTGCTCCCCAAAACAGGCTGTGCCAACCCGTGGCCCCACAGCAGCTCCAGCCATCATGGTCCGCGCAGGGATCCGAGCCCTCCCTCCTAAACCTCGCCTCAGCTGCTGCTTATCCCGCACGCTCCCGGGGCTGTGTTGGTGCCAGCTGAAGGCTCTGGGGTCTGGCCGTGCTGGGACAGGGCTTTTTGGGACCAGAAGTGCTATGGGACAGCCTGGGGCTGTGGTCTGGTGGGGTGATAGAGGGCTGGTGCGTGTGGAGCTCAGACTCATCAGTAGAAGATTGAACTGCAGCTGATTTGGACCTGGGATTCTCTCTGAGCATCATTAAATCAAGATCAAGGTCATTGAATCAATGTCTCTGCTCCCAAGGAACAAGTGATAGGACAAGAGGAAACGGCCTCAAGCTGCACCAGGGCAGGTTTAGATGGAGATGAGGAACAATTCCTTCCCCAGAGGGTGCTCAGGCATTGGAACAGGCTGCCCAGGGCAGGGCTGGAGTCACTGGCCCTGCAAGTGTTCACACCCTGTATAGCTGAGGCCTCAGTGCCAGGGGTTAGTGGTGGCCTTGGCAGTGCTGGGGAACAGTTGGACTGGATGAGCTTAAAGGTCTTGTCCAACCTTCTTGATTCCATGATTCAAAGAGGGTGTTGCACATCAGGAACCAGTGTCCAGACCCCGCTGTGTTTGAGGCCCTGCAAAGCCAGGAGAGCCCTGACCTGCTGCCCAGAGCCCCCTCCAAATCCAGCCGGCATCCAAATGGCAGAAACAAGTGCTGGGAGATCCGTCAGTGGCGCCTCCAGCCCTTTCTTATACAGCAGCAGAACCCAAACCCCCTTTGGAGTCTGAAACGTGATGCAAAGCCAAGAAACAGCAAATTAATAACATGAGTTCTCCACCCACCAACACTCCCTAGGCCCTGACACCCCCTCCCAGTAACTTCGGCTCTTCTGCTGGGGCTCAGCAGCATGGAGCACAAATCAACTGCACCCAGGACAAGAGGCAGCGTCTTGGGTGAGCATTTTGAGCAAGTTTTTTATCATGCAAAAGAAGCAGCTGATGGCACAGGCCTGTCTGCTTTTAAGGTGGTGTAATATTTAGGGCTTGTAGGACCACTGTTGCTTGAGGCTTGATGGCTTGCAACTGATTTGAGGGCACAGAACGGGTCTGCAAACACATTGCCCCATCAGCAAGAGGTGACACATAGCTGGTTTTGGTGACACGACACTGAATTTCCATAACATGAGCCTTGGAGATGCATCACTCCTAACACCGAGTCATCACCTTCACTCGCTTTAGCCTGTGTTAAAGCTCTCGACAGGCAGAGAGAGCTGGGAGAGAGTTTGTTCAGCCTGGAGAAGAGAAGGCTCCTTAAGGGGAGACCTTAGAGCAGCTCCAGTGCCTAAAGGGGCTCCAGGAAACCTGGAGAGGGGCTTTGGACAAGGGCCTGTAGGGACAGGCCAAGGGGAATGGCTTTAACGGAGAAGCTGTGGCTGCCCCATCCCTGGCAGTGTTCAAGGCCAGGTTGGACACAGGGGCTTGGAGCAACCTGCTCTAGTGGAAGGTGTCCCTGTCCGTGGCAGGGGGCTGGAACTGGAGGAGCTTTAAGGTCTCTTCAACTCGAACCATTCCCTGATGGTTCTATGCTATCTTTCCTTGCACATCACAGCAATAATAATTGCTGGAGTTGCTTTTGCAGGAGGGAGCCGTCGTCTTCCTTGCGACCATTTGTTGCAACCCCAGATCACACCCATTAGCCCAGACGGCTGGGAGGAGGTCACCGAAGCAGCACCCCCGGGACCTTCCCCGGGCGCTCCCTGGGGCTGCTCCAGCCGCTCGGGGCTGACCCCCCCCGGCCCCGCACCGGGCAGTGCCCGGCGCCGCGCACCCCGCGGAGGCCCCGCCCCTCCGTCAAGCCCCGCCCCTCCACTAAGCCCCGCCCCTCCCCTCCAGGCCCCTCCTCCCCCGGCTCCCGGCCCCGCCTCGGCTCAGGCACCCCCAAACCCCGCCCTTCCCCTCCGCTGCCCTTTTGCGATTGGACAGCGTCGCCCGCCACTCAGAGGCGCGCCCGTTGTCTATTGGTCAGCGCTGATGGGTCTGGCGCGGCGCCCGCCTCCTGCTGGCTCTGGCGGGCGCTGATAGGCGGCGGCGGGAGCTGTCCTGTTCTCCCCCTCCCGTCGCTCCCGGCTGGGCCGCGGTCGGTGCCTGGCAGCAGAGGGTCGGCGCCGCCATCGCCATGGGCACCCGGGACGACGAGTACGACTACCTCTTCAAAGGTACCGCGGCCTCGCCGTGCGCGCCGCTCCGCCCTGCCCGGCCCGCCAGGCCTCGCCGCTCCGGGCCCGGGGCGGCCGCCGCGGCCTTTGTGCGCGGGGCGGCTCTGCCCGGCCTCGGCGGGGCCTGCCTGGGCCTGGCGCCGGGCCCGCTGCCGGCTTGTAGCGGGGGAGCCCCGCGGGAGTGCCCCGCGGCGGGGCTGCGCGCCGGCAGCGGGCGGCTGTGATCCGCGGGGGCCTGGGGCGGGGCCCGGCCCGGGGTTGCCGCAGGCGGGGGTGGCCCGAGCGATCGCCCCCGGTGCGAGCCGAGCGGGGGACACGCGGGTTCCGCTGGCGAACTGCTCGCGGGTGCCCGCGGAGCGCCGGTAACGAGCCGGGAGGGGGAATAGCGTTGGTTCGGCTGTGCCTGGGGTTGTGTTAGTGCTTCTGTGCCCGTACCTGAGGCGTTTGGGTTGTCCAGCACCTGCCGCGGCTGGGCGGGGACACGGGTGGCTGCCGGTGCGCCCGGTGCTGCTCCGCCGCTGCCTCAGCTGCGGTTTAGTGTCACCGGCGGGTAAAGGTTGCCGCGGGTCAGCGTCCTGCGTGTGTGAAGGTGCCTGGTTGAGCTGTTCCCCGCAGCGTCCCACCTCCCTGCCTTTGAGGACCGAGCAGCGGTGTGGATGGGTCTCACACGTTTGCCTCCATGTTTGCTTCGTGCATTGGCTCATCTGTTGGAAGCCCTGGCTGGATGTGTTTGCCTGTTCCGCGTGTTTGCTTTGCAGCCTTCAGGATAGTGAGGGTGGAAAACCCCCTGGTTTCTTCTCTGTATAACACACAAGACTAACCTCCAAAAATATGCTCAGCTGTCTGGGGCTAAACTAGTTTCCTTCTGAAGTCAATCCACCATCTATTTCCCAAGTGGTTTAAGAGCCAGGAACTTGAAAAGCAAAACGTTTTACTTCTTTTCTTTCTTTCTGTGAATAGCCAATTAGGCAAAACTGCATTCACCTTTGAAATGTGTTTTGAATTCTATCTGGAGTGAAACTGCACCTAAAGCTGTTTGGTCAGGAACCATCCTGCTGTGTTGCTACTGCAGAGGAACTTGGCATAGTTTTGTAGCACTTAATGAAAAATGGGGGGGGGAGAGAATTGTCCTTTTCTCTGTGTCTTTTGGGTAGGGGTAGTTGTGTGGGTTTGCTTTGGGAAATAAACCCTCCTCATCTTTTCCTTCCTTCCTTCTTGGCTTTTTGGAACTAGGCAAGACTTAATGAATATAAATGGGACCAAGTGGGATGACATCTCTGCTGTAGGACCACCTCCCCTTCCTTTTCCTCCTGCCCTGGCCAATAATGGAGTTAAACATCAAGGGGAATTGATGTCACGAAGAAAAATCATGCCCAGAGGTTTGGTTGGCTTCTGGTTTAGCCCCTTCTTAGCTACATACTTCTGGTTTCTGAACTGTCTTCTCTCTGGTTTGTGTAGTGTCAGAGGTTGAAATAGCAATGGAGGAGTCTAGGAAAGATTATTTTTATGCAATTTAAGATTTGACCATTTCCACTGCCCCCTGTTTCCAAAGGAAATCTTGTTGGGACCCTGATTTTTAGCTTTTACAGTTGCACTTGTGTCAGAAGTTTGCATCCTTGTGTTGTAATATTATTTAGGATGCTCCAGTTGAATGCAGTGTTGCTTTAAAGTCACAATTTTGACTTTGATTTTAATATAGTGGAAGATCTGGAACTGCTTGTGCAGGGACTTCTGTTATTTAGCATCGATTGAGCAACCTGCTCTAGTGGAAGGTGTCCCTGCCCATGGCAGGGGTTGGAACTGGAGGAGCTTTAAGGTCCCTTCACCCCAAACCATTCCATGATTCTGTGATTATATTAATCAGCTTTATGCAAAAGGTAAAAGGCAAAGGGCCCCATTTAGTGTTAGTCTCTTGCATGTGACATAGTGCCTATAAACCAGTTGGCTAGGGGTGAAAATGGCCAAGGAGTTTGTAGCAACAGTCTCTGCGTGGAGCTGGCTCGCTGTTCCTGGTGTTCCCTCATTCGTGGTGTCCATCAGCTTCTGCTTCAGGACCAGCCATTTCCAGCGGGAGAGCCCAGCATCAGTTGGCTTATCGGGTCTGGCACACAGTAGGCAAAAACTAATTTAAGGTTTGGTGGCCCTCTGGGGCTGTGAGTGTGGTCATAGGCAAAGCTGCTCTGCATAGCCAGGGCCTCTTTATCTGTATTCCCAATTTCCCTTTCTTCTGCCTGCATCCCGATAGTCAGAACTGCTCATTGATCACCACAAAGTGACTGAGGCAGCCTTTGGGAGAAGCAGCTGGGTTGTGGCTGTGGGGCTGTGCAATGTAATGAGGCTGTGAGGATCCTGGGGATGTGTTTTGGTGATGGAGCCCAAGCAAAGCCGGTGGCTCCGGGTTCTGCTCCCATCTGGGTTTCTAGCTGGGATGGTTAAAAAAAGCAGAAGCTTCTCATGATGACTTTTGAATGAGTTTGATCTGGAACAAAATTCATGACCTTTTAATAGTAGTTAAAATATTGGAAGCCTTGTAGCTACACAAATGTGATGTGCCCATGAATGTCCCTCTCCAGCAGAGGACCTGTTATCAGGGTTTGTTTTCAATCTCATGCTGGCTCATGCAAAAGGAAGGAAAAAACACCCAGAGAAAGGGAGTTTGCTTTTACCTTTGTGGGATTTTAGAGTGCTCTGATGAGAGCTTAAGCCTAACAAAGCTTGTGCTTATGGCAAATGTCAGGTCAGTCATCAATACCTGGCAACGTGATGGGCTTAATGTTCTAATGAGCTTTGCTTCTGTGGTCTCTGCTAGGGAGAGTGTTCATCTCGATTGGTCAAAAGAATATATTTTTTGCCACATTTATAAACCAGCGTGTTTAAAATTTTATCATAAACTTGATCATCTTATTTTCTGATTGACAATATCTTGCCCTGGGTCTTTGCTTGTGTCTAGCTCTGTGCCAGGATCCTGAGGTCTGCAGCATGTCTTGGGTTGTAGGACTGTGGTCTCCTTGGGTGGCTGTGGGTCTGTGTGTTGAACCCTAGTGAGGAAGCAGAGTGATGATGGTGACTGAGCTGTGCTGTTGGCAGACAGCTGATGTGGTGAAGGGTAACCCCCAGTCTGGCACAGTGGCGTGAAGGAGACTTCATTGGTTCTGGTGAGATGTGTTTAGGATTCAGGCTCTCGGATCTGATTCATAATTTGCTTTTCTACTCTGGCAAGACTTGTGCATTTGAACAGGCAGTGCTGTCCGGTGGCCTGTTCCCAAATGTAGGAACTTTATCAAGGTCTAATCACTTGGACCCAAATCTGGAAGGTATCTTCTTGCTTGATTCCTGGAGAAAACAAAAGTTTGTGGATACTGTGTGCTTGTGCACTTTCAGTCTTTGTCTCTTTCTCCTGACAGTGAAAATGCCTGTTTGATGCTCAAGGTTGAGTATTAAGGATGCACTGCTATAACATAGAGGGAACATTACTTACTGAGTTGGGATCTGGCTGCCTTCCTTTGTCACTTCTGCATACAGTAACTCCTCAAAAATGCTCTTTCAAGTTCTGCTAGGACCCAGAGCAACCCAGGAGAGGGGGAGCATGGTGCTTTGCTGCAGCTTTGCCTGGTGATTGCAGCCGAGGCGAGTAACCAGCTAAAATAGCTCAGGACCCCCTGAATTTCTTCCTGTGACAGATGGAGTTAATGACCTGAGAGCCATTTGCATGGTTTATGCACAAAGCTGATGGTTCTAAAATGCCAGAGGATAGGATGTCGCCAGAACCTGGAGAGGAGGATGTGCTTTCTCCAGCTGCAGATTGATGAGAAGGTAATTCCCTTTGGAAACAGCTGGAAGCTTCAGGGTTTTTCCAAGCTGGTCTAGCTTGTATGGTGGATATTCTCACCTCCTCTTCCTCATGGTCAGGACTTTGAAGTAGGCTACAGCCTCCCCTTAAGCCAGCAGATCACTGTGTAAGATGGGTGAGCTTTGGAACACCCGGTGGAATTAGTGATGAAAAACTGTTGGTCTGGAAAATAAAGCTAACAGAATCCTAGAGTTAGAACTCCTCCTCAAATCTCTTTATATATATGTTCTCATATGCTGGAGACAAGAAGGCTCCTTAAGGGGAGACCTTAGAGCAGCTCCAGTGCCTAAAGGGGCTCCAGGAAACCTGGAGAGGGGCTTTGGACAAGGGATGGAGGGACAGGCCAAGGGGAATGGCTTTAACCTGCCAGAGGGGAGGCTGAGATGAGCTCTGAGGCAGAAGCTCTTCCCTGTGAGGGTGCTGAGGCGCTGGCACAGGGTGCCCAGAGAAGCTGTGGCTGCCCCATCCCTGGCAGTGTTCAAGGCCAGGTTGGACACAGGGGCTTGGAGCAACCTGCTCTAGTGGAAGGTGTCTCTGCCCGTGGCAGGGGTTGGAGCTGGAGGAGCTTTAAGGTCCCTTCCAACACAAACCACTCTGGGATTCTATGATTCTACCCTATACAGTGGTTTCTGCTGTTTGCCGGTGAGGGCAGAGCAGTGTGAGGAGGTGATTTGAGCTCTCCCAGGTGGGACATTGTGGCTGCCTGTTCCTGCCTGTGGCCGTGGGACCCACCAGCTGCCTGTTCCTGCCTCTGTTGTGCTCTGACTGTTCAGCTGTGCCAGCACAATTGTCTGTCTGTGCCCTCAGCCAGATGAGGCGAGGGGGGAGTTCGGAGCATTGCAGCCATCTCCCGGCGCAGCTCCGGAGCGCTAACAGGGCTACAGCAGAAGTTTGGGAATGTGCTGGCAGTGTGCTGCCAGGGCTGTGTCCTGAAACAACAGCCTCAGCAGCAAAAAACTGTGATAACGCTGAAAGATGAGTATGATCCTTAACCCTGGGAGAACGCTGGTGAGCTTATGCTGGAAGTGTGGAATGACAAGAGTCGCCTGTAATCTGTTGTGGAGGGATCAGGAATGTTTTCTGCCCATGTCTGCTTTTCTATAGGAAAACCAGATTGTTGAATGAGGAAGATCCACAGATTGGTAGTGGAGTAGGACATATTCCCAAGATTGAAGAAACTTCCTGACAGTGACTTGCCTTTGCTCAAACCCGGGTGCTGTTAGCTTGAATCCCAAAGGCAGACGTGACACAGGATTTGCTGTGACTAAGGGAGGTGGCTTAATTGCTTTTAGTCTGTTTCCCTTTTGTTATTTCTTGCTCTGGTCAGTAATACAGGGATTTAAGAAAATGGAGCTAATGCACCTACACAAATAATAAAGAACCTGGAATACCAGCTCCTGTCTCGGGAGCTGTTGAGGATGAGGTCTCATGCAGAGCCTGGTGCAGCGTGGCTGGGTGTGAAGCAGCAGGATGGCAGAGCTGCAGCCCTGAAGGAGGGGGAAACTCCTACTACAAGATGCACCTTTTATCTTTTCCTTCCAGTAGAGCTGGGGTTTGTGTGCTAAAGATCTCCCTGCACTACCATTCCTCTGTTAACATGGCAACACCTCGTGTGGAGGCAGAGATTTTGAGCTCATCTTTTCCTTCTCCCGCAACCTCCGAGAGCTTGTTTTGCTGGCTCAAGTTCTGCTTTGCTTTGTATTTGCTTTGTATTTGTAGGATCAAACGTCTCCCATTTTCCCCTTTTTGTGGTGAACATATTTATGAATTATTGAAATAAAACAACCTGTATGGCCCCAAAAGGGTCTGCAAAGAATTAATTCCACTTCCTGTGGCTTTCTGTTTTTTGAAATAGAGTAGGTTTATACTGTACACAGGCTTTTGTCAGCCTCTTGCCATGTTCTTGACTTTAGTGTTAACATGTGGGTTTGGGGGTCCTTTGGGGGCTTGGGAAGCAAGCTATGAGTAGTAAAAGGTGGCATCAGTGTAAGTTTCTTCTATGTTTATCTAGCTTGCAACTCCTCTGTGTCCTGCATGGCAACGTAGCAGCCAAGTAGCTCCCCTGCAGGGTGTAAACGCTGGGATGAAGAGTTATTATCTAAAATACTGTCTTTTCTTTCAGTTGTGTTGATTGGAGACTCTGGAGTTGGGAAGAGTAACCTCCTGTCCCGTTTTACACGCAATGAGTTCAATCTGGAGAGTAAGAGCACCATCGGAGTGGAATTTGCCACCAGGAGCATCCAGGTGGATGGGAAGACGATAAAAGCCCAGATCTGGGATACTGCAGGACAGGAACGATACCGTGCCATTACCTCAGCGTGAGTACCAGGGCTTTGCTCAGGCTGCGAGCAGAGTTCTAGCAGAGCTGGTGCAGAGAAACTTATGGGTAGAGAATTAATGAAACACATTTGGGATACATGACAAAATCATTATGACAGACTTCGATGTAGATCCAAGTCATAAGATACCAAATACTTTTGTGTTCTTTGATTAATATAAGGAAAGTCATTTTTTGTATATTATAGAAAAAAATGACAGCTTAAATCAAAAGGGTAGGACGGCCTGTTTTGAGTCTTGTGATGTGGGTTTTTTACCTGCCCTGAATGTGTTGTCTTCCATCAGAAACAGCACTCATTCCCCATGCTGAAGCTGGATACTGTTTGGCATCAAGCTGTGGTGTAGGCACGGTGGCTTCTATCTCCATTGCCCCCTCAATCTTGAGACTGAGGGCATTTTTAGGACAGTCTGGAGCCGCAAACTCCCCTGAAACCTCAATGACTTTGTATTAATCACAACCCTGAAAATTAGGTCCAAGAGTGCACGCCGAATAACCAGTAAGGAAGGGAACTGTGGTACTACTGACAGCAGCATTAGGCACATCCCTGCTTAGAACAGTGGTGCTGAGAAGCTTTTATGCACAGCACCTTGTTGATCCAGCCAGTGTCTTAAGATGTAACCTCTGGGTATGGCTGTTTTATGCAGGTAGTAGGCAGAAGTATATTTGGGGGGACAGGGTGGGAGAGAACCCTATTGGCAGGCCTGGTTATCCAGGGCATGTTGTACTCAGTGAATTGAAATTTAGCGTTACAGATGTATATTAGTTTTTAAAGAGACTGACTTGTTTCTGAATCAGGCACAGATTGAGCCATTTGTGTTAACCTCAAGGTAAGTGGAGCTTTCTCATTGGGGTGAAATAGGGTAATGCAGAATAGATGGGAGAACAATGAAGAAGAGCATGGAGTCCAAAGGGAATAACCTCTAGGGAAGGAATGCAAAACAAAGGAATGCAGAAGCAGATGGAAGTGGTGATTTCAAATTGCATCTTGGTAGTGTGTTTTTCAAATGTGTTTTCTGGTTTGGGACACTGAAGTTGTTCTTACTGCTGGAAAAGCATGAAAACTGCTGCCAAGTCTGGTTCCACAACAGACTGGCTGATGAGAAGCAGTTCATCTTTGGTCCTGTGCTCCTGCCTCTCCTCTGTGCTGGCACAAGCTCTTGCTTGACACATGGCTGGGCCAGTTGAGCTTGCTGAGCCAGCACACCACCAACCAGCAGTAGAAAGGGAATGTTTTCTGCTGACTTGGTGTCCTGAATCAGTTCAGCGACGTGGCAGCCAGGTGCTGGTGGAGCAGAGAAGTGGTGGGATGGTGTGGAAGAGAGATGTGGATGTTACAGGGTTGCTGGTACTGACTGGCTTATGCTGTCCTGAGCCCTTGGCTTGAGTTGAAATGGGCCCAACCTGTAGTAACCAGTATAGAAGAGCCAGATAACAAACCACCAGGTTTATTGGTGGAACTCAGGCAGAACTCTCTAAAGGATTGTGCCTTCTGGTTTCAGATATTACCGTGGTGCTGTTGGGGCTCTTCTTGTCTATGACATTGCCAAACATCTCACCTATGAGAATGTGGAGCGCTGGCTAAAGGAGCTTAGAGATCATGCAGACAACAACATTGTCATCATGCTGGTGGGGAACAAGAGTGACCTCCGCCACCTGAGAGCTGTGCCCACCGATGAGGCCCGGGCTTTTGCAGGTTTGTAGCCAATGCTGCTGGGTTTGTGCTTTCTGAATGTGATGATGTTGGTGCAAGCTGTTGGCCAGGACTGATCTTTCACCTCAAGTTTATTTTTGACCCTAAAAAAGGCATTTAAGATTGTCTTAAAAGTGAAAATCTCTTGGTTTATGAAATTGTGTGTGTGGTTGGTTGGGTTTGTGGGTTTGGGTTTTTGTTTTGTTTTTCAATGTAGTGGTAGTACATGGTTTTTGAAACTGTCCTTGAGCTGCTGATAGCTGCAGATGAAACACTTCCTCTAGCAGGGCTGGACACAGTGAGCAACATTTAGAAGAAAAAATGTCACAACAGAAATATAGAATATCACAACCCAAAATGTCTTTCCTTCCTTCCTTCCTTCCTTTATAGAGGGCTGGTCCTGCTGAGGTACAGGTCAGTGTGGACAGCAGCAAATGAATACTGAACCTTCTCGTACGTGGTAGAGTTTCTGCCTCAGAGCACGGGTGCATAGAGTAGTGTCATCTAGTTTCATTTATCAGACTTGGAGACTCATAATCTCCAAGACTCCAGATTCCCAAGTTTTTCTTGGGAGAAATCAAGTGGGGTTTGTGAGCTGCTGCCACTGCATTACTTTACTCTCTTCCTTATGCTGCAGAGCCTGTACAGGCCATGCATGGGACATTCAGCTTAACTTTGTGTGGCTATCAAGCTTGGAGGTGGAATTTGAATGTATAGCCTTTAAAATCCTTCTAGGAATATTGCTAGGGCTTGCTTAAACGTGTTCGGAAGTTTGCTAGTAAGCAAGTCCCCTGTTACTAGTAAAACCACTATGAATTTCAGATGAATGAGAAGTGCAGTCTGTGCAAGAGAAGCAGTAAGTTAGTAGGCACCCTGCATAGTGCATTACTTGGTTCAACATCTTATTTTTGCCCCTGACTTCCTGCTAAGGCTGATTTTTAAATAGCTAATGATGGTGCAGGGATTAACATGAGCTCTGGGACTGAAATTTGCCTGTTTCTGGGCAGGTACAGTGTCATTCTAGGTGTGATGTTTAGGTGTTAATCAAAATCTGTTTTTCTTTAAAGAAAAAAATACTGTCTTTTGCACTGTTGCTTGACTGAACAAGGGGGCTGGAGCAGCTCCCGTATGGAGCCAGGCTGAGAACATTGGGGCTGTTCAGCTGGAGAAGAGAAGCTGCGTGGAGACCTCAGAGAAGCTTCCAGGGTCTGAAGGGGGCTACAGGGGTGCTGGAGAGGGACCTTCATCAGGGACCGGAGTGATAGGACAAGGGGGAATGGGTTTAAACTTAAAAGTTCAGGTTAGACATAAGGAAGAAGTTCTTTACTGTGAGGGTGCTGAGGCGCTGGAACAGGTTGGCCAAAGAAGTGGTAAATGCTCCATCCCTGGCAGTGTTCAAGGCCAAGGTGGACAGAACCTTGGGCAACATGGTCTAGTGTGAGGTGTCCCTGCCCATGGCAGGGGGGTTGGAACTAAATGATCTTAAGGTCCTTTCCAACCCTGACTATGATTCTATGAACAAGGGCTGTGGTGAGGACAATGTTCTCACAAGTGGTCACAGGGGACACTGCTGAAACACCAGCAGCTAAATAATTGGTGCACCAAGTTCCTAATGTAATAGGAAAACAAAAAAAGACTGTGCCCCATCTGGTTTGGCCTAAAAATTAAGGTGAAAACCTCAAAGTAAATATGAAATGAAGTGATATTACAATTTTTAATTGAACCACTTATCTATTACAGAGAAAAATAACTTATCTTTTATTGAAACTTCTGCTCTGGATTCAACAAATGTAGAAGAAGCCTTCAAGAACATCCTTACAGGTATGGTTTTGTTTTTTGGAGGACCTCCTGAGGTAGTAGATCTTCTTCATGGGCATGTTTTGTAGTTACCTAGAATATTTGGGAAGTGAGTGTTAGGAATGATGGTTAGTTTGCAAGCCTTCTAATCTTAGCTTTGTGTTCTGCCTCTCACCCCACACATAGCTTTCTGCTCAAGAACCTGGAGGTTTCTAGCCTCCTGATGAAGAGCCATGAAGATGCTGCGAGGGCTGGAGCAGCTCTGCTCTGGAGCCAGGCTGAGAGAGCTGGGCTGGGGCAGCCTGGAGAAGAGAAGGCTCCTGAAGGGGAGACCTTAGAGCAGCTCCAGTGCCTAAAGGGGCTCCAGGAAACCTGGAGAGGGGCTTTGGACAAGGGCCTGGAGGAACAGGATAAGGGGAATGGCTTTAACCTGCCCGAGGGGAGAGCGAGATGAGCTCTGAGGCAGAAGCTCTTCCCTGTGAGGGTGCTGAGGCGCTGGCACAGGGTGCCCAGAGAAGCTGTGGCTGCCCCATCCCTGGCAGTGTTCAAGGCCAGGTTGGACACAGGGGCTTGGAGCAACCTGCTCTAGTGGAAGGTGTCCCTGCCCGTGGCAGGGGTTGGAGCTCAATGAGCTTTAAGGCCCCTTCCAACCCAAACCAGGCTGGGATTCTGAGAGGGGAAAGTGCCGTGTAATTCGTCAGTATGTTTGTTCTGTTTCTTGAAAAGCTCTTTAAGATCCATACTGTGAACATGAGCAGTTGGGAAGATCCAGTTCCTGTCTGTTCCTTACCATAGCTGAATTCTAGCCCAGTAAAATAAACGAATAAACTGAACTTGATAAGCTATCTCCTAGCAGCCTCCTGGGCTCCCAAAAGTGTTGAGATTGAGCAGTTCAGGTACAGTGGGGATGTGGTTAGTGAGACTGTGTAGTCCTGAAAAGGCCATTCCTAAAGTGATTACCTGGGGGAGAATCATCCTTCTGAGGAGAAGAAACCTGGGAAAATGTGCTGTGTAAAGCAGTGAGTTGGGAGCAACCATGGAGGGATTTGGAGGAGGGAAGAGGGTGGGATCAGCAGGATAGGAGTTTCCTTACTGGCCACCAGTTTGAGGGATCACTAAAGGCTGGGGTGGGAACCCAACCAACCGAAGAAAACCCCACCAAAAGTAAAGAAACCCCAAACCAGCAAAAAAAGCTGAAGGTAGTAGCCAATGGGAACAGTAGCTTTGGTTAAAGGTTTCCATTTTAAACAGTGTAAATATGTCCACTTCTTAATAAACACATAAACAAACCCCACAGAGTTCCCCATGATTTTTAATCCTCACTAAAGACTTTGGGTGTTGCTGTTTTGAGGCTGTGGCTGCACGAATGTGACCATAATATTTACCACAGATTTCCAGGGAGGTCCTTGCCCTTTTCCTGTTTCACAATAGAGGGAAGTTGGAGCAAGGACTGTAGTCAGTGAAATACGTAGATTAAAAAGTTTTCAACTGAAGATATTTCTACTCCCTGCAGTTGAAATGGTTTGTTTCTGAAGGCTTTGACCCTTGCAGTCTCTCTTTGGTGGTTACAGCTTTGTGCTTTCAGACATAGATTAATTTGAGTCAAATTCATCTCTCAGGAAAAGCATTTTTAGATCAATATGGAGCTTTATGGGACCATGTGGCTTTTACTGTCATAGGTGGGAGAACGGATTTGTTGCAGGGAGGAGTAGGCAGTTCTGTCATTTGGTAGTAGCAGCAGCTTGACAGAAGCTGAAGTGTGAAATAGAGACCTGTCACTGCTGCTGCACAATGATGTTCTGCATCCCGTTAATTGGGGTGTCTAATTGTGCTGCCTTGTTCTTTAATTAAAAATGATTCCCTACTTTAGAACTGAGGATTCTCCCTGTGATCCAGAACCCCCCATGTGCTGGGCTGATCCCCAGAGCGTGAGCAGCAGGTCAGGGAGGGGATCCTGCCCCTCTGCTGTGCTCTGGGGAGACCCCCCTGCAGTCCTGATCCAGCTCTGGGGCAGCAGCACAAGAGGGACGTGGAGCTGCTGGAGCGAGGCCAGAGGAAGCCCCGGAGCTGCTGCGAGGGCTGGAGCAGCTCTGCTCTGGAGCCAGGCTGAGAGAGCTGGGCTGGGGCAGCCTGGAGAAGAGAAGGCTCCTGAAGGGGAGACCTTAGAGCAGCTCCAGTGCCTAAAGGGGCTCCAGGAAACCTGGAGAGGGGCTTTGGACAAGGGATGGAGGGACAGGACAAGGGGAATGGCTTTAACCTGCCAGAGGGGAGATTGAGATGAGCTCTGAGGCAGCAGCTCTTCCCTGTGAGGGTGCTGAGGCGCTGGCACAGGATGCCCAGAGAAGCTGTGGCTGCCCCATCCCTGGCAGTGTTCAAGGCCAGGTTGGACACAGGGGCTTGGAGCAACCTGCTCTAGTGGAAGGTGTCCCTGCCCGTGGCAGGGGTTGGAGCTGGAGGAGCTTTAAGGTCCCTTCCAAACCAAACTATTCCATGATTGTATGATTCCTGCTCTTTTCTTATTTAAAAAGCTTTTTAATAATACCCACGTTCATGGAGTCATTGAACAAGAACGTGATAGGAAGCCCTGTGGCGGAAGACAGTAAGGAATCTTAATAACTTTTCCAGACAGAGCTGACGTGTCCATTACAGAGCTGGAAAGCCAGCCAGATGTTACATGCCACAGCTGCTGAGACTAGATCCCCTTTCACAGCTCTCACGTTAAAATCTTCTTGTTTCTTGGGTTCTTGCATCAACTCTGACAGCTTGCTCTGACGTGTGCTGTGTTGGAGGCCACGTCCTTCTGTGCTCTGAGCAGTGTGTTCTCATTGCAGAGATCTACCGCATTGTTTCGCAGAAGCAGATTGCGGACCGCTCTGCGCACGACGAGTCTCCTGGCAACAACGTTGTGGACATCAGTGTCCCACCAACCACCGACGGACAGAAATCCAACAAACTCCAGTGCTGTCAGAACCTGTGACCTCCTGTAGATGACTCCTGTGCCCTCCAAATTCGTCTGTGCTTCATTTAGAAACTTGTGTGCACTTCTTATCTCCTGTGATTCAGTGACTCCCTCTTCCCTCCTTTATCCCATTCCCAAGTCCTCCCCCTCTTTCATCTTAGAGCTTTAATCGTAGGGCTAACATCCCCCTGCCTCTGAACTCCCCTTCCATGTGGTGACTTTTGGGCTTGAAATGTAGGCACTGATCTGATAGACATGTTTGTGTTGGAACATCTGCTGCTGGATATTATCCCATGAAACACTCTCCTCAAAGGTTTTTGAGGTTTTTTGGGGAGAGAAACCATGGGGACTTGACTATAACAGTTGAAGAAATAACTACATTTAGGTGACAAGGGTTTTCCCTCCCAGTCTTGTGTTTCTGTAAACATGGGGGAGAAATTAAAAGAAAATAGCTGTCCTACCTACCAAATGCTCTGTTTCTGTCCTGATCAAGTCTCACAGTGAGGTTCTTAGTGGCTGCACACACATAAGAACTCTGAAAATAACATTACTTTATATGTAATTACCCCTAATACAGTTTGTCTGGCTGTGGAGCTTACAGTTTCCTGCTTGGGGAATCTTCCTCTCTCCTTGTTTTATTTGGGAACAATGAAGTATGTCTGCATTGCTTTCTCTGCCACCCCGAATGCCTGTGCTGCGTGTGCAGGCTCTCTGATGTGGCTTAATATTTATTCATGGCTTCTGTTAATCAGTTCACATTATTGTACAGTAAGTGCCAGCATCTTGATTTCAGAAACCTTTTGCAACCTGTACAAGTAGCTTATTTTGTACTGTAGGTCAGTGTTGGAAAGCAGGAGCTTCTATAGTTCCAGGGTTGGTTTTTGTTTGGTTTTGGTTTTGCATGCTGCTTTTTCTCTAGATCTCTCCTACCCCTGTTTGAGTGAGTGAAGCAATATGTTCATGTCACCTATAGACCTGCACTTGTAAGGGGTTTGGTTGTTGTAGAGGAACACGATAATACATTTTGTAAAACTGTCTTGAACTTTCTCTTCCTGACCTTTCACTATTGACCTTGTGCATAATCTTCTTGACCTCTACTAAAATACGTGATATTAAGACTTCACTTAATAACTACTAAGCTGTTGTTTTCCTCTTACTCAGTTTTACTGAACTGCAGACTGTAACTCTCAAATGATTGTACTTCACCTGATGTAAGGGATTTGTCAGCAGCAGCGCTACTACAATACTTTGTTTTGCTGAATGGGAAGAATGTTACCACAACTTGGTGTAGCCAGTCTCTTGCTAGCTTGTGAACATCTTCTGTGATGGCTTTTCATCCTCCACTAGCTCTTACACACTTGGCATCCCCTCTGGTACATGCTGAATGTTATGATGAGGCAAATATTGGGTGAAACTCTCGAAAGGAAGAGTTGGAGACCATCTGCTGCTCTCTGAAGCAATTTGCAGTGAATTTTTGCTCTGTATTCTGAGACTGTACCTCACTTGATGCCTATTAGTGAGTTGATTTTTTTTCTTTTCTGATACAAAGCAAATAGGAAACTGTGAATTGTTCGTGAAGAGGAAATCTGACATTCCAGTCTCAACTGTTCTGTCTGGTTGTGTAATAAAATTAAGGGCGGTTAACTCTGATGGTTTTTCTTTTATAAGACTTCCAGACCAATGCCTTTAATTTTGTACTGTCTGCACCCAGAGGGCTGTAGCTCATAGCAAAGGGTGCACATGGTGCCTAAACACTTCCGCTTTTCACCTTTGTTTATAGAGGCGAAAGGGTTCCTGCTTGCAGCCTCATCCCATTGAATGAGGATAAGGATTCCTCTTTAGGCTCTGTCCTAAAGGGGTCCCAGTTCAGGAAGCACCTTTCAACACTTTAATAGTGTCCTGTTGAGAGAAGGTGCAGCCAGTGGGAACTGGGGCATCTTCTTTTTGGTGGTCCTAGACCAAAATGAGATGTGCAGGGCTGGCAGAGGAGCACCCCATCAGAGTGGAAAATTCCGAGGTAGCGAAAATACTTCATTCAAGAGCAGGTGGACACTAGCGGAGCTGAGCTCCTTAATTTTTGAACAAAACTCTTCATTAAATGAGTTTGAAATAGTGTGAGGAAGAATCATGATGTTAAGATGACTTATTATTTGAGGGTGAGGTATGAACAGGTTTACTCTGCAAATCCTATCCTTAACATGAAGCTTCTAACTCAACCTGGTGCCCTATAAGAAGCTGAGAAGCTCTTTAGTCACTTCCTTGTCTCTTAAGAGATTTTCTTTAGTCTTTGGCTTTGTGGGAGACTCTAAACTTTGCCTTGGAGTCCAAGCAAAAGCTTCATGTCTAGGGCTTAAATGGCATTAAATTATACAGGTATCGAAGAGCCCTTGTACAACTTCACTGTGCACTGACCAAGGCCCCCTCAGAGCAGGTGGATTTGGGGCCTGTGCTGTTCATGCCAGGGGGGCTGGGTGGTTCTGAGCTCTGCTCTGTGATGTGGAAAGCCTTTTGCTGCAGGGCTGTTTGGTGTACCTGAAGCGTGGGAAGCATATGTGTGGCACTCACACAGTTGATGTGAGCACTATAAGGAGTGGTTTTACCTGCTGTGGTCACTTGGTTTATTAGACTATGTATCAGCTCTTTCCTAGATCACTGTGCTGCTCTCCAGGCAGTCAGAGGTGCAGGATGCTCTTGCCTAGACTAAGCACAGGACCATTAGTGCCAATAGAAACAGGATGGGACCAGTTCTGCCTGGTAAAACCATCTTCTTGTGTGCAGACAAGGGAAAATGCTTTTGATCTTGAGTACCATTGGTGCTGAAAGCATTGTATGCTCCTCAAACTATAGCTACAACCCAGCCTGCTGCTGGTGATGGCTACTGGAATTGCAGGGGGGAAGGCTTGGAGTTGTCCTGAGGAAGCTTGAACTGTTGAAGAGCTGTCTGACTTTGAGTAGCTCTCCAATAGGCCAGGCTCCTTAACCACGCTTTTCTGGTGTCAGAATAACAGTTCAGTGCAACCTCACCTGGTCTGCTTCATGCTGCAGCTTTGCTGGCTCTGTGGCTCTCAGTATTACTGTTGGGGGGGGGAAACAGACAAGGTTCCAGCTCTCTTCCATGTGCCATAAGGGATTTGAGAGCAGAATCTGGCTTATGTAAAACTCCTGATGGCAGGAAAGCTGCCTGTGAGAGAAGGAACCTGTGCTGTACTTGCTTTACTTAGATGTGGAGGATGACTTTCAGCTATCTATTCAAACATAACACTAAAAAGCACTGGGTGGCAGTAATATAAACCTCAATTGAAGGTTTATATTACTCAGTTGAAGAGAACACTGATAATCTAGAATGGATCCTCCAGTGCAGAATTAGACAGGAGTTCTTTCTGCTAACTACCCTGTTACCTATGGAAAGGCCAAAATTCACCCATAAAAGTGATTTGGTGGTGAGCACACGAACAGGTAACTGGTAAAATTGAGTTCATTGGGTAGACTTGCCTCAATCTAAATGCTTATCTTCCTCTTGAGTCAGATGTTTACAGACTTAAGTGAATTAAAGTCTCCACCAAGAGTCTGTCTGTAGCCTGTACAGGCCAAGAAAGTTTGGTTCATAGGAAGGTTTTGAAGCTCTACGCTTGCATAAATGTAAAAATCCAGTTGATGAGTAACTGTTTACTACTTTTTGTGTGTGCTGTGGAGACCATCAAGGCACTATGATCCCTTCTCGGCATCTCTAGCAGGTTAGAAGCACTGCTGCATCCTAAAAATCCCCCTTGTTTGGGTGCTGTTCTGTGAGACCACCTGCAATGACCCCACAGTATGTGGAAAGGCTGGTAACAGGGTATTCCTGTGTGAACAGGATGCAGCAGGGTGGGAAGGATTGGCCTGTTCCTCTACCTTGTGTACACTGCTTGCCAAAAGCTGCTTGGGAAAATGCACAGAAGGCATTTTTGCTTCCTGACACTTTGATTCCCGCATGCTGTACTGTTCCAGAAGTACTGGATGTGATCTGTCTTGTGGACTGACAGTGGATGAGTCTTACCTGTGCTTGGTGATTGTTTCCCTTCCAAGCATGGGGGAAGACCTTGGTTAGAGGTTCTAGACTGTAGAAGAAAGAAGATCCTTCTGAAGTGACTCGGTCACTTAGGGAGACCTTTTTCCTTCAGATAAGAAAAAAAATAGAACAAACCCCAGTATTAAAGGTAGGGGCCTGAAATTCAAGTAAGAAGAGAAAAATCAGTTAATTAGAGGTGAAGACTGACTGTCCTTAAGGTAAAACACAGTGAATCGGGGCTGAAGTTGTATTCTCTTGACTTGCAGACTCTACTAATCGTGATAGGTAATGAATGGTGATTAATGGCAGGTCTCCGTGCAGTGAGTATCCCCGGGGCTGCACTCGTTCCGTAGTCACCGTTACCCCCCCTGCCCCGGTCAGACACCGCGCACCCGTGCTGTCCATCAGGCTTCACAGGCTCTACCCAGCCCCGCGCCCTTACGCAACCCGGAAGAGAAGTTCCTCGCATTGACTTTTCCCCCCGGTTCCTGTGTTAAGTGCAATTTCACTTTGTAAATACCCCCTCGCTCGGGTTTTGTGCATGGTTACGCTGTACTGTGGATATAAAGATTGCCAAACCCTACCGTGTGTGCCGCGTTCTGTTCCAAACGCCGCGCTAGACCGAGCGGGGGACGGGGGGGTGCGCCTGGGCCCTCGCCGGCTCCGCTCCTGCCTCAGCCGGGGGGGGGCGCGGGGCTCGCTACCGCCGGTACCCGCCACCCGGGGCCGCGGCCACCGCGGGGGGACCCGGAGCTGCGGGGCCTAAGGAGAGCCGGGGTGGGCGGGGCGCAGCTGCGCTGCAGGGCTCCTATTGGCCAGCGGCTGTTGCCAGCGAGGTCGCGTTGCGACGCCGGCCGGGTTCCCTGCGGATTCATTGGCTACGCCGGAGCCGGCGTCAGCGCAGCGCGGTGCGGGGATTGGCGGAGGCCGCGGTTGAGGGGCTGGGCGGTGGCGGGTGGGCGGTGCCTGGCGGCCGCAGGAACCGGCGATGGGGCGGCGCGCGCCGCGCTGAGGGGCCGCGGGCGCCGGGACCGCAGGTACCGGGCGGGGCGGGGGCAGCGGCCGGGGGTGGGCCCATGGGCCGGGCCCGCTCCGGTGCGGGGCTGCGGCGGCTGGGCCGCGGTCCGGCCGTGCCGGGGGTGGGGACCCGAGAGCCCTGACAGCCCTCCCGGTCCCCCGGCCCCGCTCGGGAGGGGGCTGGATCTTGCCGCGGGGGTGTCCTCAGGCGGCCCGGGGCCTGGCAGCGCGCCGCGGCGGCCCAGGGGGGCGGTCCGGACCCTTCCCCGGCTACCGGGTGGGATTACCGGGGGCAGCGCTGCGGGCCGGGCCTGCGGCTGCCCTGGAGCGGGCGGGAGCCCGGCCCTGCCTGGGAAAGCTCCGGGTGTTGCGTGGAAACAGAAGCCGGGAGAGAAGAGCTGCGGGCCCGGGGCGCTGGGGCGGCCGGGTTTGGTGTCTGTTCATCAGGCTTCGTTTCCACGGGTGTCAGTGGTGGCTGGAAGAGATTTCATCGCAGGTGGACTCCGGTGCCTGGGTTTCTTTTCCTCTTTTGGGGTGTTTCTGTCTCTTCTGAGAAGATGCTGTGAGGGCTGGAGCAGCTCTGCCCTGGAGCCGGGCTGAGAGAGCTGGGCTGGGGCAGCCTGGAGAAGAGAAGGCTCCTGAAGGGGAGACCTTAGAGCAGCTCCAGTGCCTAAAGGGGCTCCAGGAAACCTGGAGAGGGGCTTTGGACAAGGGCCTGCAGGGACAGGCCAAGGGGAATGGCTTTAACAGAGAAGCTGTGGCTGCCCCATCCCTGGCAGTGTTCAAGGCCAGGTTGGACACAGGGGCTTGGAGCAACCTGCTCTAGTGGAAGGTGTCCCTGCCCGTGGCAGGGGGTTGGAACTGGAGGAGCTTTAAGGTCCCTTCCCACCCAAACTGGGCTGGGATTCTATGACACGATGTTTCCCTGGAAGGAGGTTAGCACAGATTCCTTGAAACAGTGGGACCAAAATCAACCCAAAATGCATCCAGCACAACCTGAGATTGGTTATGGGCTCTGAAATTCTGTTAGTCCCAAGGGACTGCTGCAGATTCTCAGGATGTGACTTTATAGTAGTTCTGCAGGCAGAGATGCACAGTAAAATGTGCGTTTAGGGCCTTTTTTCACTGTTTAAAATACCTTGACTTTTTACACTAAAAACCAGATTTTATGCAGCAATTCTAACTAACCTTTTCAGTTCCTAATGCAAGACAAGATGATGACATGGAGTTAACCTCAAGGGCAGACACACTGCAACTGCTCTTGCAATTTTAATCAGTTGTCATGAAGTGAGTGATAGACTGAAGGAAACGTTCTCCTGCTGCTCTCAAAAAGAGGGAGCAAGGAGCAGTACTGGCTCAGCACATGTGAGTACAAACAAAGCAAACCTAGTTTCTAAACCCCTTGTCTGCAAGTAGGAGAACGCACCGAGCTCTTAGAGTCTTTAACACTTATTTCTTTGAAGCTTTGAGAGCTTTAGTCCTGCTTCAGTTGCAGTTTGAGTTTAGATTTGAGAGTAGTGGGAGGGAAAAGGCAAGCTACAATTCTGGACTCTTCTCAACTTTTATTTCCTCCCTTTCCTGTAAATAAATCACTCGAGGCCTGTGCCTCCAGAAGAACTAGTCATGCAGCCTAAGCAGAACATTGCAAACTTAACTGGGAGGGACAAAGAGGCTTGGATTTTAAGGCACTGAGGTGAATTGTGAAGTTTCACTTCAGCATTGAGGAGTAGTAAGGAGAAGGGAGACACTGTTGAAATCAGTGAGAGGATGCTCTCAGCTGGTGCCTGCTTTGCAGCTCTTCAGATGCAGATGGGTTGTAGGTCAAAGGCTGGGATGGTTCCTTTGCTTGAGAGCTCTTTGAAGACTGAGTGTGCTAAAGAGATCTGGGCAGTGAAATAGCTAGCTTGAAAAATGGACCTAGAGAAGTGAAATTCCAGATCAATATCTGCTTGAAGATCCACATGATGCTCCAAGCAGCCGGAGCGAGCAGGGCTGCTGCGTGCCGGCAGGAGGCTTGTCCCAGCTCCAGTTTGTCTCCAAGCAGAGTGTTCTTATTCATATATCAGTGAAAATGGGGCTTTATAAACCAAGGAGGAAAACACTGAGGAGAGGGCAAGTTCTTCCTGGCATGGGATTTCTGATCCGAAAGAATGCTTTGCATTCTTCTGACACATCCCTTTGAGGGACTGACCAGTCCAATGTTGTGTGGATGCTGCTGTGTTGATCTGGTGTATGTGTTACTGCTACACTAAAATGTTCGGTTTTTCCCTGATTTTATCACCCAGAGCTGGAAAATCCATGTGTTCTGAATAAACTGAAACTGCCTGGCAAGGGATTGCATAGGACTGGGGAGCCCTTGAGCTTTGGCATTGCTGCAGATCATGGAATGGTTTGGGTTGAAGGGACCTTAAAGCTCCTCCAGCTCCAACCCCCTGCCACGGGCAGGGACACCTTCCACTAGAGCAGGTTGCTCCAAGCCCCTGTGTCCAACCTGGCCTTGAACACTGCCAGGGATGGGGCAGCCACAGCTTCTCTGTTAAAGCCTTTCCCCTTGGCCTGTCCCTACAGGCCCTTGTCCAAAGCCCCTCTCCAGGTTTCCTGGAGCCCCTTTAGGCACTGGAACTGCTCTAAGGTCTCCCCTTCAGGAGCCTTCTCTTCTCCAGGCTGCCCCAGCCCAGCTCTCTCAGCCTGGCTCCAGAGCAGAGCTGCTCCAGCCCTCGCAGCAGCTCGTGGCCTCCTCTGGACCCACTTGAGCAGGGCCATGTCCTTAAGTTTGAGCAGATGCTGTGTCTCTTGAAAGAGGAGACTTCTGAAGCAGTGGGTGTAGGAAGCAGTATTCTTGCGTTGCTGGTGCTGTTGCTTTGGTAGAGGACACGTGTTCAAAGAGAAAGTAGAGGCCACATGGCTCTGGTGCCTTCAGGAGGCTGCACTGCTGAGCAGGAGCAGGGCAGGGATGTGCTTGCAGGTGCTCGGGTGGTTGGTTTCATGCTTTGTGAGCATGATAACTGTTTTTTTTCACCCTGGTTCTTGATTTCAATAAAACTTTTAAGTCTTACTAGTGCATCTCTTTCCCTGCAGAAAGAGAGTAGTGAAATGATGAGAGAGGTGGCACAGGGTTCAGGTAGTTGCATTATGTTATGAATTGTGCTGATGTCTTCAGAGGAGCGGCACGTGTTTCCCATGTCCCAGCTGGTTTTCTGTTGTTTCCTTATGAAACCTGTTCTTAAAATGGCTGATTTTTTGGTTGGAGATACCCTCTGCAAAGAATTTTCTCCTAATGTTGCAATTTGTTTTTCCAGATGTTGGTAATTAAAGTGCAGTAAAACTTCCCTTTCATACGGTCTTGTGGCAGATGAAAGTCTCAGAAGATCGGAGATAACGGTGCTCATTTTGGCACTCCAGCTGTAACGCATGGCCTGGTCTGTCCCAGGAGAGCAGCTGCTCTAAGGTCTCCCCTTGAGGAGCCTTCTCTTCTCCAGGCTGACCTGCCTCAGCTCTCTCAGCCTGGCTCCAGAGCAGAGCTGCTCCAGCCTTGGAGCATCCTATAGGAAGGGGTCCCCTGCCTGGAGCATGGGGCTGCCAGGTCTACCCGTTAGGCACTACAGCCGCCTGCAGTAGGCAGAGCTCACAGACATGTTGCAGGCCGGGGATTGGACTTGGGCCATGGAAGGATGCGAGTTAGCTGGATGAGACAGGCTGTGTGGGAGCAGGTGCTTAGATGTGGTGAAGGAAGTAATTCTTTGTACTTGTTCTCCCTCAAGATGTTTTGTGTTCAGGCCTTGGGGCCCCAGGATTTGGGAAATCCATGGTTTTTTTGGTGGTGAGAAGGGAAGCATTGATGTTTGGAAATGCCCTTTAGCAACTGAAAACCTTCAGTTCACCAGTGACGTTTGTAGGATCATATGATCGGAAAGCTCAGTGTATGCATGCAAGTGTTGGCTAAAACGGGTTTGGGAACTTCTCTGCAGATGGGTGCGTTATGTTGGCTGCACAACTTGGTTATCTCCTGGTGCCACCATGGTGAGGTTCCAGGCCTTGGTTAGGGTAATCAGGGAAGTTCTCAGTGAGAGGAACAGACTTGGCTCGTGGCAGCCTTGCCAAGAGGTTGTTTGTCTTTTCTGGAGATATCCTGGAGAAGCTAACCCGTACAGAAGCTGGTGCATACAAAGGAGGTGGAGCTGGTTCTGGTTTCACTTTGCTCTGGTTCCTATCAAAGCCTCAGAATTGCCCAAGGGTTTACACTGGTTGAGATAGTCATCCTGTAGACAGGCCACCAGCAGTCTGGAGGAGCACCTAACAATTCCCCTTTACCGTGGTTACTTGCCTTTAGCTTTTCCTGCTGTCTTTCTCATCTTGACTGTGGCTTATCTCTTTGTGGCTTTGATCAAGGTGTCCATCTGGCCTGCTATGGTTTCCCTGTCTCGGGGACTAACTGTCGTATCTGGCTGCAAAGTCTATGCAGAACAGAACCGGGGAACCCTTTAGCTCCGTGTCTTCTGCTTGTTCCTGCTGGGCATGACTTCTGGATGGAGAACACTGGTCCAGCCTGATCTCCGCAGCCTTAAGCTGCTTGGTCATTTGAGGAGATTTTGAACCCCCTGTTGCCCTTTGGATGATATCAGCTGGATCACATACCTCATGGCAATGCCCAAAGACTGACAGGTAGAGAGGATCCTGGCATAGCAAGATCCTCCACCAGCACTGTGGTCTCTGCCTTGGAGTAGCAAAGCTGCTCTTTGAGGAACCAGCTCATCTTCCTGCATGTGTTTGAGTTTTGGAGTCTTTTTGCATAACTCGCTTTTCTGAGCCAACTTTCCACAAACACAGTTTGTTTTTCTTCAATTTGAGTAATCTGTACAAACTCAGCCCTTTATATCCTGGATCTGCTCGGAAGCTGAGGATACAACATGTTGCTGAGAAGAGACTTCTGATTTATTTGCTCATGTCTAACTGTGGCAGCAGAGGGGATATTGATAATAACCTTGAAGTCTCACAGACTTTTTCTTTTTAAATGAGAACAAGAAATGCGTCCCCAAGGAATGGGCTCAGAAATGACAACTGCCCAGAAGCACATTGGCACACGGTGCCCAGAGAAGCTGTGGCTGCCCCATCCCTGGCAGTGTTCAAGGCCAGGTTGGACACAGGGGCTTGGAGCAACCTGCTCTAGTGGAAGGTGTCCCTGCCCGTGGCAGGGGGTTGGGACTGGAGGAGCTTTAAGGTTCCTTCCAACCCAAACCAGGCTGGGATTGTATGTAAAAAGTGTGTGGTTAAAACCAGCTGTTTGGGTCTTGGTTCCAACTCTGAGTTCTTGGTGTTTCTGCTATAAATGAAGCTGGTGAAGGGTCTAGAGAACAAGATTTATGAGGAACGGTTGAGGAGAACTGGGGGTGTTTAGCCTGGATAAAAGGAGGCTCAGGGGAGGCCTTATTACGCCCTACAGGTACCTGGAAGGAGGTTGTAGTGAGGTGGGGTTGGTCTGTTCTCCCAAGTAACAAGTGACAGGACAAGAGGAAACAGCCTCAAGCAGCACCAGAGGAGGTTTAGATGGAGATGAGGAACAATTCCTTCCCCAAAGGGTGCTCAGGCATTGGAACAGGCTGCCTAGGGCAGTCAGTGCTGGAGTCACTGTCCCTGGAGGTGTTTAAGAGATGTGCAGATGTGGTGCTCAGGGACATGGTGGCCTTGGCAGTTCTGGAGGAACGATTGGACTTGATGATCTTAAAGGTCTTTTCCAACCTGGCTGATTCCGTGATTCTATGAAGGTTGAGTTTGGGTTTGATGAGCTGTTGACAGTTGTGAGGAAAGGCAGCATATTGATGGGCGGAGCTTTAGGGAGCCAGCAAAGGGACTGGCTTGGCTGAAAACTGTGGTTCATGTTTAGCTGGGTATGAAGTTGGAACCGGAGCACGCTGCAGATGTTATCTTTGGATTTCAGTTACTTCCTCGCTAACTGTATCCATGAAAACCTTTGCTGTTTTTCCTTTGTGTTTGCTGAATGGCATGAGTCAGATATTAAAGCCCTGACTTCAGGTTCCACCCTGGGATGGACCCTGACAAGGAAATGCCAAATAACTTGTAGCAGAAAGCCACGTGTTTCCTGATGGATGGCTGGGTGGCCATTCCCTTCCAGCGCCAAACGGGGCTGCGGGGGCAAGGCCGTGGTGTTGCCTGTATCTGTCAGAGGTGGAGCACAAAGAACCTCTGTATAAATCCTCCCAGGACACAGGGAACGAGGGCAGCTTTATTCCAATACACAAAATGGACCTTTTTCCTCTGGACTTAAACAACATTTTGGCTGAACAAATGGAGCCGACCTTTTTTTATTAAAAGCATGTATCTTCTCCCTGGTTCAGCAAGAGGCTTTTAAAGCTGAAAGAACTCCTTAACGTGCAAACCAGCTGACTTCAGTCATTCCAACAGCATTTGTCATCTTACTTTTTGCTCCTTAAATTTGGAGAGCTTGTAGCCTTTATTTTATCAGAGGAGAGCAAGAAGAAAAGTGGCTCTAACCCCGTGTGCTCTTTGCAGAGGTGGAGAGAGGCTGAGTCAGGGCAGTGCTGAGTCTGTTCAGTTCCTTTTTAAGTTGATGGGAAGACTCCCATTTGTTTTGATAGGCATTGACCTGCCCACAAGCTCAAGCTTATTCCTTTTCGGATCCAGAGGAAGGATGGAGGGTGATGAGACACCAGTGAAGTGCAATCTTCTTCTTGCACGTGTTCACCACGACAGGAGCCATCCTCACAGGTTGTGTAAGAGTTGCTTCATTTCCAGGACATGAAAGAACACTCGTGCTTACCCAGCTCAGTGTTTTCAGGCCTCCAGCGAGCACATCCTCATACTGGCTTTTTGTGTTCTTCCCCTGTAGTCTGGCCCAGCTTCCAACCAGGAACAAGCCCTTATTTTCTTTAGCTATTTTAGTTTGATTTAGGCTTAGCTGAACCTGACAGAACTGCAGCTCCATGGGAATGTTTGACTGCTGTTATGCACAGAGACCTTGAAATCAAACCCCCACATTTCCTTACATGGGATGGCAAAGGTTTATTTGCCTGCCTCTACCTCCAGAAGCTGGAGAGTGAAGATTTCCCCCTCCTACCCCTAACTGAAACAAAACTAATTCTTCTCATATTTCTTCTTTGGTAAGTTTTGGAGTTATTTTTATTTGGTGTTTCCCCTCCCCCAGTTTTTTATCCTTTTCAGTTCCTTTAGTTATCTTTTCTGGGTTTGTTTCTCTCTTGAAACCCAGCCACCGGGATGAGACACTGTTCCAGCTATGATCCCAGAGTCCTACCGCACAGGGATTACTGTGCGTGCCTTACATAAGGCAGCCCTGTTGACAGACACAAGGATTTTGGTGTTCACCAGCAGTACAATGTTGTTGGCTTGTGTTCAGCTTGTGACTAATTGTAACCCCAGCTCTTTATTTCTGCACAGCTGCCTCATAGGGACCACACTGAAGGAGATGGGAGAAAATGGGACTTTTCTGAATTGCTAAAGCATGCCTGCCTTTGGGATTGAGAGAATCCCTACCAGGGAGGAACATGACTGTTGCTGGCAGCTTGGGAAGGTGCTGCCTTCCCTCAGTGTGCTGGGCTGCACCCCCAGAGCATGAGCAGCAGGTCAGGGAGGGGATTCTGCCCCTCTGCTGTGCTCTGGGGAGCCCCCCCTGCAGTCAAGCCTGAGCCACATGAAGTGGTTGAAGTGCCATGTTCAGATGAGACTTTGCAACTTTCACAGAGGGTATGAGCATCAGTTTTGAGAATGGCTATAGCCAGCGTGACACAGGCTTGTGGTTGCCTTCCTCATCTCTGTGTCATCGGCATGTTCACTTTGAGAGGCTTCATCAGGTTAAAGGTACCTCTCTGAGAAAGGCAAATGTGCAATTCCCATGCTAAATTATGTAAGTAGGACACTTGGAGCCTTAATTTTATGGTAAGGCAGCCTCACAAAGCCTATCAAAGGGGACAGAAGGGGAGCAAAACGCGTGGTTGTTGGTCCCTGGGGCGCTGGCAGCCAAGGCGGGCGGTGGAGGAGGTCCTGGTCACTGCCTCTCACGGGGTGCCCTGTTCCCGCAGGTCTCTGTGCCGCCGGTGCCGGTCCCCAGGACAGAGGGGTCCAGAGCTGCAATGACGACTGGTGACTGCTGCCACCTCCCCGGCTCCCTCTGCGACTGCCCGGGAAGCGCTGCCCTCTCCAAGTCGGTGGAGGACTCGGACATCGGCCGCCCGCAGTACGTCACGCAGGTCACCACCAAGGATGGCCGGCTCCTCTCCACCGTGATCAAGGCGCTGGGTGCGCAGAGGTAGGGCTGCTGCAGGGAAGGGTTTGGCCTGGCTCCATCTGGGCTTTTCTGCTCCTCTTCCTGTGGCTCTAGGGGTAGAGGGAGGCAACTGAGTCTTGTGGAGAAGTCCTCCAGAGTGCTAATGTTGGGAGTGAATCCTCATTAGCCAGATGCTTTCCATGCCTGTGCTGTCTCTGTGGGAGCTCACACCAGTTCCATGTCCTGGTGGATTGGGACTTGCACATTCTTCAGCCCCCTCCAGGCCTGTGGCTGCTCCAGCTGAGATGAGACAGCCTCTGTCTCTGTGCCTCTGCCAAGTCCTTGCTGAGCAGCAGTGAAGGTGGGATGCCACGGTAGCAAGAGCAGTGTGCTGTCTGTGGAGATGACCTCTCATGAGACCCACCCCCCCTGCAGTCCTGCATTCAGCTCTCGAGCAACAGCACAAGAGGGACGTGGAGCTGCTGGAGCGAGGCCAGAGGAGGCCCCAGAGCTGCTGCGAGGGCTGGAGCAGCTCTGCTCTGGAGCCAGGCTGAGAGAGCTGGGCTGGGGCAGCCTGGAGAAGAGAAGGCTCCTGAAGGGGAGACCTTAGAGCAGCTCCAGTGCCTAAAGGGGCTCCAGGAAACCTGGAGAGGGGCTTTGGACAAGGGCCTGGAGGGACAGGACAAGGGGAATGGCTTTAACCTGCCAGAGGGGAGATTGAGATGAGCTCTGAGGCAGAAGCTCTTCCCTGTGAGGGTGCTGAGGCGCTGGCACAGGGTGCCCAGAGAAGCTGTGGCTGCCCCATCCCTGGCAGTGTTCAAGGCCAGGTTGGACACAGGGGCTTGGAGCAACCTGCTCTAGTGGAAGGTGTCCCTGCCCGTGGCAGGGGTTGGAGCTGGAGGAGCTTTAAGGTCCCTTCCAATCCAAACCAGGCTGGGATTCTATGATCTGAGAGGTGAAAATGGAGCACAGCCCCTGTTGCAGGATGGTCATGGAGTTAAAGTGTGGTGTCAGTTTGCAGCCCCAGGGAAAGGAGGGTGTTTGTGTTGCAGGAACCACAGTGCCTATTTATTGCCAGAGGGGACATGTGGCAGCTTCACTTGCTCAGACTCTTCTGATGTGACTTCTCGTCACTTATTTTGAGCAGCTTCCAGAGCAGAGGACACTTGGAGCGTGGGTCAGTCCAGCCACTGAGACCAGGCACATTCTGTCTTCAGATCCTCTCTTAACAGCTGTTATTTTGTTTTCAATGAATTTGGCCAAACGCTGATGAGGTGTGAAAGTGGTGACTGCAAACGTGGGGGAGGAGAGCAGGAACACTAGAGGAGCACGTCATTGCTATATCTAAACCTGGAGCTGGTTGATAAGCACATGAGGGGAGCTGAGCTTCCTCTCTGACACCAGATAGGCTGAGGGAGAAGTTGTGCAACCTCTTAAAGCTTGTGGAGGTGTAATAATCGTGTGGGGAACCTGCCTGGTTAAACAAAATCCCACCAGGATTCCTCATGTGTCTTCATGGGACACCAGTTTGTTCATTTTGGTGGGGGTAGGTTTCAGTCTCTTATCCCTTAACAGAATGAAGCCAGAAGCACTGTGACTATACTGGAATGTTGAATTACTGATCGAGTCTCTACAGCCTGCTGGAAAACTGTGTCTGAGGGTGTGGGGATTGTGACCAGAACCTTTCCCCTCTGGATAGGAAGGAAGGAAAATGGAGGCTGATAAGAAATTGTTTCTTGCGAGGTCAGCAAATTTTTTCCTTCTGCATTTGTTTCTTGGTAGCCAAGGTTATAATAATGCACTGGAAATATGAAACTTCTCAAACAGGAAGAGAAGGGATGAAATATCTTACAGATGCTTTTCTAAGGAAATAGCAGATGCATGAGAGCGCTGGAGGCTTGGGGGTTCTTTTGGTCTCTCCCTGTCACTGGGGCCGTGTGAGGGGACTGTCATTTTGTCACTCTGATACAGCACTGAGCTTTGTGGCAGTGGAGGGTGCAGAGTCATCAAATGATTCGGATTTTGGAAGGGAATTCCGGAGGCCCAACCTCCTGTCAGAGCAAGGCCAACTTCAGAGATGGGTCAGACTGCTCAGAGGCTTGTCTGAGGCACTTTTCAGTGTCTCTGAGGATGGAGTTTCCACCACCTCTCCAGACTCCCATTGCAGGGGTTGTCCTGCCTGAAGAAGTCCCCTAAATAAAAGGCAGATGTCAACGAGGAGAGACCAAGGGTCAGTGGTTCACCAGGGATGTTTGGCAGAGAGAAGGGGATAGTGCAGTGCGTTTATGTTGCCTCCCAGCCCTAAATATGATTAACAAGACCAACTGGAATGAAACCTGCTAAACATTGAATTGAAAGGGGTAGAGATCTGTGGTCATACACCAGGAGAGGAATCTTGCTTCTCCTTTACTGAGCTGATGTGCACTTTCTTGCTGGCTCTTCTCTTCCCTTTGTGTCCCACCAGCATTTTTCCTCAGTACACTCCTTTTCCTTGCCCTATTTTTCTGTGTCTGGCTCTTGCTTTCTGCTTTGCCTGGTTGTGCAAACTGATGGAGGTAGTGCTACTGCTTGCAGATTGCTTGTTCTGACCATTGTGTTGCAATCCCACAAAGTTCTTTTGCTGTCAAATGTGTTTTTAAAGTCGGTGGAGTATGAACTGTGAGATGTGGGGCTTTTGTACTGTCAGCAGTGTTTGGGAAAAGGTGACAGCAGACACAGCTCGCCTGGATTTCAAGAGGACATGCAATAGGGTGTTTGAAATAAAGATGTTCCCTTCTCACCCTCCCTCCCACCCCAAATCTGTGCAACTATGGATGTAAGAGAACGGTTGTAGGAAAGAAATGGCTGGTTGAAAGGTGGGAAGTGAGATAGAATCATAGACTCACAGCCTGGTTTGGGTTGGAATGGACCTTAAAGCTCCTCCAGCTCCAACCCCCTGCCACAGGCAGGGACACCTTCCACTAGAGCAGGTGGCTGGGGGCATGCTGTGACCGCTGTGGATCACCCAGCTTTGCTTTGGGATTGCATCAGTGCTCCAGGGTTGGTTTCAGGTCAGTGTCTGTGAGCAGAGCTGCAGACCACGGCACACGTGTGCTGTGGTCCCTTCTGTGGCCAGCTGAGCTGGCCAGGCTGATGTGCCAGCTTCTCTTGGCTGTTGTGGTGCTCACCAGCACAATCCAGATTTTACTGACCTCAAATACCTCTGGCACCTCCACCCACCCTTGACACCGGTTTCTTGCCTGGCACACTCTGCCATGCGCTGCCTGCTGTGCATGTGCCCTTCCTGGGCTTGGTGGGCTCAGACCCGTTCTGTGGCGTGGCTGTATGGTTCTGCCTGCTCTGACAGTGATTTCATTCTGTTTGTCTGCTTCTTTAGTGATGGTCCCATCTGTCGAATCTGTCATGAAGGTGGAAATGGGGAGGGACTGCTTTCCCCGTGTGACTGCACAGGAACACTGGGCACCGTGCACAAGAGCTGCCTGGAAAAATGGTTATCCTCCTCCAACACAAGTTACTGTGAGCTCTGCCACACAGAATTTGTTGTAGAGAGAAGACCGAGACCTTTGACAGAGGTACTGCTTTCTTCCTGCTTCACTTTGATTTCCTTACCATTAGAGAGAAAATGATTTGCCCTGCTGTCCTTGTGGTTCTTGCTGTCTCCTCCTCCTCCTTAGCCTTCACACAGAACAGTTTGTTTAGAGACATCAAGTCTCTTATCAGACCAAGTGGTGTCATTGCAAAAATGCAGTAGAGGTGTTTGGGGCAACTCTGTGGACCCCCATGTGCCACTCACGAGTGGCAGGCTGCAGGACCATAGAACATATTGCACTTGTAGATACACTGCAGCTCCCTTGCGTGTGACAATGGGGAATGGCTTTAACCTGCCAGAGGGGAGATTGAGATGAGCTCTGAGGCAGAAGCTCTTCCCTGTGAGGGTGCTGAGGCGCTGGCACAGGGTGCCCAGAGAAGCTGTGGCTGCCCCATCCCTGGCAGTGTTCAAGGCCAGGTTGGACACAGGGGCTTGGAGCAACCTGCTCTAGTGGAAGGTGTCCCTGCCCGTGGCAGGGCGTTGGACCTGGATGAGCCTTAAGGTCCCCTCTAACCCGAACCAGGCTGGGATTCTGTGATTCTGTGACTTCTTGTCATGCTTTGCTCTAAAAAGTGAGATGTGATGATTTCTGATACTGTTGATATAAGACCCATCCTTCCTTGACGTGTGCTTCAAAGCCTTTGGGTCTTGCTCCTTCCTGCTGAGCTGTGGTGCCTCATTGCTGCCCTATGTTCCCCCTAGTTGAAGGAGAAAGCAGGATATGGCTCATTCAGTTCCTATGTTCCTCTTTGCTTTGACCATAGGGGAACCGGGTTCCTGGTGGGTCCTTCAGCCTCCCGGAGCTGGAAAGTACAATCCAGGCTGTAGTTGGTGGGTTGGTTTGGGCTGGTTTGTTGTTTGTCACAAGGCTCTCTTCATTCCCTGTTTAGGCAGTCTGCTCTGCTCACATCCCAGACTTCCTTTGGCATCCCAAGTTTATAGTGGCTGCCTGTAATGAGGCCCTTTACATGTTGGGAACAAGGGCAGCTTGGACCAGGCCATCTTCTGACCTCAGAATTCAAGTGCACATCCCCAAAGAGGAATAAGTAAATCAGTGAGTTACAGCACAAAGGGCCATGCCTGTTTGTTTTAGAAGACAGTTTAACCTGTCTAAATGTGTGTGAGTTGTGTTGGCCGGTCAGCAGGCAATGCTGATATGGCTGATAGTGCTGCAGGAGGGTGTTGGTAGCACACCTGAGGTCCAACTTGGAAGGTCAAAGCAAGGTCCTGCTGCCTGCCCCCCATTCAGATCCCATTCACTGCTGTGAAAGCTCAGGCAGGCTCTTCCCTGCATCACCTTGCTGCTAGCTTGGGCTTGGCTGTGTGTTCCACGCAATGTGCAGCTGCAGAGAAGCATCAGTCTGCACGTGGGGATTTACAGATAAGAATTTCGGAAGCCCCCCCGGTCCTCCAGCCATCAACAATAAGAGAAGTGGGGAAGTGTCATGTGGAGCTGCCAAAGCAAGTATGGGTGCACCCTAATCCCTGCAGGGTTTTTCATCACACGCCTCCCTGGTTGTGTTGGGACTGTGGCATGTGGCTCTGGGTTTTGGTTCAGAAGTTGCTTTCCCTGTTGATAGCATTTCAAACCAGTGCAGAGCAGTGCTGCTGCTGCTGTGCTGACATAGGGGAGGCTGCAGGAGCTCTGTGAGCTGATTTTTACCAACAGATTCCTGTTACCTGCCAGCTACCAGAGGTTTGTTGGTGCCTGCCACCAGAAGGGGGTGTGTGGGGAGGCAGGGGTTAATTCTGGGACTGCTCTTGTCCGCTCTCTCCTTCCCCTTGCTCTATCAGTTAGATTAAAGCCGCGTCACAACTGGAATTTGAAGTTGCTTTTCCCATCTCTGTTTCCATTCCCATCAATTTAGAGGTTATTTCCTTTCCCTTCCCACAGCGATACCTGCCCCCTCGTCCTTCCTGCAGTCCCAGCTCTTCTTCCCACACTCCCATCTCCTCTGGGTGCCCGGCGAGCCTTGGAGGGGAACAGAGCCCCCCAACTGGGCAAGGATTCAAGCCTCCCTTTGCAAAATCAATACCCAGTTTTAATGATTGTTCAATTTACAACTGACGGTCATTGACTTGACAGCCCCAGACAGGGGAAGGCTTTAGACTACAGTGCTAAACCAAGCCATGTATTCAGCAGTTTGGAGGAGAGCATTACATCAGTGGTTAGTGCTGTCTGAGCCTTATCTCTCCCAGCTGGCTAAAATAGATAAAATGGCTCTTTGACCAAAAACCTCTCAAATGGTTGTTTCAGAGGTTGAAAACCACTGCTTTCAAGCATTTGGGAAGGGCTGTGTCTTGACTTTGAGGACACACTGCAGGCAAGCCCAGTCACAGGGAGCTTGCTAAGGCTAATGCAGGCCAAACTTGGAGTGCAGGTTTCAGATGGTTTAGCTTAAGAGCTGGTAAGTTATTCACGGCCAAAAACAAACATGGGGAAGTGTGTTGAAGCCATAGTCCAAGGATGCTGTAGCACCTCATAACAAGTCCAGGTTTAGAAAACTGCATACTTGAAGAAAAGCTCAAAGACTGGTGTGTGTTGGAAGAGCTTCTCCTCTGCCGCAGATGTCCATGCATCCAGCTGGCAAGAGGAGCTTGCTGGGACACGAGGTCAAGGGTTTGCTGTGAACCTACTTGTCTCCAAGGTGGATGAGTGAGCAGCCTGGGACAATCAAACTTTAATCCCTGTTGAAATCTGTGAAGAGCTCCTCTGAGCTGGGGTCTGTATGGGTATGGTGACCAACAAGCCATCTGTGAGCACTGGGAGGTGATGGGTGGGCAGCATTTAATAAGCCTCATAGAGAACTGCCACTGTGTTTTCAGAGAGGAATAGACCCCTCAAACCATTACCTGTCGCTGTCAGAGGCCTTGGGATGTGAATTATTTGTAGCTTCTTGTGTTTGGGGATTGTTAGAATGGTTTGTGTTGGAAGGGACCTTAAAGCTCCTCCAGTTCCAACCCCTGCCACGGGCAGGGACACCTTCCACTAGAGCAGGTTGCTCCAAGCCCCTGTGTCCAACCTGGCCTTGAACACTGCCAGGGATGGGGCAGCCACAGCTTCTCTGGGCACCCTGTGCCAGCACCTCAGCACCCTCACAGGGAAGAGCTTCTGCCTCAGAGCTCATCTGAGTCTCTGGCAGGTTAAAGCCATTCCCCTTGTCCTGTCCCTCCAGGCCCTTGTCCAAAGCCCCTCTCCAGGTTTCCTGGAGCCCCTTTAAGCACTGGAGCTGCTCTAAGGTCTCCCCTTCAGGAGCCTTCTCTTCTCCAGGCTGCCCCAGCCCAGCTCTCTCAGCCTGGCTCCAGAGCAGAGCTGCTCCAGCCCTCGCAGCAGCTCCGGGGCCTCCTCTGGCCTCGCTCCAGCAGCTCCACGTCCCTCTTGTGCTGCTGCCCCAGAGCTGGATCAGGACTGCAGGGGGGGGCTCCCCAGAGCACAGCAAGGCGGGGAGAATCCCCTCCCTTGCTCACGCTCTGGGGATGCAGCTCCATGACAATCCAGCTCTGTCTGTGTGTGTTTGAAAAGCCTTCAGGAGGAGGGAGGCTGAGAGCTGCCTGGGGACTGGAGGAGACGTTTTGGTGAGAGCTGTGGGGATGTGACATGATCGAGTCAAAATGCTTCTGCAGAAGCTGCACAAAGTTCTTGGAAATCAGGAACTGCCACATCCAGAATTGCCTTATTTTCACTTCAGTCCTTTTGTATATCTACATTACAGTGTGGTCTTTACATGTTCACAGGTTGGGGTGAAAGATGCCCAATAGCTAATGCGGTTTATCCTGTGTGGCTGTTGTATGCCCTTGTACCCCTGCTCACAAGACCAAAGGATTCATTTGCCCAAGAGCTTCTCTGGGGCACCTATCGCTGTGATATCCAACAGCCTCCTTTAGGGAGGGAAGGCAGCCTCCTTGTTCAGCATGGATTAAAGAGAATTTTTTAGTAGAGTTGGATTTTGGTTTATGTTCTTTAAGCACCCATTTATTTATGTTGTGGTTTGTTCAATGTAAAAATAGTAACAGTGTTCTCTGCCAGCATGCTTGATCTCTGAACCAGGAGCTGGGGACTTGTCTGAGCCTGGAGCCAGCTCCGGGCTGGCCCATGGTGTGGGGAGGATCTCTCCTGCAGTTCAGTTGGGGTTTTTTAACCAGAAGCTGGTTGAAAGCTGGAACAAAAGCCCCACAGAAGGCTTTGGTTACCTGTCAGGCTGCGAGGTGGATGGGCTGAATGGTTTTTTGGGGGCATGTTTTGAACCACTGCAGGTGAAGATGGAGAGTGGACCTGCAGCCACGGGTGCCCGGGCAGCGTCTGCAGCCAGCTCACTGTGCTGTGAAAGGACAGAGTGGCTTCTCTTGGCTCTCTGAAAGGGTCTCCAGCACAAGAGGTTGTGAATTGGGGCTCTCCATTGAGGAGCATGACCCAGCAGAGGATAAGGTGGCCAAGCCTTGGAGAGGGATGATTTTCCAGTACTCAATTTTCCCACACCGTTAGCTTAATGTGCATCCATATCTTTACAGGGAAGTGATCTCAATCCACGAGGCTTTACCCAGCATGACTGGCATAGCCTTTTTGACTAAAAAATACATTTCTGTGTTACCTGGAAGACTTCAGCAGTAGATATGCAGATGAAATGTTCAAACCATAGGTTACAGTGCATTCATAGTGCAGTGGGTTATTTTTTTTGTCTTATAGGGAAGATACCACTTCCAAACACAACTGTTGGCTGCAAGAAAGCATCTTTGAAATTCTCCTTGGCTGTTTGGGTCATGCTGGAGTGTGGGTCACCTTCCACAGGTCTGCCATGTGTAGTCTTTCTGCTGCCTCTCACTAGTCCCTCATGGCCGTGGGAGATGCTGCTGGGTACAAGCAAAGTGAACTTTGCAGGGAGCAATAGTGATGATATTGCCATTCCTGCTTATGTTATGAGGAGTAGAAACGTTGCCTCTGGGTGCCCCCCCTCCAGTTCAGAGAACTGAGCTGTGGTGGCAGCTCTCCCCCACCCTTCCTCCAGCCTTATCTTCTTTGCAGGCTGACTTTCTTCCTGGGCTTTCCTTGAACTCTTCTGCTGAACTCCCTGCACCATCCTCTGTCTGGTCTGTGCTCCTCTACCCCATTCCCTAGCTTGTGTCTCTCTTTTCCCAGTGCAAGTTTGATTCCTCTATCTAGTGAAAACCAAATCCCTCTTGCCTCTAGCTGAGTTCCATTCCTCTCGTCTCTTCATAGAACCACAGATTGGTTTGGGTTGGAGGGGACCTTAAAGCTCATGCAGTTCCACCTCCCATGCCATGGGCAGGGACCTTTCTGTCTTTGCTTGCATTTGCTGTCTGGAGATGCTCTTCTCACATCCCACCCTAGATCCTCTTGCTATTTCTCTGTGTAGTCCCTGGCCCTGCTCTGCAAATCTAGAATGGCCTCTTTGGGGTCAGCACTGAAAATAATTCATCCCTGCACTCTTGGCACTTGTCAGCACTAGTCTCTTCGTTCTGTGTCCATCTTCACCACTCTGTCCAGCCCCGTCTGTGCTCCGAGGACCCTGCCGGTTGGGTCTCTCCGAGGTGCAGCTGCTGGCAGTGCCTTGGTCTTGTATTTGGGCATGTCACGGCATTTCCTGTGGTGACATCAACCACAGAAGCACTTGCTGCTGTATAGAAAAGTGTCCTGGTGACCTGCAGCGCTGCTTGGGTCAGTTCCTCTCCTGTCCACCATTCCTAGCACTCCTGCAGCTCCTCTCTCCTTGGGCAGCAAGCAGCCAGCTCTACCTCTTTCCCTTTAGTCTCTCGCATGATTGCAGCATGGAAGCAGTTGTTATTTGGATTTGGCCTGGAAGAAGACCAAGTTGTGCTTTTGTTGCTTTCCCATGTTTACTTGATAGTTTTCCCCACACAAGTTGTTTAAGCTGACAGACCACTTTATGGATTGTTTGCAAGGTTTATTTTAATCCTGTGTGCACTGGTGTGCTGCTGTGCCAGGAGCCCCGCGCCCTTTGGGTGCCTGATTGTGTTCTGGTTGTTACTGTGTCAGTGCATACTGTCAAAGTAAATCAACTACTTCAAAAGGAAATTAATTTGCTTCCTGCCTTTACATGTTTGGCTCCCATCTTGGGGAGGAAGAAGGAGTTTCAAAGTTCGCAAGGAATATAAATAGAATAACATGCAGTGAAATACCTTTCTGCCTCCAGTCCCTGAGATTCTTCCAGCGGAGGCCACAAGGATGTTAAGGGGGCTGGAGCACCTCCCAGATGAAGACAGAGAAATTGGTCTGTTCAGCCTGGAGAAGAGAAGCTGCGTGGAGACCTCAGAGCAGCTTCCAGGGTCTGAAGGGGGCTACAAGGATGCTGCAGAGACACTCTTCATCAGAGACTGTAATGATAGGACAAGGGGGAATGGGTTCAAACTTAAACAGGGGAGATTTAGGTTAGATATAAGGCAGAAGCTCTTCCCTGTGAGGGTGCTGAGGCGCTGGCACAGGGTGCCCAGAGAAGCTGTGGCTGCCTCATCCCTGGCAGTGTTCAAGGCCAGAGACGCTGTGTCTTGTACATCCCTCACGTTAGTTTGCTCTGACTTGTGTGCACCCTCCACCCTCCCCTTGGGTCAACACTTTCTGCTTGTCTTTCTGGCCAGCCACGTGCTCAGCTTACCTGTGCTCCATTTTGACCTGTGTGGCCTCACAAATTTCTTGCATACCTGCCACCACCCCTTCTGTGTTGCTGTTTGAACTCTGGCTTCCCCTGCCCCTGCCAAGGAGGAGCTTCGTGTGCATAGTTCTCAGGTGGGTCCTTTTTCATCCTGCCTGTTCAAAAGTGGGCACGAGGGCTGGCACGAGGCATGGGTAAGACATGCCTGGTTGCCACGGGCATATTCCCTCCCCTGCTCTGACTGTGCCTTTTCAATCATGTTCTCCAATTAGTTTTATTTATTTGGTTAGTTTTAAATCCTAATTGAGACCAGTCATCCTTGTGCAGGAAAGAAGGAAGGATCCAGCAACCCATCCACTGTAAAGAACTCCCACTAAAAATGTGCTGTAACAACTCTGGGTATTGGTAGGAACCACAGAAAGCACTGTTCTAAAAAAAGGAAAGGAAGGGCTGAAAATAGCAGAATCCCAGGAAAACTAGAACAATTGCTGCTATTAAAGTCAAGTAGCTAAAATGAATCCACACTGGAAGCAAGTCGGGACTCCTGAAAGTAGTTGAACATTTAGAGCTTGCCTGTTGAGGGAAACCTTCCTGCAACAGAGCTTCCTAAGCTCTGCAACCTGCTGATTTTTGAGAGCTGCAAGAGGGACGAGCCTGCAAAGCTTCTTGGTAACACAGAGCAAAGTGCTGCAGATCATTTTGTGCCTGGGAGGCAAGAAAGCAAGCCTGAAAACAGGAAGGAATACACCAGAATGGGCTCTCTTACAGCTCAGCCTGGCCACAGGCCCCAGTGCCCTCGTTTCCCATCGTCCCTACACCAGTTGCAGAGTCCTGGATATGTTTCTCTTGAAGTTCAGTCCAAGACCTGTCAGAGGCCAGGTTGGACACAGGGGCTTGGAGCAACCTGCTCTAGTGGAAGGTGTCCCTGCCCATGGCAGGGGATTGGAACTAGATGAGCTTTAAGGTCCCTTCCAACCCAAACCAGTCTATAATTCTATGATATTCTTCAGTTGTCTCTTCCCTTTCCCTCGTTGGTTGTTATAAATACCCTTGATGCTCTCTATTTTTGTTAAGTTTTGTGTGAGTTAAGTGTATGCACCAGGTCCATACAGACTGCAGAGAGCACGTGAGAGCTTACCACCATAGCCATCCTGTCCTGCTCGCACGCTGTGTGCTTCCGAATGCTGCTGCCTAATGCCCTTTTCCCCTTCCCTCCTGCAGTGGCTGAAGGATCCCGGTCCCCGCAATGAGAAGAGGACACTCTTCTGTGACATGGTGTGTTTCCTGTTCATCACTCCCCTGGCTGCCATCTCGGGCTGGCTGTGTCTGCGTGGAGCCCAGGATCATTTGCAGTTCAACAGCCGGCTGGAGGCCATCGGACTCATAGCACTAACGATAGCACTTTTCACAATCTACGTCCTTTGGACGCTGGTAAGTGGCTGCTGCCCAGGGCTGCCTTTCTGTTCAGAAAGGAGATGGAAGTCCTGGCTCACTCCATGTTCCTACCTCCCCCTGGGAGAAAACCTTGAGCTCTTTCTTTTGAAGGTCCATTTAATTTACTTCAAATGAGAGCTGCTTGCTGAGAATGAGAAACCACTTCCTCATCATCTGCTTTCCAGATTGACATAGGAACAGTGTTCCCCGAGGTGTCATGTACCAGGGTGCAGAGCTGGGTGGGAAGGTCTGGTGCTGGGGGCAGGCAGTGGTCCAGTGATGGTGCCTATTCCTATTTTCAAGAAGAAACACAGAATTGGTACCCATCTGGAAAATGTTTAACCCCCTAAATAATAGATCTCTAAATAGTAGACCCCCCCTACCCTGCTCTGTGAGACCCCCACTGCAGTCCTGCATCCAGCTCTGGGGCAACAACAAAAGAGGGACGTGGAGCTGTTGGAGCGAGGCCAGAGGAGGCCCCGGAGCTGCTGCGAGGGCTGGAGCAGCTCTGCTCTGGAGCCAGGCTGAGAGAGCTGGGCTGGGGCAGCCTGGAGAAGAGAAGGCTCCTGAAGGGGAGACCTTAGAGCAGCTCCAGTGCTTAAAGGGGCTCCAGGAACCCTGGAGAGGGGCTTTGGGCAAGGGATGGAGGGACAGGACAAGGGGGAATGGCTTTAACCTGCCAGAGGGGAGATTGAGATGAGCTCTGAGGCAGAAGCTCTTCCCTGTGAGGGTGCTGAGGCGCTGGCACAGGGTGCCCAGAGAAGCTGTGGCTGCCCCATCCCTGGCAGTGTTCAAGGCCAGGTTGGACACAGGGGCTTGGAGCAACCTGCTCTAGTGGAAGGTGTCCCTGCCCGTGGCAGGGGTTGGAGCTGGAGGAGCTTTAAGGTCCCTTCAACCCAAACCATTCTATGCTTCTGTGATAAATAATCTGCTGTCATGTCCCTCCAGGCTTTGTGCTGCACAGGTTGGCCATGCCCAAAGGAGGTGCAGACTGACCATTTGGTTGTTGGGGTTCTCTGTGGCCCACAACTGAACAAATTCCTACACAATATTCTAATGATGTCAGTAGCACAGAAGGGTGTGTACAAGAAACACTCCAGCCCTGGGGAGAGCTCTGAGTTCTCCCTCACACTGGGCTTTTCTGAGCCAAGGCTGGGCAGGCAGCCTGCCCTGGGCCACTGCTGTGCCTTTGGAGCTGTGCTGCCTGGGGCTGGAGGTGCTGGGAATTAGTGGGAACCTGCACTTGACTCTCTGGGTGTTGAACTGATCCCTGCTGGGAAAGAGCTTCCTGCAGATGCCTCAATTACATCTTTTGGGACATGCTGGATGAGGAACCAGGAGCTTGGGGTGAGTCCCGAAGAGCAGGAAAGTAACCGTGACTCCGCAGTGTAGCACATCTGTGAGTGCTTCCAGCTAAGCCCTGAGGAGCTGCTGGGTTGGGAGCAGGTCCCTGCCCTGCTGCTCCCTGTGCCCTTGGGGCTCCCATGCCAGGGACTTCCCTCTGTTTCCCATTCCTTTCTTCTATGTTCCAGATGGGATTTTGGGTTTGGATCCTCATTTTAACTTTCCTGTTCAAAGCCCTGTGTGTGCTCATGCCCTGTCTATACCCTTTTCCAGCTGCTTGCTGGGAAGCATGATTTTGGGAAGGGAAGGGAAGAAGTACAGCTGCTGGAGAAGGAATAGTGGGACCCCAAAAAGCTGGCAGCAGAAATGCCACAGCCCCTTTCCCTGCTATATCTCATGCTCTGATTTCTCAGAGCATTTCTCATGAAATTCCCCTGGCATTAGGGTGGTCCTTGGAGCTCTCCTACACAGACTTGGGTGCCAGGAGAGGGTGAGCTGGTGCTGCAGCCTTCACTGGGAGGGTGGTGGTTGCAGTGGGTGCCTGACGAGTGCTGCTGTCAAAACATGCAGTAACTGCAGTGCATGGGGAGCTGTTGAGGGACATCTCATGTACATGCTGCATGAGGTTCATTTCTGTGAAAGCGAAGCTAAAATTGGAAACCTTAAGGGGAAGTGCTCCTGTGTTCTGTGTCCCAGGACTGCTCTGGAGGAGCTGGAAATCTGGCTGAAATGGAAAAATTGGGGTTTTTTTATGAATTAATAAGTCCTGACTAAAATGGCTCTAGTTCTGCTGAGCTTCACATTCCCTTGAGCAGAGAAGGCCATGAAATGAAGCCCCTTTATTCACATTTACCATATTCAGCTGCAGCTCTTCCTGTGCCACCATGGGCTGTGCAGCACAAGGAGCTGTTGTGTGTCTGTGTGAGGATTGTGAGAGGCTGTGGCCAAGGCTGCAGCTCCTGCCTGCGGAGCAGGAGCTTTCCTTGAGCTTTGCACCATTAACTCCCCCTTCACACGCTGTCTCTGAAGGTTGGAGGTGCTTTTGCTTCTTGCTTATGAGCAAACAACCTTATTCCCACAGTTGTCCCTCCACAACAGGAAAAAGGGGAGTGCACAGATGAATGAGCTAAATTACCTTGATGCTGTGGTGCAGCTTCATTTCTCATAGCAGGTATCCGAGACCTGTCCCAAAGTAATAGGAATACTGCCTTTTCCTTGTCAGATATACTTCCTACTTGCTAGGCAAATGTTTCCTGTACTCTTACGAAGGATGAAAGCTTGGTTTCGACGAGTTGCTGACTGGATTCAGGATTTAATTCTCTTGCTCATAATTTGAAGGAAAATAAATAGGAGGGAAAGACATGCTCGTTTTGTTCCTTCCTCCAGAAACTCTAGAAAAGTTTCATTTCAAAGCTAAGGAGCCAGCAGGAGCTGTGAGACAATCTGTAGTGGTGCTAAGGATTGCAAAAGGACACAGGGAGGAGCCCGCCTGCTGGGGAAGCACAGCTCGAAGCTCCCCCTTGCAGGGCTGCTCTAGAACTGCAGCCTCTCCTTCAGCTCCCTTGAGTCTTTGCATTCTCTCCTGGCCAAGTGAGTCCAACCACTGTCCTGTTGTTACAGATCAAGGAGAGAAGTTTGCAAAGGGCAGAGAAGATCTACCAGGATCTGTGAGATGGGAGGAGGCTGGTTGGATTCAGACACGAGGATGGTCCTATTGAGAACCCCTTGTTTTGCCCAGACAAGGTGCTCACTTCAGCCCGTGGCCAGGGTGAAGCTGCGGTTCCTCCCTGCCACATCTCAGCAGCCTGGTACCCAAACTCTGTCCCTCTGTCCTGGTGCTGCCCAGAAAGCCCCTATGGGTGTGTTACCATAGGTGTTATCAGGAATTCTTTGATTCCTCATCAAAGGCTTGGGACATGGAGAGCCCAAAACTTGCAGCGCAGACCCCCCCACTGTGTGCTGGGAGCACCCCCAGAGCGTGAGCAGCAGCTCAGGGAGGGGATCCTGCCCCTCTGCTGCGCTCTGGGGAGCCCCCCCTGCAGCCCTGATCCAGCTCTGGGGCAACAGCACAAGAGGGACGTGGAGCTGCTGGAGCGAGGCCAGAGGAGGCCCCGGAGCTGCTGCGAGGGCTGGAGCAGCTCTGCTCTGGAGCCAGGCTGAGAGAGCTGGGCTGGGGCAGCCTGGAGAAGAGAAGGCTCCTGAAGGGGAGACCTTAGAGCAGCTCCAGGGCCTAAAGGGGCTCCAGGAAACCTGGAGAGGGGCTTTGGACAAGGAATGGAGGGACAGGCCAAGGGGAATGGCTTTAACCTGCCAGAGGGGAGATTGAGATGAGCTCTGAGGCAGAAGCTTTTCCCTGTGAGGGTGCTGAGGCGCTGGCACAGGGTGCCCAGAGAAGCTGTGGCTGCCCCATCCCTGGCAGTGTTCAAGGCCAGGTTGGACACAGGGGCTTGGAGCAACCTGCTCCAGTGGAAGGTGTCCCTGCCCGTGGCAGGGGTTGGAGCTGGAGGAGCTTTAAGGTCCCTTCCAACCCAAATTCCATGATTCTATGAAAACCGTTTCAGTGCTGCCTCCTTTGGCTGGGGATGCTGATGGATTGGCAAGGAATACACAGAGAGTGGATGGGTGACTGTGTCTCTACAGCTCCAGCCCCGGGACCGGGGTTTGGTGACCATCCTGCCACGTTGTCCTCCCCAGGTCTCGTTCCGGTACCACTGTCAGCTGTACTCGGAGTGGCGAAGGACCAACCAGAAAGTCCGTTTGATGCTCCCATCCTCGCGGAGCCCTCACCCCGTGCCCCACTCCTTCCTCTCCGCCAAGCTCATGAAAAAGACCGCGGATGAAACCACCGTGTGAGCCCGTCCTACCTGGCTGCTGGGGCCGGGGCAGCCCTTCAGGGCTGGCACGAGCGAGGGGGGTCGGGTGTCCCCACGTGCACACAGGAAACGTGGTGACCGTGGAGGCCCTCGGAAACAATCATCCCACCCAGAGGACTTTGCAGTCAGCGTGTACTTTATACCATGGCAAACAGACAGAGAATTGAGCGCTGGCATGTGAAATGGCCCGAAAGAGCCAGATGGTAGAACATGCCTGTCTGCAGGGACACTTTCTATAACTAAATACCATACGTGGAAAATATCTCCCTCTCTATATATATATCTCTATATATAATATTATTTTTTAATGGCCATGCATATTGTGTCTTAGTCCTTTTGTGTTGTTCTAAGCTTCAGTTCTAGAAGCTGGCAGCCTGATCTCATTCAGAGGTTAAATCTATGCCTTTTCTCCAAGTGAGCATACAAAGAACACCACTTTTCATCAATGTTCTTCAAAGTCCCCTTCTCCTTTGCACTAAGTTGGCTTTGATAATCCTGCAGCAGCCTTTCCCATTCCTCTGGTCTCTGTCGTGGTGTTTCTGTCCATTCTAGAAAGTTGTGTGGTTTTAAGAGTTACTGTAATCCCAGAAGGAGTAAAATGACGTGATTCTGAGCGGAGCCGGTTTGTATTGGAAAGTACTGGAATTCTGAGAATTTCACAACACGTTTCAAAGTGAGAAAAGCTCTTCCTGTGCAGACGTGATCTCACAGAACACTTTCCTTGTGGATCTTGGCTCATCCCCAGGACTTGGATGCCCTCAGCTCTTGCTGTGTCTGGCAAAGGTACATGGAGGGTCTGAGGGTGAAAAGTGGTGGCTCGTACGTGCTAAACCCATCATTGCCTTCTGCTTTGAAGATTCCAAAAGGAGCTTTCCTGACCCCAAAAGAGGCAAGTTGGAGTCTCTGTTTGCTGATGTCCTTTCACCACCTTGAGGCTGGACCTCTCGTAGTGCTGGTTACACACACCCCTCACGGGACAGGCCGTCACTGCAGCTGCTTGGCAGGATGCGGGTGGTCTTGGCTGTCTCTGTGCTTCATTTGCACATTCCTCAGCAGCAGCTGGAGGAGCTGCTGTCATTGGGATCATCCCTGGAAGTGCTCTGCCTGTTATGTGTCCTCTAGTGAAACACCCCAAGAGAGCAGGGAGGAGGCAGGCTCCAAGGTGCCCATGTCCTTCAGTGGGTGGTGGCAGTCACACACTATGTCCCCCTGCTCCTTTGCTGGACACAAGTGGGTCAGTCCAGTGCCCTGCTAGATGGAGACCTGTCATTTCTTGAATTCAAAGCACCACATCCCATTCCTCCTCCTCTCTAGCTGCAAAGCAGGATGCTTTTCCTTACGTATTCCCTGGGCTGGAAGTCACTGGTGGCACAAGTAGCAGGGACCAGTGTCCTCTCTTTTCCAACAGGATTACTCCAGCCCTGGGGCCTGCTCTGCATCTGCTCTTCTTCTCCATCTCCTGTCCCAGGTTTCTAATGCAACTCAGTGATCTCCCAGCACATCTGGCAGCAGCTTTTCTGCCCAGCTTTGGGCTGGTCCGAGCTGGTGTCTGTTCTGAGCATGAGGGTCTTGTTTGATCACAGGGTGGATGTCTGCTGCCACAGCCAGGCTGTGCATCTCCTCTCTGCCACCCTCCCTGCCCATCTCTTTCCTTCTGCCACATACTCGTGGCCCCTTCCCTTTTCCATGTCACGCAGGGATGAGTTGGCCCCCAGTGCTCCTGGAGGTTTCTAGTGCAGTGGGACCTCGTCAACCCAGCTGCAGTTACAGTCCCTGCACAGTAGCAGCATCCTGCTTCAAATTGGCTTGTGCAGTGGAGCTCCCACCTCCACACACACCACCCTTTGGCAGTGGAGCTGCACCACTGCTCTGTGCCTTGTCCTGGGTGCTCCTTCCTTCAGCAGCTCCCCAACAAACCCCGTGGCACCAGGGCATTCCCAGTGAAGAGAAACGTGGGGGTTTAGTTTCACTTCCCAGCCCTGGCTACTTCCCAGGAGCTTGGTCTTGCACCATGTCTAGTTCTGGCAGGTAATGAAGGATGTGCACTCCCAGACCACGTTCCCCTCGTAAGGACTTAACGGAGCCAGTGTTTCTCACCGTGGGTCACTGTGATCCACTCACTGTGGTTCCAAACATGCAACTGTGAAAGCCAGAGTCCCTGGCTGGGGGCAGCAGGGGCCTGGCCCTGTGCTGCTGCATGGCCATGGCTTCACTTGCAGCTTCGTCATCTTTATCATAGTTGCCAATAATTGGAGTTGTTGCATGTGCCCCTGCAAAACCCAACAGCAACTCTTGGGGTCTTCTCCTCCTTCCCAGAGGAGATGTTCAGCTCATGGATGTGGGAAATCAGTGTCTCTGACCTGCCATGTTCCAGTGTCGTGGGGAAACGGGCTGTGCAATTGAGTCAATAAAAGTGAGACAAACCTTGGGCTGTTGTGTAGTTACTGGGGATGGAGGGGCCTCGGGAAGCCGGGCTGATGGTGAGCCCCATGTGCTGCCTTCCTGGGGTGCTGTGGGCAGATTTCCAGCCCTGCCCCAGCAGAGCGGGCAGAAGCTTTCACAGTTGAGCTGAAGCTGGACACACTGTGCAGGTGGCTCCAAAAGCCACCCAGGGCCAGCACCAGGGTGACGTGGGGCAGGATGCCCACCCAGGGTGGATATATAACACTCCTCAGGGCAGAGACCCAGGCATCCAGCAGTCCCTTTACCATGGTGTGATGGGGAGCCCCAACACCTCCTGCAGTCCCATGTCCTTTGAGTGTCACTTCCCCAAATGCTGGTGTTCTGGAGCAGACCTGCAGCAGAAGGGCCTGGCTGAGCACTCTGGGCTTGTCTTGGTTGGAGAAAGGGACGCTGAGGGGGACCTTGTTGCTCTTCGCAGCTTCCTGAGGAGGGGACATGGAGAGGGGGGTGCTGATCTCTCCTCCAGGACAGGACACCTGGGAATGGTTCAGAGCTGCACCAAGGGAGGTTCAGACTTGACATTAGGAAGCGTCTCTTTGCTGAGGTGTTCAAACACTGGCACAGGCTTCCGAGAGGGGTGGTTGATGCCCCAAACCTGTCAGTGCTGAAGAGGCATTTGGACAATACACTTAATAACGTGCTTCTTTTGATCAGCCCTGGAGTGGTCAAGCAGTTGGACTAGATGACTGCTGTAGGTCCCTTCCACCTGAACTAGTGTAGTTTAGTCTACCCTGTGTGAGGAAAGTGAGGCCTTGATGGGGGGAGATCGGGGCACAGCAGCTCTGTGGGAATGCCTGGCCTGTGACTTCTGACACTTCTCAATTCCTTCCTTAACTTCTTTGGCTGTCCCCATAGCTTTTACCAGTGTTCTGCTGTAAGAAATGGGCTTAATGCACGTGTTAGAACTGGAAGTAAGGAGAGGCTTCGGATGTATGGAGGAGATAACTGTTATCAGGAGCTCCAGCATCCAGCTGGGTTTGGGGTTTTCTTAATTTAATGATTAAGCTTAATTGAAAAGAGCCAGAGGCACCTGCAGAGGGGCCTGAAACTGCTGGATTGCTCATGGCCTTGTACAGACCACTCAATGCCACTTCTCTGTCCTGGGCTGCCTGGCACCAAGCTCATCCTTCATCAAATCTCTGCAGTCCCGGATGCGGGCTGGAAGGGATGGTGGTGCCCATCTCCAAGACCTGCTGGTCCTCCCACTTGGTGGCCAGAGGAACCATGTGAGAAGAAGCTGGCAGGACACGGGGTCCTCTCAGTTCCCAGCACCAAGACCCACACGATGGTGTTCTCCTCTCTGGTCCTCCACATGCACTCATCCACGTCAGGGACACAGCTGGAGCCAGGAGCCCATCCCCACCCAGAGCCAGGGGCGTAGCTTCTCCCCAGGACACGGATCCAGGCAGAAAGCGAAGACTGGGGCTTTGTTTTCAGCATCAGCAAATGCCACCTGCCTGTCCGTGAAGTCCAGGCAGACCTGGATGGCCCTGGGGAGGCAGGGGAGGTGCAGGGGAGTCCAGTCAGGCTCAGTGAAAGCATAGTATTGTCCAAACCACTGCCCCACGGCCCAGATGCCCTCCTGGGGGGTAAAGCTGAGGACCCCTTTCCTCCTGACAGACTCCCGGGCCACCCCCAGAGCCCACCAGTCGCCCCCCTCGGCCACCTCCACGGCCCAGCAGTGCCTCCCCATCGCGAAGCCCTGGCTGCCCAGCACACACGGCTCCGTGTCGAACCGCTCGGCGCTGTCGGGCACCGAGGTCCACTCGTCCCCACGGCCCACGCCTCGCTGGTCACCAGCCAGGATGAGGAAGGGGTTGGCGGTGTCCAGGTCCAGGGTCACGTTGGCTGGGGACAGAGGAGGAGAAGATGCTCAGGACAGGCAGCCCCAGGGGCTGCATCCACCCCAGCAAGAGAAGAGACACAGCGATTTCTTTCCCCTTGCCAGAGATGTCCAGCGTGGGGTGGGAAACCCACAAATGCTGGACTGCCCCAGCCTCAGTGGTGCCCTGATCCTGCTCCTGATCCAGGAGCTTCCATGCAATCCCTGGCCAAGGAGACCTCGGTGTCCTGGAGGAGGGTGCACCTGAGTGGATGGGTGCACATCTGCCCTGTAGATACGTGGACCTGAACTTGGGTGTCTCTAGTGCTGCGCACCTGGGCACAAACTAGTGCAGACTGTGGACAACATTACCCCAAAACTCACAGCCCCAAATTCCCATTTTTTCCTGTAGGAAATGGAGAAAGCCAAAGATGCAGCTCAGGTGTCTTTGGTGTTGGTGGTGGGTCTACATATAAGCATGAGGAATTCAGCTGTGGGGTGTTGCAGCCACCAAGTCTCAACCCCATGGCAAACCCAGGCTGGGACAAGCCCCACGTGCTCTGATCCTAAATAGATCTTCCACAAAGAAGCAGGATGCATTTTTCTCCTCAACAGAGGACAGTTCCCCCTCCTTTTCCCTTCTGAAAACTCACCTCTTCCACTCATCTCCTCCACCTCACTGGGCAGGGTCTCATTCTCTTCTCTCTCCATCCTGGATTCAAGCATGTCCGTAGAAAATCAACAGGAGGGGAGGCAGGAATCCCTGTTGCAAGTGGAAATTGCAAGACTCAGAGACTGCTTAAACGTGATAAAGAAGCAGAAGGAATGATGGGAAAAACACAGTATCCAGGCACTTACCTGCAGGCTGACTCCAGGAAAGGAGAGTTTGGATGGGTTTGAAGGTCTTCAGTCTGCTCTCCACAGCCCTGATCTCCTCATGGCTGGGCTGGGCTCACACAGCACTTCCAGCTTGTTTGATGGAGCAAATGTCAGTCCGAAGGGGCTGGATGGCCTGGGGAGCAAGGCCGGGGTCTGGCACCTTCTCCTCTCTGAGCGGGGGACCAGAGCTTCCACCTCCCCTCCTCTTGGTGACCGCTTCCCAAGCCGTGACGCTGCTGGTGGCGTGTGACCTCATCCAGCACTTGGATGTGGGAGTCCCTCCAGTGCCCTGAGCAGACCTGCTGCATCTCCCCTCCCTCAGGCAGCTGCCGGTGGGTGATAAGAGCCGGGAAGAGGCTGTATCTTCCTGCAGCAGGATGTTCGATGGCACCACGTGCACCTCCAGCCCAGTGGGATGTCGCAGGAGGACACCAGTCACAGACCAGTGGCCATGCTCTGGGGGTCCAGATGTGATGAGGGAGGAGGCCTGGCTCCATGTGGGAGCTGCTTGCCCGGATCTGTCGTGCTGCCAATGGGTTTCAGGGTGGAGACATTTCCCTCTGGTAAATGAGGGGAGCAGCACACGCTGGGCTTTGCATCTCACTTCTCTGCTCCTGGCAGCTTTTCATGTGCCTGGCGTGATGGCCTCATCCCTGCTTGCAGGGACCCTGGGTGGTGGCTTTGTCACATTGCTCTGAAAGCCACCAGCTCAAGCACAAAATAAAGCAGAGCGTGAAGGGAGCTGCAGCCAGACGGCCCCACTGCCTGGGGCTGGGACGGGGACCTGGGCAGGCAGCACCGAGCACAGATGGGCTCAGCAGGGACTGTTCAGTCGTGTGGTCACACGGGCATGGTGGGGGCTTCAGCACGGGCAGCTCCGGCCCCTGCTGCTGACACCCCCAGCATCTGGGACCCCACAGCTTTGCATCCTCAGTCACAAAAGCTGGGCTTCCTGAAGTGATGCCTGTGATACCCCTGTGACTGTCATGAGTGAAGAGCTTCGTTTATTACACTTACCTCTGCTATCATCTGTTGGCCAGGCCTGTGTCTCTGTAGGCTTCATTTATCACCTTTTCCTCATTGTCTCTTTTGGCAAGCTCCCTGCTCAGATCCCTTTACCCGAGCGGATGCTCTTACCTCCCATGTGCACCCACACGGAGCACCCCATGGGCCTGCTTTCATGACACATCTTAGGGCAGCAGCTTTCCCTGACCAAACCCTGCTCCATGGCCTCACCTCTTAGCCAGGGTGGGAATTCTAAGCAGTTTTTAAGCTAGTGCTGGGCTTTGCTCCCGCCCCGGCATCGCCTCTGGATGGAATCCGGGTCCCGTCGCCTCCCTCCTTCCCAGCGGCTCTTCCTGGGGGATGTAAAGTGCTGCCAGAATCCATCCTCTCCGCAAGGGGGGAGCTGCCAGAGGAGGCCGTGCTGTGGAGCTGTGGAAGGTGAGCCTGGAGACATCAACAGAAGAACATTTCTGGAGCAAAGGCATTGCCAGAAGTGCCCAAATCACTCAGCACCTTTGGGGTTAGAGCAGAGGCAGTGCAGGAGGAAGCGGGTGACAGGCTAGGTCGCAGAGGGACGGTTCGGGTTGGTTTTCAGGTAGGGAAATGCTTCGCTCACATGGGACTGAGCCCTCTGTATGCCACCACCATCCACAGAATGGAAAACCAATAGGAAACCTCCCCTCCTCTGTAGCATCTCCCCTTGCAGCTTCTGGGTGACCTCCAGCCCTGTGGCCCGAGATGCTCTGCAGTGACCCCTGGGCCAGGGAAGCAGAGACAGCTCAGCTGAAACAGCAAAACCGAGCTCCTTCCGCTGCCTCTAATCTCCGTGCCTGGTCTGTGCTGTGGCTTCTCCCACAAGTGTTAGAGCTGCTTCTCAGCTCTCCAGAAGAGCCATCCCTGTTTTTCCTGGCAAAGCCAGAAAGATCCCTCATCTACACCACAAACAACTGGCTGAGGTACTGTGCAAGAACTGTTTCATAATGGTATGCCAATGAGGCTGCGTCCCCAGGTTGAGGTGCCTCAAGAATCAAAGCCCAGAGTGTGCTGGGAAAGAGGTGCCTTGCCTTGAAGCAGGGGAAGGGGAGACATTTGTGCAAGGGCCCCTTTTCCCAGGATGTAACAAGGGCGCTCCCCTTGTGGGGTGCAGGGGCTCTGCCTGGGGTGCAACCTCCCCCTTCACTGTGCACAGCAAGAAATGAGGAAGCTGGTTATGGCTGAGACTTCTGCAAGGAGACAGTGATGACAGGAGGTGGGTTGTGCTGCTCAGGAAGCCGCAGGTTCCTGCCCGTGGCCGTGTGTGCTGATAGAGGCCAGCCCCCACCACCAGCGCTGCCACCAGAGCAGAGCCTGATCCTCGGGAGGAAAAGCAGCAGCAGAGCAAGCACTGGAGAGTCCATGGGTGAGTCCTGGGGAAGCAGCATCCATCGGGGGCCAGGCACTTGGCGTAGCCGTGTCTGTGCAGGGGAAGCTCCTACCTTGGGAACCCAAATCTAGCAGAGGGCACAGCTGGTGTTGGGTAGAAGGATATTGAGGGAGCCTCCTCCAGCACACGGCTTGTCTGGGATGGGGTGGGTGTGGGGATGCGGGGATGTGACCACCACAGAGCCACTGCTTCTGCAGCGGTGCTTGTGCGGGAAGAAGGGTGACATGTAGGTACGCTCCTGCCTGTGCCCACGGCTCCCGGCTCTCCCCTCCAGGCCATGCAGGACCCTGCCCTGCTCCTGCTCCTTCTCCCAGCCCTGCTGTCCCCAGCCGGCGCCTCTGACCCAGGCCAGCCCTGCCCGGTGGAGATGAACAAGGTCAAGGACCTCCTGGAGGCGAACTGCACCGGGCAGGCTCTCAGCACGGTGCCCCCAGACCTGCCTGCGGACACGGGCATCCTGCTCCTCAGTGCCAACCGCCTGGTGTCCGTCTCCATCAGCACCTTCCTGCGCCTCGCCCAGCTCCAGGACCTCGACCTGTCCGACAACGGGCTGGTGGCTCTGCACACCGGGCCCACGCTGCCGTCCCTGAAGGAGCTGATCCTGTCCCACAACGCGCTGGGGGCCCTGCCCGTGCTGCAGGGGCTGCCGGCGCTCACCCGCCTGGCCGTGGCACACAACAGCGTGGCCACGCTGGCGCCGAGGGCTTTCCTCGCCGTGCCGAGTCTGCAAGACCTGGACCTGCGCGGGAACCGGCTGCGGACGCTGCCCCAGGATGTCTTTGCAGGGCTGAGGGAGCTCAAGGACTTGGACATCTCAGAGAACCTCCTGGAGAAGCTCCCCAAGGAGCTGCTGCAGGATCTGCAGGACCTGGAGACCCTCTGGCTCTCGGGGAACCGCCTGCAGAGCCTCCCCCCCAACTTCTTCCCTGAGGGCCACATCTTCATGTACGTCTTCCTCACGGAGAACCCCTGGCAGTGCGACTGCAACCTGCACTACCTGCGGGGCTGGATCTGGCAGAACGAGGGCAGCGTCTACCAGCCGGAGCGGGGCCTGGAGAAGACAAAGGTGGAGGTCGCCCCCGAGAGGGTGCTGTGCCACAGCCCCGCCGAGCACCAGGGGAAGCCCATCATCCACTTCAAGCCCAACTGCGGCAACGTGGGGGATGAAGAGGAGGAGGAAGATTATTATGGTGATGGGGAAGAAACGGTAGAGAAAGCTGCCACGGCCCCCTTCTCCCCCCAACATCCACCCATCCCCAAAGAGCACACTACCATGCCCCGTGCTGTTACGTGGCCTCCCCTCAGCACCCCAAGCACTTCACCCACAAACCCCAGAGCTCCCAGCACCACCACTCCTGCCCCAGCCAGTCCCACTGTCACACCCACACCGGCCCCCAGTACTGCCACCATTGTCACTGGTGCTCCTGCCAGCACCCCGCACAGAGCCACCACCTCACTGCCAACTCCAATGGTGTCCACTGGTACATTTCCCACCACCTCCGTGGCTCTGCCTTCTACTACCATGATAGAGGCCTCTTCCGTTGCTGCATCTTCATCTCCACCTCTGATGTCAACCACACTGGTGGCTTCCACCACTCATGCCCCAACGCTGGACACTACATGCTTCACGCTGCCTGCACCTTCCCCTCCACCTGCCCCCCTGCCCCTGTGTCCCTGCTCCACACCGGGGCTGGCTGTACCAGTGCTGCGCTCATGGGCAGGTGAGGATGGTCTGCAGGGTAGGCACTGGGTGCTGAATCACTGCTGCCTCTTGCACTGGGTGCTCTACCTGGCCTCCTTGGTGCTGCTGGTCCTGACTGTGCTGGCCCTAGCAGGCTGGCTGGCATGGATGTGCCTGGTGGGATGGCCCTCCTGGCACAAGTCCCTGCAGGCACAAGAGGTTCAGTATCTACTGCTGAGGGAGTCAACAGGAAGCCCTGCGATGCACCTCAGCAGCTCCAAAAGCCACCTCCAGCGCACCACGTTCTGTACCATCAAAGAAGTAGAGTTGTACCCTCAGGTCACTTACTGCACAATTAAAGACCTGGGGATACGGTGCAGTCCTCCTGCAAGTTCTTCTTTCTGCACCACGAAGGACCTCTGTATCCACCATAGTCCTCTGAATGCTTCATTCAAGTCTTTCTCCAGGAAGCTGATGGTCACAAACCTCGGCTCCCTGAGGACCTCTTCTGCTTACAGTCTGGACAGCGGTGTCAAGGCCATTGGTGATGTGAGAGTAAAATACGCTGGCAACAGCTTGTAAATGCTTCTGTACATTCAGCAAAAGAGATGGAGGAGGGTCATGACTCTGCCTCATGTACCCTTGTTTTACAAGGGCAAGATCCGCTTGCCCGGGAGGAAGCCATCCAGCTCTTTCCTCTAGTGTTACTCTCACACACCCTGAGGTTTCTAGATCTGAAATAATCACTTAGGTACTTGCCATGGGGAGAAGATGTCCTAAACTGGTCAGTGATAGTCTGGGGATGCCACTGCCTGGTTTCGGAGTAAGTGTGGGAAAGCAGAGCTTGCTTTGTCCTCTATGTCCCAACTGCTTCTGCCCAAATGATGCACATTAAGCTGCGTGATGCTTCCAACTTGGTGCTCTTAATCACAGAAAATAAATATTCCCTTTGCCTGAGTTTCAAATGGATGCTGGTTTCATTTCGTTAGACATCTCATAGTCCTGGCAGGGTCCAGTGAACAACAAAATTGTCTTCAGTACTTGGAATAGTGAAGATAGATAGAGAGGAAAAGTCCACTTTAGCTTCCTACAAGGGCCGACAAGAAAGCTGGGGAGGGGCTTTGAACAAGGGCCCGTAGGGACAGGACAAGGGGGAATGGCTTTAACCTGCCAGAGGGGAGATTGAGTTGAGATCTCCAGATCTGAATGGCTGGAGAATTGGACAGGTATAAAGCGGTGTGAAGGTCAGGACCAGTGCCTGGTTGTTAATGGATCATAACTCTTCTTGCATGGTGTTAGCATGGAATAGCACGTGGGGCTGTGATGGAAACTCTTCTATTTAAAGTCTTCATCAGTGACATGGAGGAGGTGACTGAGTGTGTTTTTATCGCATTGGCAGGCGACAGCAGGTTGGGAGGGATCTGTTAGCATGCTTCCAACGGGAATACCCTTCAAGGGAGCACCATTCACCCTGGAGAAATGGGTTGACAGAAACCTGGTGAAAGTCAACAAGGACAAAGTCCTGTACCCTGGAGGGAGGAGCACAACAGGACCAGTGGAGCACAGACGGGTTGGGGAGCAGAGCTATGGAAAAAGAGCTCTGTGTCTTGGTTGACAGAAAGGTGAAGAAGATCCAGAAGTGTATCCTGGCAGCAAAGAGAGAAGAACAGAAGCCTGGGCGGGGTGAACAGCAGCACAGCCAGTACACTGAGGGAAGCGATCGTCCCCCTCTGCTCAGCACTCCTTAGACCACATCTAAAATACTATTTTGGTGAGCTATGAGAACCTGAAACCCTCCCCTACACATGCCAGGACCCCCGATTGCCTCCGCAAAGGTACCACTGGTACTCCAGTATCTCCCAGAATCCCATTACCGCTGCTTCTGCTTGCAAGTCCTCCCCAGCATTCTCCCACCTCTCCGCACAAGCAGCGCTCCCCTCCAGGAAGCCAAGACCTCCCAGAACCATGTAGGAACTCCAGAAGTGCCCAGGAGCCCCCGAACGCCACTGTCTACCCTGCCATCTACCTCCCCAAACCCTGGCAGCCACAGGACTCTCCTACTCCCTCAGGATCCCCCATGCAGCCCAAGAGGCCTCTCAATCCCAAGACACATGCATGGAACAATGAACACAGGCACCCCAGAGCCCCAGTGCCCTCACCCCACCTCCTGGTCCCCACCACAACCCATCCAGTGCTCTCCTCCTTTTCCTTGTGAGAAGCACCTGGATGTCTGGGTTCCCCAGCAGAAACAAGACGACCCACATGAGCAGTTCCAGAGCCACTTTTATTCCACCCAAGTGTGGGGGGAAATTGGGGGATCCCCATCTCCCAGTGAAGGGCTCAGGGCAGAGAGTGAGTATTCCTGGAGGCACAGGGTCGCAGTGTGGGGAGTCCTTCTGTCCCATGGGGTCCCCATAGCCTAGGGCACCTACCCTGGGGTGCGGCATTGCTGGAAACCACAGGAGGAACCCATTCTGAAGGAGGGATCTGGGGGTGACTTTGTCCCATAGAGGTGCCCATGGATGCTACCTGGAGATGCCAGTATACCTGGGGTGCAGAGCTTTTAAGCCCCCCTAAGTACTATTGGGGGTTTCAGGTGATCTCAAGGGGTCCTCAAGGCAGCTGGGGCCACGCAAGGCAGGGGGGACAGTGAGGACGCAGGCTTGGAGGTCGGTATAGGCATGGGGCAAGGTGCCGCGAGTGATCCAGCGCCGGGCAGCCGGCTGGTAGGCATGGATCAAGTGGGTGTCCTGGTAGGTGTCATGACTGTACCCTCCCAGTACGAGCAGTTCCCCCCCTACCACAGCCGCACCCCCAACTACATGGGCTCGGGGCAGGGGGCTGAGGAGGACCCAGATGTCCAGCTTGGGGCTGTAGACCTCAAAGGCCAGCTGGTCCTTGTAGCCCATCTGCCCAGCCCGCTGGCACAGCCCCCCGGCCACGTAGAGCTGCCCCCCCGCCTCCTCCATGATGTGCCCGGCTCGGGGGCCATTCATGGGGGCCAGGAGCTTGGCAGGAGCACCCGGGACGTAGCGCAGGAGGGACGCCTGGCACTGGGACGCCTCATCACACCCCCCTGATACGTAGAGGGCACCATCCAGGGCACACGCCGCGTGCCCACACAGAGCCATCGGCAGGGGCTGGCACCTCCTGGGCGAGGAGAGAGGGAGGGGGTGAAGGGCAGGTCAAGCAGGGCTGCCCCATGGTGACTGCCTGCCCAGGAGTTCTCCCTTTGCTCCATTGCGTGCCCAGCAGGCAGCGCTGGCCAGCACCAAGGAGCCCCAGTGGGCAGCATCAGCTCACACATAATGGGTGCCCAAGGGACATCACTTCAACGCTTTATAGGCTCCAAAAACCCCCAGTGGACTCCCTCAATGGACAGTATTGGCCAACACCCAATGAACACTGCTGGAAATGATTTGTCTTATCGGCCAACAAACCTTCAGCGAATATTATTGGCCAACAACTCATTCATCACCCAACAGGTGACACGGGCCAACACCCAATGACCCCCAAGGGACATGGTTGCTCAACAGCCAGTAGACCTCTCCCAAAGGCCACTTTAGGCCATTTCTCCATTGAAGGCTCAGTGGCCCAAAGACCACTCAATGGACACCACTGGCCAGTGCAAGGGGTTCCTAGGGTAGAGAAAAGCAAGTGTCTCTGTGGAGCGGTCTCACCTCCAGGTGTCGTTGGTCAGGTCATAGCACTCCACTGTGTCTGTGCAGTAGAGCTCTCCCGAGCTGCCCCCCAGGGCGTAGATGAAATCCCCAAGTGCCACCGCAGGGAAGTAGCTCCGTCCGCAGGTCATGCTGGCCAAGCGCTCCCAGGAATTGTCCAGAGGCTGGTACCTGCATTTGAGAGGTGAAGGGGCAACCCGTTATCTACAATGCCATGAGGTGATGCTGGCACCACCGAGGGCAACAACCCACCTACAACCAGCCAATTCCGTAATGCCTTGGAGCCATGTGGTTGCCTTGCATGGGAATATCCCCTCCTCTTGCACACCACCAAACCCAGAAAATGCCCTGAGGCGTCTCCAGGTAGGACCCTCCCTGCCCTACCCCCCAAAAAGCTATAGCATCCCAGAGCGGGAGAGCACCTCCCAGCGCTACACCCAACCAAGCCCCAAATGCCTTGGGGCCACTTGACCAATTGCAATGCCACAATGCCTTGGGTCCATGGCGCAGCTCTAGCTTCACCAACACCTCCTGCGATCCCACAACATATGCTGCCACATAGCACCTTTAGGTCCTCGGTAGCTCTCACCTGTAGACACTGGCCAGGGTGTCATGGACCCCGTAGTAGTGCTTTCCACCCAGGATGTAGAGAATGTTGCCCACCACAGCTATAGCATGGCGGAAGCGTGGGCCATCAGGAAAGTGTCCCAGCGCCCTCCACTCCACCTTCTTCACCAGCCCCACAGTGCTGAGGTAGCGATGTGCAAACCAGAGGTGTCTGCTGGGCTTCCGGGCAGCCAGGTTGGATGTCAGCTTTTCTCCACCACAAACCACCAGCACCTCTTGCAAGGATCGCACCCGACACGGCAGCTGGGCCATGGGGGCCAAACTTGCTACTATGAGCTCACGGATGACCTTTGGGTCAGCTACTCCTGCAGTCACCGATGAGACCTTCTTCAGCTCCCAGGTGGACATGAGGGCGAAGCGAACGGATGACAGCACTTCCTTGGCTACATCCTCTTGGCCATCTCTATTGGCCGTAAGCCACCGAGATGCTGCTTCCAATGCCTCCAGTTCATGGAGGACATTGAGACCATCAGAACGGAGGAGGCGGATGAGAAGGTGTGCGGGAAGATCCAGGAAGGCCGGTGTGGCCACCACGCTGGGGAAGGTTGCCAAGATGTAGTCCTCTGCTACACGGCTCACCTGGGCCAGCCCATAAGCCACAGCAAAGGCCAGAACATCCAGGCCAGTGTCTGGGGTCAGGCCATGGGTGAAAACATCCAGGCAGAGCGTGAGGAGCCCCCATGCCTGGTAGCGCAGGGAGGTCTCGGCTGCCTCCAGGACCGTGGACCACGGCCCAGCCACAGCCCCGGTGTACGCGAAGGAGAGGAGCAGGCGCAGCTCGGCGGGGGACAGCCCCGTGGCCAGCGGGGCGGTGGGGTCATGGGTGGCCTCTCGCATGGGGCAAGTGAAGAGGGCTCGGAAGAAGTCACAGGAACAGCTCAGGACCAGGCGCTGAACTAGGGGAAGAGGAGTGGTGGTGGTGGGGGCAGCAGAGGACACACACCCCCCCTCCCCAACCCCTCCAAACCCCCAGCTCTCCCCATGGGACCAGCCACGTGGGCTCCTCACCCCTGCCAGGGGACCTGCCTGTCCCGCCATGCCCCGTCCCCCTCCTCAGCCCCTCCTGGGGGACCTCTGGCTCACCTGAGATGACCTCGTCCCCTGCCTGGAGCTGGAGGTCGCAGCCCAGGCCGCTGGCGTGGAGCCGCTCCATGGCTCTGAGCGTCTCCCACTGCTCCTCCAGGGGCTCGGGACCTCCCTCCTGGGAGTCACCGTCCAGGCACAGGGCACAGGCGGCCACCACCCGCGGGGCCCCCAGTGCCTGGGCAGCCTCCTCCACCTCCTTCTTCCGGCCATGGGGCACGGTTCCGCCATAAGCGAAGGCAAGCACGGCCCTCCAGCCCCACAGCGTGGCCCCAGGGGGCAGGGGAACATGGGGCTTGGAGCCTTGGTGCTGCTCCCTGGTCCTGCCCTCCAGGAAGCGAAGGAAGAAGGAGCTGATGGAGGCCAGGACCACAGCATGGGCCATGTCACCCTCTGGGCCCACGCACACGTCCACCAGCTGTCCTGTGGCGCGGAGGTCGTCAGCCGTGGCCAGGACGTGTCGGGCATGGGCCCTGTCCCGCAGGTTCCACTGGGCCGGGGCTGGCCCCTCTGCGACCCACATCTTGCCTGTGGGAACACGTGGAGCGGGGTCAGGGTGCTGTCCCCATAGCCAGAGCCTCTGGCTGGGGACACAGGGCACTGCCTTATAGTGAGAGCCACTGGGTCCACTGCCAAAGCCTCCACCCCATAGCTGAGACCACCAGGCTTTGCTACTGCCCCACAACTGAAGTTGGTGGCTCTTGGAAAAACTACAGCCCCATAGGTGAGACCACAGGCCATGCTGCTGCCTTATAGCTGAGGCTGATGGACCTTATCTGCCCCATCGCTGAACCCTCAGGGTGAAGCCACCGGCCCAAAGTGAACACTGCTGCACCACAACCCCATCACCCAGGCCACTGCCCCCCATCAAACACTCCACCCTGCAGCAAAAGCCACCAAACTCTTCTCCAACCATGGCCAAAAGTACTAGTGCTCCAGGAGCAGCCAAGCTGCTGTCCCCAGCACAGCCCCGCGGCGATCGCCCCCGTCGCGCTGCCCGTCGCATGTCGTGATGCGCCGCGCGCCGGTTCCTGCCGTGCTCACACACCACTGCTGGGGCGCCCCACGTCACCCCGCGGCGCCGCTGCCCCCCGCCCCGGGTGCCACCTCACGTGTCACTTGCTGGGTTTGCACGCTGGCGTCGCGTGTCCTTGCTCGGGCCGCGCGGGGAGTTTGCCGTGAGCCGTGCGCCGCATCTCCGCGACGCGCTGTCCTGCACCGGGCACTCGTCCTTACCCGCCGGCCACCGCTGCGGGAAGCTCCTGTGACCCCCCGGGAATGTGACGGGGTAATTATAGCCCGGGCAGGACACGTGGCCACGGGCAGGAGCTGGGAGAGGCTCAGGCAGAGGGAGGGCCGAGGGCCCCGAGCCCCGGGATGGGGCGGTGGGGACACCCGGTGCCCTGAGGACAGGTGGGTGGGAGCTGCCAGGAGGTTCCCCCCTCTCGGGCAGCAGGAAGGTGTTGGCAGAGCTGCAAACCCCGGCTGACCCTGGGCAGGCCCATCGGATCCCCCCCAAACCTTGCTCACGTCCGGGTTGAGGCTCAGAAGTCCTTGGCTGGGAGTGAAACAACCCCCTGCTCCCCCAGCCCCACGGAGGGTGACACGTCCACCACCACTCGTGCTCCTGAACCGGGGCACAGCCTCACGCTGAAGAGCTGGGGGTCTCCCAGCCCTGGTGCCAGGCAGCATGTGGGGACACCAGCCCCTTTGCCCAGCCCCCAAGCACTCCCAGGACGATCCTGCACCCGCCCCGGGGCACCCCACACACACACACTGAAAGCACAGACCAAACAGCAGCACAGCCTTCCATGGTGACTGTGTATCCCCCTGTGTCAGCCTGTCCCCTCCTCTGCTGTCCTTGAGTCTCTCAGTCTCCTCGTCTCCTGTCTCCTCCTCTCACACCTCTATGTTCCCCTGCCCCACATCCCTGCTTCCCCTAGGGCCCATATTCCCTGTCTATTAATTCACATCCCAATCCCCAAATCTCCCATCCCTGTACCCTTGTATTCCCATGAGTCTGGCTGAATCCTGTGCGCCCAGAGATGATTTCCCAGCCTCTCCGAGCCCATTTTCCAGCACTTCTCTACCCTGTGAGATGTTTCATTACCTTCTGCCTACCTTTCTGTAACAACTTGTGCCTGTTATTTCTCATCCTTCACTGTGCTCCTGAGCCTGCCTCTTCTGTAACCATTAAGTTGTGGAAAAAATGGTGCTGGATCAGCCCTTGACCTTCTCTTCTCCAGGCTGGATGATGCAGTTCTCTCCTTACCTCTCCTTGTGCATCCTGTGCCTCAACCCTCTGCACGTTCTTGGTGGTTTTGCTGGACATGCTTCAGTTTGCAGACAGAAAATTCAACTGGACACAGTCCTGAGCAACCTGCTCTATCTCTGAGCAGGAACATCTCCAGTGGTCCCTCCCAAATCCAGCTCTTCCCCCATTCAAACCCTGAAGATGTGGGCTCTGAACTTCCTTCAATGCACACTGAAAAAAGCCACCAGGCTGCCAAACACCTTGTGGGCAACCTACACCTTGTCCCCCACACCAAGCTCCTCATCCCCAACCTAGAGCCAAGCACCTCTTCAGAAGCTTTGAGTCCAAACCCTTACAGATGCTCTCGGTGCGGTGCAATCCCATTCTATGCAAAAAAAACCCCTGTAGGACCCACTCGAAACTACAGGGACAACTCTCAAAAGACCAGACTGGAAATGGTCATTGTGTTCCTCAAGCTTGTGTGTGCAACGTGGACATAGAGGCAACATGACTTGTGCACAGAAATCATAGAATCCCAGCCCGGTTTGGGTTGAAGGGACCTTAAGATCATCCAGCTCCAACCCCTGCCACGGGCAGGGACACCTTCCACTAGAGCAGGTTGCTCCAAGCCCCTGTGTCCAACCTGGCCTTGAACACTGCCAGGGATGGGGCAGCCACAGCTTCTCTGGGAAAAGTCTGTGCCAGCGCCTCAGCACCCTCACAGGGAAGAGCTTCTGCCTCAGAGCTCATCTCAATCTCCTCTCTGGCAGGTTAAAGCCATTCCCCTTGTCCTGTCCCTCCAGGCCCTTGTCCAAAGCCCCTCTCCAGGTTTCCTGGAGCCCCTTTAGGCACTGGAGCTGCTCTAAGGTCTCCCCTTCAGGAGCCTTCTCTTCTCCAGGCTGCCCCAGCCCAGCTCTCTCAGCCTGGCTCCAGAGCAGAGCTGCTCCAGCCCTCGCAGCAGCTCCGGGGCCTCCTCTGGCCTCACTCAGCAGGAGCAGCAGATGCAGCTTCCTCTCCAACAGCTCCATCAGCTGTCAGCAGCTGGCCAGCACCAGATTTCTGTGACAGCTGTTGATTTAACAGCATCTTTATTCCTCGAAGCCTCATTACATACAGCATTCCAAGGACACCTTGCAGGAAAGGCTACAGTCACAGCTTGGGAGGTCCCGCCAGCCTCCAGCCCTCCTTCTTACCAATCTTCGTGAGGGCAGCAGTGATCCCAAACCCCAAACAGGCCGTGGTACCGGTGACGTAACTGTGAGCTGGAAACAACACAGCAAATCAGAAAAGATCTCTTAGGGCACAAGTACTATACAGCAGATCGTGACAGACTGTCATTTTTCTATGAGCTACTCACAGTCCCTTGACCCTCAGGAACATTGTTTGACAAGTGAAAGCAGCAAAGTGACTTTGATTTACATTTTCTCATGCTTTTAGCTTCCAATTGGAAATACCAATTTCTCCAGTCCTCTACCCCATCTCCTTACACAGGCAACCTCACATCGTGTATCTCAGTGACAAACCCAACAATCACTGTTTCCATCTCCCATCAGCTCAGCAACTAGGAAAAGTAAAGATCAATTCTATTTCATCCCAGTTCCAACTTCAGTAAATGCCTCCCACCTTTAACACAGTCTGAATGCCTACAGAAAGCAGAGCTGTACAAACATCTGCAGGGGCTCATCTAGCCTGACAGCAGCAAGACACAGCTTGTCCCTCAGATCAGGTGAAGAATTCACAAGGCAGATGTTAGAACATATCTTCCAGGTAAAATAAAGCACATTTGTTCCCAAGAAAACATGGATTTCCACAGTTCCTTCTTCCATACCCTGCATTTCAAGGTATAACTGACAGCTGTAAGAGGCAGAACTGGGCCAGCTCTGTTTTCATTGTGTCAATCAGCTTGATGTTACCTTTGGTGTCACTCTGCAGCAGGATTTATTTTAACAGACCTGTACAATGGAGCATCAACCAAACGGGCATGAAATGGAATTCAGATGACGAGATGACATCAGGATTAATTGACATTTTTCCCCTCTAGAAAGGCTTCTAAACCCAGAGAGAGCTCATTTCATTACAGGCGTTATCCACACTTACTTCTTGCCCCAAGGATAGCTCCGGAGGCACAGCCTCCTATGAAGTAGTTCAAGGGATCCTCTGGCTTCTCCCGGATCTCGGCAGTGAGGCAGGCAGTCACACCAAACACAGCTCCGAGGGTAGCTGCAAACAAGAGGTAAAACCCCCACAACTAAACAAAACAAAAATCCTCAAGAAACTGAGAGCACCCCCCAAAGCATGTTTGTGACACACACGGTGCTGTACAATGGGAGAAAAGAGGAAAACGAAGCAAGATCTGCTTTCGGTTACCCGCGGGCATCATATTCTGGCTGCTGTGGTGAGACTGAGCATCAGACAAGTCCCCTCCGGTCCCTCCTGGCACCTCCCCGGTCCAGCCGTGCAGCCCCCCCTGTGCCATCAGATCCTGCACAGGGAGGTGCAGCTCAGCCACCAGTTGGATCATGGAAGGGTTTGGGCTGGAAGAGACCTTAAAGCTGCTCCAGCTCCAACCCCTGCCACGGGCAGGGACACCTTCCACTAGAGCAGGTTGCTCCAAGCCCCTGTGTCCAACCTGGCCTTGAACACTGCCAGGGATGGGGCAGCCACAGCTTCTCTGGGCACCCTGTGCCGGTGCCTCAGCACCCTCACAGGGAAGAGCTTCTGCCTCAGAGCTCATCTCAATCTCCCCTCTGGCAGGTTAAAGCCATTCCCCTTGGCCTGTCCCCGCAGGACGGTGTCAGAGACCCTCACCCATGGTGACGGTGTCCAGCGCCGCCATCTGCACGGCGGCCAGAGCCGAGCCGGGCTGCAGCAGGATGATGCGGTACGCCGCGCCGACCAAGCCTGCAACACAGGACGGGGTCAGTGCGCGCAGCGCGGCCCCGCCCGCACCCCCCGGCCCCGGCCCCGGCCCCGGCCCTCACCGGCGGCGGCGCCCACCCGCGTGGTGAGCCAGGCGCGGCGCGGGCACTGCTCGCCCTCGGGCCCGTCCCAGTACCCCGCCATGGCGCCGCAAGGGCACGGCGGCGGCGCGGCGAGCTCTCGCGAGAGGACGGCCCCGCCGCGCCCCGCCAGCGCCGCCCTCCGAGTCCGCCCCAAGCCGGGGGGGTGCCCGCGGCTCTGCGGGACCCGGGTTCGGGTTCGGATCCCGGCGGCGCTGACCCGGGCTCCGCCGCCCGAGCGCTCCCCTGGAAAGGCTTTAGGAAGGTATCGGCGGCCCGCGCCGGCCCCGCGGGTCCTCGGGTGTTCTCAGGTGTAGGAGCTCGTGTCTGACCCAAAGCAACTCCCCGCTGGGGGAGCTCTGGTCCTTTAACGCCTCCGTGGTTGCTCTGGGGGGTGTGTTTGTCTGTGGAGCGCTGGGGTTGTTCAGCCCGGAGAAGAGGAGGCTCCGGGGAGACCTGAGAGTGGTCAGAGAATGGTTTGGGTTGAAGGGACCTTAAAGCTCCTCCAGCTCCAACCCCTGCCACGGGCAGGGACACCTTCCACTGGAGCAGGTTGCTCCAAGCCCCTGTGTCCAACCTGGCCTTGAACACTGCCAGGGATGGGGCAGCCACAGCTTCTCTGGGAAAAGTCTGTGCCAGCGCCTCAGCACCCTCACAGGGAAGAGCTTCTGCCTCAGAGCTCATCTCAATCTCCCCTCTGGCAGGTTAAAGCCATTCCCCTTGGCCTGTCCCTCCAGGCCCTTGTCCAAAGCCCCTCTCCAGGTTTCCTGGAGCCCCTTTAGGCACTGGAGCTGCTCTAAGGTCTTCCCAGACAGTTCACAGGCAACTCCTGCCCATTGGAGAATTGCTTCAAACTCTCCAGAAGAGGAGTTTTATCTTGTCTGCAGAATGGACTGCAATGAGGGAGCTACAGTCAGCATCAAAAGCATTTCCCGTGTGTACAGTGGGCTGGAAGCTCAGGGACCTGCAGCCCTTGGCCTCCAGCTGGGGCCTGACTGGTCCCTTCTGGCATCCTGAACATGAAATATAACATCACTACTTTGCTTTTCCATGGTCCCATTAGAAGCTGGAGGGAAGCTACCAGAATTCCATCAGGAATTAGTCTTTTAACATATCCCCCCCATTCAATTCATAGATAAAAGACACTCTTCCATGCCTCCCCTCCCCAGCAGCAGCAGGAGCAGTGTTCTTGGTGACAGATTCAGGGAACTCTGAATACTGTCTTTAAATGAGACACTTTTATTTACAGAATCATCTTTCAAGCTTTCCTTTGCAAGCTCCCTGTACCAGACATGTGGCAGATAGGAATTAAGACTGACTTTAAGAGTCTACTTGAGCAAGACTCCAGAGGTCAGTTTAAGCAAGTCATTGCACAGAAAACCCAAAGAACAAGGGGAGAAAAGCACACAGTGAAAAGTCAGTTTAATGAAATCTTGCTTGACAAATTATGGCAATTATCATAATTGGAATTCCTAAAACTAGAGAAGATTACGGGGAAACATGATAAATTTTTAAATATGTAACATGTTTCTAGAAAGGAAAGAAACCATTTTCTACACTCACTGGGAGAACACGAGGCCACTCAGCCTGCAGGATGGCAGCAGTACCCACGCAATGGAATTGATACCTCAGTGGCTGGGAACAGGGGAGAGACAGGACAAAGTTGGAGGGGGGGTTATTCCTGCAGGCTTCTAACAGCTTGGACATCTGTTTCCAGCCAAGGAGAGCTGAGGACTAGTTTATTTAGATCATTCCCTGCCCTTCTCTGACTTAGTGCATGGTGCACTAGGACCAGGACTACAGAAAGATGCTGGAACGGCACATTTTGTCACCTTAACGTTTGCATTTCCTGTAGGTGTAATCTTAAGTTTAGGGGTGAGTTTACTCCTGGGGTTCTAACACCACCATTCTTGCACCATTTTCCCTATCAGGTGATGTGCTCCATTTTATTACACTCTCCACTATTCCACCCCCCGTCCCCAAGAACATTGGAAGGCTGTGCCCACATCAGTCAGCAGCCAGGACACAGACTGCAGTAACTGCTGACAACACCCAGATGTTAGCAACAGACCTAAGGGCCCAGATGGAGCAGGAGGGTGGTGCAGGGGGCAGGCTGTTGTCAGGAGGCAAAACAGCTCATCCCCAACCTCCCTTCCAACCCCCCCCCCGCCCCCCAGCACAGGGAATACAACACCAGGCTTGGGGTGGTTGGTTTGCTCATTTTCTGATCCAAGTTTTAATGCAGTTTGATATGACAGTGTTACATCAATCTTTAGGAACACTGGGGCAGGATCTGGTTTTACCTGTCACCAGTTTAATAAGCCTTAAGGCAGAGATTGAAGGAAGAGTTTTGGTATGGCCTAACTACATCTTGAACAAAATCCATAGCAGTTTTGGTTGTGGTTCACAGTAATATTTCCCTCTTCACTATAAACATAGTGTAAACATGCTGTAGGTGACTGTGTACCACCACCAAACGCCATCAGGCAAGATATGCTTACTGCCACCTTCTGAGTCTTCATGCACCATCACTTTCAGTTTAGGTAAAGCACCTCAAAGTGGGACTCTGCATAGTTTGGGATCAGGAAATAACACCCATTCCCCCACAGCTAGGCTCTGCTAACCAAGACACCTTCTAATTTTCTTTATGCTGCCACCAAGCAGCTTTATGGTGTCAGGTTGTTTGAAGAGAGCAGTTTAAATCTGAGCATCAGGGTGTAAGAAGATCCAAGACCCACTATGCAGATCACTTATTTGAAAATACAGAAGTTCCCCAGCCCTTGTGATACAGACACAATTGTGTGGGTATTAAAAACCATGCTCTGCTTCTGGTGGTGAGCTGCAGGAGATGGGGTGCATCAACAGCTTTGTGCATGGTTAACAAACCCCGGAACTCTAAGGAGGAAACAACACAGTTATGCAAAAAGGCATGAGCAGACAATGCAGAGAACCCCCCAGTGCAGTGGCACAGCTCATCATCGGCCCTTTTCACCCCACAGTAATCCAAGATGTTCCTTCAATCAGGAAAAACAAAGCACCCCCCTGCCCCAACAGCTGAAGTCTCCAGCAACAGTTAACAACAGGTAACAGGCAGAAACATGACCTTGACTCCCAGTGAAGAAAAGGGTGTTGCATTAAAATAGAGGCAGAAAGGACTGTTTTCCTATTTGGATAATTTCAAAGTTGCTTTTCTGCTACAACCTGCCTTTCTTTTTCAAGGCATGCTACATTAAATGCTCCTTCCTCTTTCATTTTCATTTAAATGGTGCATTTTCAATCTCAACCTACAGAAGGAGCGAGTGAGAAATTATCTACCAGTAAACTATTTATAATGGAAATAACCTATAAATAGCCCAAATTGCTCTAAGTGACGTGGTCACTGTTTTTAGTGAGTACCAAATTCCAACTTTGCTGGACAAGAATATACCTTATGGTTTAATAACAAAATAAAGCTCAACTTTCACACAGACGGCCCAACTGGTTAGAAAACATCCAAAGCAAAAAGTGAGCTACGGTTACAGTAGGAGTACTGCAGAATTACACACAGGAAAACACATTCTTGCTTTTATTTTGGTGGAACAGAATACAATATCCTTCAGCCCAAACTATTCAAAGCTGGCAATATTACCTTTTTCTTCATGCTGCAAGACTTCAGGAAACAGAACAGGGGACAGGAAGGGTTAGAAGTTTCTATTTAAGGCCGTTAATCCAGCAAGGTATTTAAAAATGTACTCAACTTTAAGCATGAATAGTTGCATTGACTTCAGGAAGATTATTCACATGTAGGTAAATCAGGCAAGTGCTTCCATGGCTTGTTGAATCAAGCCATTATACGAGAGCTGCTTCAGAGTACGGGTTTATTCGAATGGCTGGCAGAGCTCATTACATGAGCCTGGTTGATTCTTCCAAGGGCTAAACTGCTGTTTCCTCCTCAGCTTTCCTGAAGGTGTAATCTGTTTGCCTCCTCCACTTCACTGTAGCCACAGAAACATATTATTTCCTAAGAAAAAATTGTATGCAACATCTATTATATATAGTGGCCTTAGCTCTCCCTTAAATAGGAACAGAAAAGAACAGTACAAAACAATAGTTTCACTTTCTCAACACACGAGAGCATCTTATTGAAAAACTAAAATAAAAAAAAAAAAAAAAAATGTATCACCACAATATAAACCCCCAAATAATAATAATGAAATGGGAAGAAAGAAAAGGAATTAGCAAAATCCTGCAGACTCTGAAGTCTCTTGTTACTGCGTTAAAAAAAAAAACCCTTTCCTGGTGAAGCACAACGTTTTGTTTCTCTCTGTTTACAAACCCACTAGACAGGGAACAACGGTGTCCACAGCCTACGCTGGAATTAAAAGGGGAAACAACATCATCTGCCCCATCTGCAGTCCAAAAAGAGAATGAACCCAAAAGGGCAGTCAGTGAACTGGTGAGGACACAGTTTCCCTGCAGGTGGCAGAAACTCCTAAGGGGGAGGAGGGGCTCCAAAAGCAGAATTCGAGTTGGAACCGTGTCGGAAAGTTCTATCTCGGAGGCCTGCAAGACATGGACTACTGAAGAAACAGTCAAAAGGTCCCAATGAAAAGCTGTGACAAGCTGTAATGTGCCATTTCAATTACAAGGAAGAGGGGAAATGTTTGGGGTTTTGTCGGGTTTTGTTTTGTGTTTTTTATTTTGTGTTTTCTTTTTGGCTCATCAATATGATGAGCTTTCACGTCCCAAACCACATTCAGGTAGTTTCCAAGTCTGCTTTTTTCTGTGTGGAATCTACTGATCCAGACCAAAAAACCAAACAAACAGAACAGGGATGCACAGTTCTTAAGTCCTGGAGCCTTCAACACTGCCTGAAATAACAGCTGGCCTGGGGGATCCAGAGGTGCCTGCAAGATGGTGTTCATAGCAGCCTTGCAAGCAGAGGGGCTCACGTCTGCTATGTGCTGCCAACATTCTGCCCATCACCTTCATCATTAGGACCTGAAACAAAGAAAGTTCTTTGTCATAAGAAATATCTTTTGTTTCTTGCTTTACATTAAGAGACCCCACCTGAGAAGCCCACAGAAGTCTCAGATTGAGGATTTCAAGGACAGATGAGAACTGCAGAGGTCCCCCTCTGCCTGCCTTACATCTTCCTTCTCCAGATCGAGTTCTGTCCACTACAGAATCTTATGTTCTTGACTAATCTGATTTATCTCATTTGGGGACCCCAGCAGCACCCCAGAGCCTAAAAGCTCAAGTTTTCAGCCTCTTAAATCCACCCGCTGCTTTTGGTCATATTCATTCCTTCTTTTTTTCCCCCCCTGCAGTGAATCAGGATGGAGAACTGGTCTCTGCCAAAGGCTGGATGTTCTAAGCCATAGGAAAGCAAAGCACAGATGAACTCCCAAGTCAGAAGTGCAGAAGGAAGCCTTCCTCAAACTGAGGACTAGAGCTTTTCTTAAATTATGGTCTCCTCACGTACAATGAAATTAATTACACTTTCCATGTACCTTTGTAAACCTTCCGCTTTCCAAATAGCACGCTACTACTCAAGGGTCAGTCTGAATTCTTCCTGCTGAAGATAGCCCAAGACAGTCACCTCAGGTTTTATAGAATGGTTTGGGTTGGAGGGACCTTAAAGCTCCTCCAGCCCCAACCCCTGCCACGGGCAGGGACACCTTCCACTAGAGCAGGTTGCTCCAAGCCCCTGTGTCCAACCTGGCCTTGAACACTGCCAGGGATGGGGCAGCCACAGCTCCTCTGGGCAAGCCTTGGCCATGTTGAAGGCAAAAATGCAACTCACAACCATCCCTTAAAAAAAAAACCCCCGTAAACAAAACTAGAACTACCTGAAGCACAGAGAACCTCTGCTAAATGTGCCATGGAAGCAGCGGAGGGGACTTTTTACCAGTTTAGAGAAGTAGCAAACAGTTGCATTCAAAAAGGCACCCGGTGCCCTGAGTTTTATTTCACAAACCCCTGTGAGCAGTAACAAGCCAGAAGTACATCTCTAATACAGTTACAGAGAGGACAGAGAAAAATGTATGGAAACCAGGAAGCTCTGTTCTCTTTCTTGCTTACCACTTCCAACTGATCCTGAAGGTGCAATGACATCATCATCACTGTCTTCCTCGTTTGATTGCGTTACCTCTGGCTCAGGTGCTACATTCTTCACTTCTTGCTCTTGTTCCACTCTACTCCGCAAGGCCAAGATCCGATGGTGCAATGCAGCATACAGCTGCCCTGTGTCTTTAGAGCTTGCCTACATGGGTTTAATATTCAGAAGCAAGAAAAGGTGCAAGGAATTATAAAAGAATAAATCACTGCTTATGGAATCCACACCAGTTGTGCCCAATTTCACCAGCTACTCAGTTTTCTAATGTAGGGTTTTCCACAGTAGGTCAGAATGGGTTGTGGTAGACATAGGAAGATGCTCAACAGACTGAACTGTGATGGTGAGGGTCTACTCCTCTCTGCTCAGCACCAATTCTGGCTCACATATGCAGTTGACTGTAGATCAGCTCTTTACCCAGGAGTCACACAGCTTTTCTGACACCTCCAAAGCTTATGCTAACAAGTTCTCGAATGAAGAAGTTTGTCTTGCACTGATTTTTCCACGTTTGTCATTCACTCCACTTTACATATTAGTTAATCGTAATCGAGTCAATTGTTTCACGGTGCACTGACAACATTCCAACATAAGACACAACAAGGAAACTGCCTGGACAAGCAGGCAAGTGATGATTCCAATTTATGTTGGAATTTATCTCTTTTTACACTTTCTTTTGCACTGGTCAGCTCTTCCAGAGGGAAGCATTTGTGACCACCTCTCCCAGAATTTCTCTTTCTTTACTCTCAAAGGTTAATGACCACTTTATGCCTCGAAAAGCTGACCATTTGGTGCTGTTCTCAGTTTCTGATCCCCAAATCCACTACTTCTTTAGCAACTCCTTGGTAATCAGGGTAAGTTAGAAGAGTGTGTTCAGACCTCTCAAAAAGTGTAAGTGCTCTTAGCAGGCATTAGGGAATGCCCTTCCTTTCTTACTGACTCTATCATGATCTCTCAAGTGGTTTAGTAATTGTAACTGGGGTTGCTCTTTCCCCATTTAGCAAGCACAGAAATCACTTTCACTGTCCTGCTACTGCTTGGAATACTCTGTATTAAAAGAAAATCCACGTGAAAGTGTTTTACCCTTAACTACAAATACGATGTTCTTCAGATGTTTAGTGTTTCACTTCCAGTGAGCCTCTGTACACCCACCCACCCTGCACATAGACAATGACAGCTTTCCTGTGCTACAGGTTCTGGGAGATCTAATTTTGGTTAAGCTATTCCAAGGAAATCTATGAAATGCCTATTTCCCTCGATAACAAAAATGATTTGCATTCATCTTACCCTACAGTTACAGTCTCAGAAGGCATGGAACAGATCCTGTGACTCCACGGTCAATGCTTTAAGCAATATGCCTTCCTAAACCAGCCTTTTATGTGGCATTTCTTCACAACTAGTAAAGTCTGCCAAGCCCTTTGTCTTCTGGGAGGTGGTGGTTGTAAGGAGGTGAGGGTACAAAGAAGAGTGGGAACGTTATCTCAACTCCAATTTAAGCAAGCACCAATTTTAGTAGGAAGGTTAAGATGTAAAGAAAAACCAATACTCACTGATATAAGAAAAACTTTAACGCCCTGGTCCTCTGTATCCATGGCAGTGATCCGGATGCTCTTCTCGCTGGCTTTATCGATCTGCATCTGAGCCCAGAGCTTGGTGTTTAAGATTAACCTGAGACTCCCCTGAGTCCTCATCACTAAAGCCAACGTACAAGATCAGTTAGGTGCAAAAAGACACAACAGGAAGCTCAAAACAGCCAAGATGGCTTGTTATTGTGGGACCATTTAAGTGTCTTTACAAGGAATAGCAAGGGAAAGCCCTTAAAACAAGAATCTTGTGACAAGTGTTAATCAGAAGAACACAGGCTATTGAAAATTAGCAGTCATGTCTAAAGACACTTAGCCCAAAGTCTTACATGTTAATACAAAGTTCAGTGGTTGAATCTGAGCTAACCTCAGGCTAATGCCCATTCCTGCTGGTCTGAACTGTAGTGCACTAGTCAAAGAGACTTCCCCTGCCACAAGCACCCCATCCCAAAGGGCAGAGAGCCCAGATCTGAAGAACATTACCAGAAATTTCTAGTCACAAATTGTAGTTGCTAAATGCAGCTTGCTTTTATAGACGGGAAAAAAAAAAGCAACTGGCACATGTGCTACCCTAGGAGGGATATTCCCTTGGGAAGAAAGTGTCAAATTGAAACAAGAGAAAAGGTACAAACTGCTTCTGAGTTCCTGTAGCTAAGACATAACTAAAGTAGATGCCGCTGCACGTCATGGAAACATCCTATGAAAATAGCACTGACTGTCATCCAGTACCTCATCTCCCCTGGTTCCTCTTACCCAGCCGAGACTGTAATGTTCCATCATCTGTTGAGGCCATATCATTGAGTCTCAGAAGTCCTCGACCTCTTTCCACCCAAGACTGGGAGTTTTTATCAAATACAAACAGCTTGCACTGAATCTGTAACAGAAAATAGCTCTGTAGCACAGCGGTCAATTGAAATAACATAGTTCCTACTTAGCCACCTACAGCTGGTTAAAGAGATTCAGATTTCATATTGGAATTTTAACTGTCTATAGCTGTGTAAAGCAAGGTAGTCATCCTCTCTCATGCCATCAGTTCCTCAAAATAGGTTGACTGGTTGCATAAAGTTTTATTAACAGAAGCTATAGACTCTTAAAGAATATCTGCATTCAAGAGCAAGCAACAAGGACAATTTCAGGTAAGGTACAAACTTTCACAGAGGAAACTTATTGTGATATGAGACTGGTGAAGAGTCAGTAGTCTTAAATCAGTCATTTTCCAACCCAAACCATTCTATGATAGAAGCTGTGATGGATTCAGGAGAGTATGCTTAAGATTTGGATAGCCCAAGCACTAACATGTCTTCAGAAAGAGGAAATCAAGAAACAACAAAGTAAGGCTCCGATTAATAAACATCAGAAGGTTGCATTTTAACCCAAGAAAATCCATTAGAGATAAGGGGTGGCTGAGCTGTAGGGAATCAGGTGGTGTGCATTCATCCAGATGAATCCCCATAAAGTCAAAGCTCCTCAAACATTATCATTTTCTTACCTGTAACACATTACTTTCAGCTTCCTCCCCAGTGATCACTTCGACCTTTGCTAACAAACACTTCCTTGCTGTTGCTTTAGTGTAGGCTGCTGCAGACTCTGCCAGGGACTCTGAAATATTGTTTGCTGAACAACATTTTGAAAGTTGGAGAAGGATTAGCATATTTGTAAGCTGGATAAAGGCCTCGCACAAGTACACCCGAATTTGAAGCAGTAAAGCACAGAAGACACACCTTAACAGAATATCAGAGACAGGACAGAAATTGACAGCAGAAGTTAAAGCTTGGCTTTTAAGCACAAGACACAAGGGACAGGAGAGGGAAGTTAGTGACAAATCTTGTCCCTGCAGACAGTGTTTCAAAACCTTTCCTGTCACATGGACACCTGCAGATCTGTAGGTGCTCCAGCAGTCCTGACACTGCCACAGCCCTGCAGCTGGGTCCACCCATGTCCAGCACCACTCATGTTCCACTTTTTGTTTGGCTTGTAAGCAGTTTGCTGGAGAAAAGCCAAGCTTTCCAGAAAACCTTGCCAATCTGAAGAGTCCCAACAGCCTAGAATCCAGCAAACAGCTGGATCTAGAATCCAGCAAACAGCACATCACCTCCCACCCTGAGGCTGTGTCTTTGGTTACAGGAGACAGTAAAGGCAACATAAAAATGTTATGTTTTTATAAACTAACAGGACATTGAAAAATGCAATCATTTAAACAAGGATTAACTACCATTCCTAAAATAATAGTGTTTTTCACCTTTCTCTGGTGTGGCTTCCTGAGAAGATGATTCAGACCCAGACTCTGTAGCAGCATTCTCCTTATTACTCTCTGTACTACCTTCATTTGATTTTGGTGGACTCTATTGCAAAAAGAGGAGGGGGTAAACAGAAGACAGAAAGCATACACTGATTCTGCAGAACAAAGCTAGTGATCAGTCACTGAGGGAAGCCCGAGTGTTCATCAACCGTACGGCACAAGAACCACCCCACAGAAGACATGCTCTCACAGTAACAGCTATCCTACTTCCCCAGCCAAGGAACTGAATGGAGCGTGACCTGAACACAGTTCAGATCATTTTTCCTTGAACTGAAACCAAATTGCAACCCTCATTGTGAAGGTATGTTCAATAAAGCAAACCAGTTTCAGCTACAGTTCAAGCTGGCGCACACTTGACTGAACTCCCTGCTCAGCGGTTACATGGCTATGAGTGCACAGCATTCAGTGTTTCCCCTTTAGACCAGCATAGCAATAAAAACAACAGCAGGAAACAGCGAGGCACTGGAAGTTGTACCTTTGGATGGCACACCATAAACAGTTTTCTGAATCACACCTCAGTACTGAGGCAGCTGGACTTGGAAACCCATCACTGGGGGACCATGTAACTGAACTTTTCCCAATTTGGAGGGTAGAAAACATAAAACACTCCAACAATTATACTGAAGAAGCCATTTAAAGCAAACTGTGCCATAAAGTGCTTCGACTTGAGAACCACATGGACTAGTGGAAGGCACTCAAGCTCCTTACACTAGCAGAGGTCAGCAGGGAAACTCTGGAGGAACACTGCTGCTGCAGCCAGTACTCATAATGAAACCCCCACGCTGCACTCAGAAAAGGGAATTACCTACAACGGAAAACCACTGAAAGAAAACCATGCTCCAGTGATGAGTATAATTAAAGGTTCTCAAAATCCCTGAGTGAGGATCTGTAACACCGACTCCTCACAGACTTAGAGCATTCCATACACTGTGGATACTCACTAGCACTCGCTCACTCATGTTCTGTCCAAACACAAACTTGTTGCTAGATGCATCTGCACTGTTTGTAGAGTTCTCTACACTGGAGGAAAACAAAAGAACAAAAGCAAACAAACCCCCCCCCCCCCAACAAAATAGGTTTTATAAGTCAGGAAAATACCCATTTATCTTCTGATAAAATTCCTCAGTAAGTGAGTGACTGTCGCTGGCTTTAAGTACTGGTTGACACAAACATCAGCAAAAATGAATACAATTTAGTAACACAAAGAGCACATCCTGGTTTTACAGAGTGAGAATCCTCTCAGAATGATGGCAAATGGTTTTGTCACTGCAAATAACTTCCCTTTAGGTATCTAAAGGGTTCCACATTAAGCCATGCTGAACGCTAAGTGAGGGCTTGTTGTTTAATCACACAACGTACTTTTAAGCAGTATTCTACATACACAAATGTGAAGTACTACAGGTTTTTAGGTCAATTTTCTCAGAAAGGAAAAGAACTGAAACTAAGCCACTTGAAGCAAAGGCAGCAGGGATAAGTAATGCCTCTTGTTAGACTAGCTCCAATACTATGCTCACCAAGAAGTTTCACAATCAAATCTCAGCCCTTGCATCTGCCTTATAGAATAAGCATCCTCCTCCCATGTGGCATTTTTATTAACAGAGTTTAAATCCCATTTAGGAAGGACAACAGGTTTTTTTATTTTACAGACTGAAAAAACTTAAAGAATTGTTCACAGAATCATGGGATGGTTTGGGTTGAAGGGACCTTAAAGCTCCTCCAGTTCCAACCCCCTGCCACGGGCAGGGACACCTTCCACTAGAGCAGGCTGAAGCACAGATCTACTGGATTCTACTGGTAGCTCCAATTAACTCCATCACTGTTTCTTTCTATTCATTCATGAGAAAACTTCTCTCATCTTATGCTTGTTAGTTTTCTGAAGAGGCTTTGCTGAGGTTGTGGTCAAGTAAGTGGTGTCACATGCATCTCCCTTGACCATATGATGGAGGGTTCCCCCAGATCTGAAGTTTGCCACCTCATTCTCCAGAAGCCTGAGTTCCCACTGACCCAGTATAAGCCCTGCACCCAAACAGCAGAATCACAAATCATCCTGAACACAGAAGAAGTGTCCTCCAGGTTTCCCTGCAGGCTCACCTGGAACTGATGTACTGTAGGAAGTAATTTGTTGCAGAAGGTGTGTCTGTCGTAGGAAGGCCGGCGTTGGGCACGTCGGCAGCTTCATCACTTTCATCCCCCAGCTATGAACAGAACAAGGAGATATTGTCAGTCTAAACTACTGACCACAAACTTTCTAGCTCATGCTTTCCCAAGACAAAGTCTTCCATCCACAAGCACTGCCTACAATAAAGCAATATAAGCCTATGACCTGGTATAGCTCTTGTTATGCCAGGAAACCCGTGCAACCCTGTCTTCAACAGTAGGTACAAAAAACACAGCTCAATCGCTCCACGCACAGGTTTGAACCCAGGCTGCCCTGGTTTTCTTTTCTCACCTTTTATGTGAAGTCTTAGTTTCATGGGAGCAACTTAGGAACACATTTCAACTTAATTCTGACCGAAAAGGTAAGAGAAAACAATAGATTGCACAGAGCTTGTTACCTGTGAGCTTCTTATGCTAATGAACAGTATTAATTGATTTATTAAATGTCTGGAAAAACAGTTTTCCTGAAGAGCCAACCAAACTGTGTTCACAGCTGCTCATTTTGTTTAAATACATGCAGGTTTTAACCTTGCTATATAGGGTGGCTTCAAAGTACTTCAGAAACTGTGCGTAATGCTCGTGCCATCAAATGATCTGTTCCACTGCTGCTTATCCTCACTTAAATACATCAACTCTTAGTCAAGATAACAAACACATGCGTACCTTAACTCTATCTCTTAAGTTTTGCCCAAATACAAACGCTTGCTGTGCATTTAGTTCTGCCTTCTCACAGCTGTCATCATCTGAAGTGTTGTTAGATTCTTTTTTCTGACATTCTCCTGCCTAAAGAAAAGAAACGGAAAGCTTTAGCCTTGAGTTTCTTCAAACAAAAGCCACGTTATGACATTGTGAGTCACACAGTCATTTGCAATGACAACCCTGTAATAATATCTCCAGAGCTACAAGACAAATTTTGCTTTTAAAATCCTGTTGTTTAAATCATCTTCCTTAATGAATCACAGAATAGCTGAGGTTCAGGGGGATCTCTAACAATCACTTGGTCCAAACTGTGCTCAAAGCAGCATCAAAAACTCTGCCAGGCTACCTGAGATGTCCTACAGCCAAGTCTTAAAAAAAATCCAAGGATGTTCCCAAGCCTTTTCAGTTTGGGAGCCTGCTTCAATGTTCAACTGCACTAAATCATAGAATGGTTTGGGCTGGAAGCAACCCTAAAGCTCATCCAGTCCCAAAGCCCTGCCATGGGCAGGGACACCTTCCAGTAGAGCAGGTTGCTCTCAAGTGGCAGTAAGATTTTACAGCAAGACTAGACAAAGTTAGAAGGACTACAAGGAAACAATGACAGTAGAAGCAGAAATGAGCAATGTATTTTGTGAGGGAAAACAGGTAAGAAAAAGCATCCTAAGACTGCATTCAGTAAATCTTTGTTGCACTTAGTAAAGATAAAAATAGTACACTACTAGTATAAAATCTAATACTACACCTCAAGTGCACCACCATGGTATGGGTAGAGAAGGAGGCTATCACTGGTGTAACTGCACTCCCATTACTAAACAAACAGACTTTGCTCAGGGAATACTATTTTGAAGCTTGTCACCTTGAGTGTCTTTCCAATGCTCCTGCAACTCACCTTGTCTTCAGAGTCAGAACTCTTCAGCGTGGCATTACTAAGTGATTCTGATGTGGCTGCGGAATCTGGTGGGATATTCACACCATTGGTGCCACTGCTGAGAACTGGAATAAGGAATGAGAAAATTCTAGAAGTTCTCTAAATACTTAGATTGTCCTAGAAGTTTTCTCTTGCCAATTGCATGCTGTTTTCTTAAGCCCATGAAACATTGCAATGTAAAATACAGAGTTCCCATAGCATTTACAAGAGACATGAGGACCACGATTCAGCAATTCTTATCAGAATCAAAAGTCCAAATGCAGAAAACCAAGTCAGCAAGAAGTCACTTCATCTCGTGAGCCCCCTCCTCCAGCCTGTCCAGGTCATCCTGCAGGGCAGCTCTACCTTCCAAAGTGTCCACTTCCCCACTCAGTTTGGTGTCATTGGCAAACTTCATCACGGTACCTTTGATCCCACCACCCACATCACTTATGAAGACATTGAACAGCATTGGGCCCAATATTGATCCCCGGGGGACCCCACTAGTGACAGGTCCCCAGGTGAGGAAGCTGTCCACCACCACGCACTGGGTGCAGCCTGTCAGCCATTTCCCCACCCACCTCACATCTACGATGTTGCTTTTTGGAAAGGAGAAACCCAGCACAACAGAGACGGATGCTGAGTAAAACAAACTGCTGCACTAAGGAGATTTTGGGGGTTTTGTTCTCCCTCTGTGGTACCTTAGAAAGCAAAAGTGTTATTTACCCATCTGCGAGAAAGCTTTTGGCTGTGGTGCCTGTAATACTGCTGGACGTAGCACACTGCGCTGCTGCTCCTTCGGTTTCTGGCTGGGGAGACCTGCAAGTACAAAGGTTTTCCAAGAGCTATAAAGCTTTAAAGTTGAAAAATTCAGCTTCAGTTGATCTCTTCTGTAACTGCTTCCAACAGAGCGTACAATGGAAAAGCAGCCATTAAAAAAGCTTCTACCTGCTGCTTTCCCATCTCTCAGCCTTAAAATAGACTTAGTCCCAAATAGAGAAGACAACTTCCTAGCCTGAAAAAAAACACTTCAAAATATATTCTCTACCTTATCCAGGAAAGCACAGAAGGAGAGCTTATGACTAATACAGGAATAGAAGCCAAAATGTAAGAGAAGTGAAGAGTACACAAGCAATCCTGCTTATGCACTGACACATTATTCAACTACACATTCCAAGTCTCCTTCTCTCCTCCTAATGAAGAGATTTCCAGGTGTTGGTGCGGGGAGCCCAGCACTACTCTAAGGATTGAATCCAAGCACACTAAGCTCTGACACGTTTCAGAAGCACGGTCCTGAGCCAAGCCAAAGTCTGGCTGTGTCTGTACATGTTACACAGTGGATATGGGCATAAGCACTGTGGAGAATGGAAGATTTTTTTCTGGTTTCCACTTACAGCAGCAGTTTGAGGAAAGTCCTAAATAGATGAAATGCTTGAACTGGTTTCTTTGTACTGCTGCAGAACAGATTGAACTCACCTGCACTGGGGGCCTGCCCATGGATAAGGATTGGTGGCTTCAGCCGGAATCCACTGCTCTTTTCCTCTGGAAGCAAAATAACAAACCCAAAAGGCCACAGCTGTAACACACTACGTGCACTGCAAGCCACAATTCCCAATGTTTTCCCCACTCTAATAAGCTAGAAGTTTTATAAATATCCAAAGTCATAAAGGGATTTCCAAAGAACCGATTCTCTTCTTCCAAGAGAAGTCTGAACTCCCAGGAATCATCACAGCAAACGCACAAAGACAGCAACACGAGTTGTTGCAATCAAAACCCCTCCAAATTGTTTTTTGGAGGCAGATCCTTTTCACAAGAGAAATGGAGTTCTTTGTGTGAAGGAATTAATCGAGGCAACAGAGGTTATAAGTGAGAATCAAACTGAAGGAAGAACCAACGCTATAACTAAACATGACAGCTGCTAATAAGCACCCAACTGCTAATTAGCATAAATTCAGTTAAACTTAATGGGTAAGATTAATTTCTCATAATTCCATTTGCTTTTACAGTATGAAGGGAAACGAAATTCCTTTGTTTGCACTCGCTGCACTTCAAGCTTTTAGATAAAACCCCAAAATCTCAAGAAATGATATTCATAAACCCACAGCTATTACAAAATCAGTTCCTAAGAACTTACAAGGTGTAATTATAAATGTTTTCTCTCATGGGCATAATGGCTGTGCTCAGCACCTTACCATCTTACTTATTCTGCCATTTAAGTATAAGATAACAATGTGCTAAAGGGGCTGACAAGAAACCTAGGGAGGGGCTTTGGACAAGGGGGAATGGCTTTAACCTGCCAGAGGGGAGACTGAGATGAGCTCTGAGGCAGAAGCTCTTCCCTGTGAGGGTGCTGAGGCGCTGGCACAGGGTGCCCAGAGAAGCTGTGGCTGCCCCATCCCTGGCAGTGTTCAAGGCCACGTTGGACACGGGCTTGGAGCAACCTGCTCTAGTGGAAGGTGTCCCTGCCCGGGGCAGGGGTTGGAGCTGGAGGAGCTTTAAGGTCCCTTCCAAACCAAACCAGGCTGGGATTCTATACAGCAATACCAGCACAACCAACCACAGAACAGGAGGGATTAACAAAATAAGTAGTTCACAGATCACGGCTGAACATCACCATAGATTATGGTTGATTTCATTTCCACTATTAAACCCACTCCCCCCCCCCAGTATACAGAGCAGATAAGGGAAGCTGTCATTTAAGTTTTATCTTGATGTCACCAGGCAGGCACAGTTATAGCGCAGCTTCCACCACCACTCCCAAAGCACGGCAGAACTTTGCTATTTGTTCCTTTAACTACCTCCACAAGGATGAACTCAAGCAATGAAGTGAGCAAGAGAACAGCTGTGACACAAGAACCAGCACCACTTCCATCCTCCCAGACAGGGTCTTGCTTTCGAAATATGGGAGTCCTTTGGATGGTGGCAGACTGACAGCAGTTTGCTGAGCAAAAGCAGAGAAATGGGGAAGCTCACCTGGTTCCGAGTCAGAATTGCCTGTAGACGGTTCACAGAAGCTTGATGGCATAAAAACGTTGTTCTTTGTTACTGCAGCCAAGGAAAAAGAAAAAGAAAGAGAAGTAGTGTATTTCATCTGAATTCTAAACTCTGCTCCCAGGCATATCAAAGCTGTCAGCAGCCTTATCACTGCCTGCTGCGGCTTAAGCCCCCAGCAGCCACCCATGTCCTCTGACTTCTGTGGTCTGTTAACAAATTCAGTACAGCCCAAAGGAGTTGACAGGTATGTTTTAAAAAATGGTTCCTATCTGTAAGTTTTCATGTATTTGTAGTTTCAGCTTTTAATCTTAGGCTGTTAAATTGAAGAATTCAACAGAAATCTTTCAGATTTGCCGTGATCAGGACACTTCTTAACACCTTCATATAAAAAAAAGCTACCTTTTCCTTAGTTACTCTGCTGCCAGAGAAGTCTTCTAAGTCTAAGGTCATGCTTGAGTTGTTTTAGTCTTTTCCTTTCCTCCCATTCCTTTTAAAGTAGAGAGGATTCAATACATTTCCTTCCTGGCAGATGCAAGAGAGAATGACCACTGCCTGTGGTGTGTTCAGGCAGCAGCACAACTGCTGGGGAGGCCAGGGGTAAGTTCTTGCAGTTCACATACTGGGAATGGTAACGCTTGATATCTGCATTCACTCACAGGAATGTTCCCTAGAATTTATGCTTCTCTCTTCACAGGCATTTTCAGCTTTGGGCAAGAATTATTCTAGTTAAGAGATGTCAGTGCTTGGGGCACGTTTGGAGAATTCACTACTTCATTTCCATCAGCTTAGTTGAAATCATGGGTTGGAAAGGACCTTAAAGCTCATTAGTTCTAACTCCTTGCCACAGGCAGAGACATCTTCCCCTGCAACTTCCATAAAGGTTTCTTTGAATATTGCTGTCAGCATTCAATGGCCTTTGTTTGCAGAAAATCTTTCACTTTCCAAACCTCTTCAATTTTTGGTGGGGGTTATAGCTCTCTCAAGGGTAGGGAAGTTTTTCTTATATGAACCTGCATCATGTTTAAGGTTAAGGCAGACCATAATGAAAAGAGGGAAGATGGAATTAAAGGGAAGAAGCAAATAAAAAATAATCTAGAACTTCAATAGAAAAGGCAAGTGCTGCATCTTCTGTTCAGAGATGACTTTCCTTTCCCATCTCATCATGCTTAAGCTCCCTCCACAGCCTCATAAAAACCAAACGAGCTGGTAAGTCCTGTCATACTGGACTTCATGCAAGATGATCTGTTGGAGACAAAACCCCCCAATGACATATATGGGAAGGAAACCCATATGTATCATATATAGTATAGTAGCAACATTTACCTGACTGAGAAGGAGGGAACTGAGTTAAGGATGATGTTCTCTCCCGCTTTACAGGTGGACAGTAGCTCCCGTCCTCTCGATCAGATTCTGCAAGATAAAGGCAATTAGAGGAAAATGCACAAAATCCTGGAGAGTCATTTTGTGGGTTTTAATCTTACAATCAAGTCTCTTACCATCTCCATCTTCTGGACTTGACCCATCTGCTGATCTCTGAAATTAGATGAAAATGATAAAACAAAAATCACACTGAACATTTCAATCTCTTGGGATCCATCTGAATGTTTTAATCATCAGTTTGAAGGGGTTTTCTTTCCTGCCAATGAAACACACTCAAGACAAAGCATTATTTCCAGCTTACATAGAAGCATCTTGAGTTTCACCCAACTACTATTAAATAAGGTTTGAATGATTTCATTTACAAATAAGATAACCTGAAAATTTATACCCAAGCACTAACATCTCCAGAGACTATGCAACCGTTATTACAGTCACAGCTTCCAGATACTGAAAATCTCAAAGTGACAATGCTCAAATTTGGGTCAAGTTTAAAAACATCACAGAAGTTCCAAGCTCCTCCTTCAAGCAAAGGAGGAAGACCTTTCACAGTGCACTCTATAAACCAACACTAGGGTAGTTTTACAGGAAGGAGTCTGCCAGCACGTTCCACAGTACCAGAAACAAACCAAGAAGCACCACCAACTCTCACAACATTCAACAAGTCTTCAAGTATGGGTTTCACATCTTTTCTGATGATTTCTAGGTCTCTCTCCTACTTGCTCTGCCAGTTCCTCCCCAATACAATTTCCCTTATTCCTGCAACATATAACCCCACCATGGATTCCTTTCACCAAGGAAAGCGACCAGGGCACCATTAGCACCTTCATCTCATTGTGAAACCTCTTGACAGGACTGGACCCTCTCCCTAGTCCAACACTACCCCAGCCCCACTTCTACACCAGGACACGGCTGGACACCTCCCCTTCAGCCCCCACCTCACTGCAATGGGGCTGAACTGGGGACCAGCAGTAGCTGATGGACGGACTCTCTGCAGCCCCAGAGCTTGGCCTTCCCCACTGCAACCAGTGACCAGTTCAGGCACATGAACGCCAGCTTATGTGTCAGCATGAACTTCAGCGTGGAGAACAGGCAGTCACACCAGGAGCAGGCAACGCACCGTGGGGCTGCTGAGAGCTGCACAGGACTATCATCTGAAAGACATACCTTGGAGATACGAAGGGCAGAAAGTACAAGCCTTGCTACTTAGCACTGCGTGTGTTTAGACTCTAGACACTACTGTACTACCAGTATTTCACTCAATGCTAATAAAACCCCATTTACACTGCACTGTGCCCATGCAATTAGGTTGAAGGGGTCTTCTGGTTTGTTTTACATGACCAGAAGAGTACAGCTACCTCACCAGCATCCTACCTTTGAAACTTAGCACAGGGAATGAAAAGCTCTGAAACAGGGAATGACAGTTCTGGAACACCCCCCCCACACACACACATACCTATCAGCCCAATCCCATTAATACCGTATTTGATGTTCCAGGCTCTATACTGATCACTGTGCTATCCCATACATTTAAGGGAACGGAGTGAACTTGAAGGATGCTCTTGTGTACAGCCAGGAATTCCTGTATGTGTTCTCCAACAGCATTTCTGGTTCTTGAACTTCTTTCAGCCCTGGGTTAACTGCTTTTAAAGGGCTTCTGCTCTTTAGGAACAAGTCTAAGATAATGACCACATGTCACAGGTTTCCCAAAATCCTCATGAACACAATTCTCTTGGCCAGCCCTAGTAACACTGACAAGGATAGAAAACTGACCTAAATCTGTGGCTACCTTCCCCACCTGTATTTGAAAAATATTAACCCTTGAAAACTTTAACCTTCAAAAAAAAAGGGGTGGTAAATAGGAAAATGTCTGCAGCAGGCCACTGAGCAAGAGGCAGACACCTTCAGCTGTTTGTACCTTGTAAGGACGATCCATTCGCCACTGGGTTTACTTGAAAAGGCCCATTTCTGGTGGGGGGCCAGGGGGAAGCTACTGCAAGAAAAGACTGCAGGTATTGTGTGGAACAGCCTCAGCAATCAAAGAGAACATGCCGTGAGTAGGTGTCACAATCATGGAATCCCAGCCTGGTTTGGGTTGAAAGGACCTTAAAGCTCTTCCAGCTCCAACCCCTGCCACGGGCAGGGACACCTTCCACTAGAGCAGGTTGCTCCAAGCCCCTGTGTCCAACCTGGCCTTGAACACTGCCAGGGATGGGGCAGCCACAGCTTCTCTGGGCACCCTGTGCCAGCGCCTCAGCACCCTCACAGGGAAGAGCTTCTGCCTCAGAGCTCATCTCAATCTCCCCTCGGGCAGGTTAAAGCCATTCCCCTTCTCCTGTCCCTGCAGGCACTTGCAAGAAGTCCCTCTCCAGCATCCTTGTGTACACCCACTTCCTCACCCAGAGGAGCTCTTAACCTCAATACACACCCAGTTTACACCTAGTTTAAAATCGACACTTGCTGCATCTCCTGTAATGACACCCACTGGGGAGTCATAGACAAATTTCATTTCTACTAATTGGAATGGCAGCTTAGAGGGGGCAAACACTCGGGATCAAAGAACCAGACAGTGAACTGCACTACCTGGGGTTAACAGGAACAGATCCTCCTCGTGGAAGGGACTTTATTTCTTTGATCCCCTCAGCAGCACAAGTACTTGGCAGGTCACGCTCAGCCCTGCCAGTTCTTGTTGCACAGGAGCAAGCTGGGCTTCGGAAACAGGACTCAGGGTAGCACTGACTGAGGCACCAGGGTGCTCAAGAGTCACACTCACCAGCTGACTCTTTCTGACCCAGACCATGTTGGGGGGGCTTAACATCTCCCTGGGGGTCCTCACCTCAATCCAAAAAGCCTTTTTGCTCTGCAGGGGACTGGAAGCAGAAAAGACAATGCCCCTTCAATGCAAGGCTGCAGTCATTCTGCTAATCCACTTGTAAATTCCCTCTTTTCACCGGGTGGCTTCACAGAGGAATTGCTGCTGCTGAGACCCCAGTTGAAACACACACAAACCAGGTAACAGAACCCACCGGCTGAATGAGCTTCCCCTTCCCACAAAAAGCACCAATTGAAGCAAATACACTTTTCTGAACCTTAGCTAAAAACGTGAGTGTCCACAGCAAGAGAGCATTTTGCCAGGCAAGAGGGTGCTGGGGTTTAACTCCACCATCCTTCAAGGTCTAAAGGACAGCCGATGCCTTTCACCCCGCAGATTCAGACATACCAACTCAACAGGCAACTCCTGTCAGGAACTGTCCTTCGCTGCTGCTTCAGAGCACGGCTGAGGGGTTCATTACAGAATTCTCCACTGAAGTTCATTTATTACATTCACACAAGACACAAACCTTTGAGCCACACGAGGGTCAATTACCTGAAAAGCCACACAAATATTCTCTTTTGTACATTAAAAAGTTGCCCATCTATTTCAAGGGGAGGGGTGACAGGAGAGCAAGTTCACCTCGTGGGCTTTGGTATCTGCTGAATTTCTGCCCCAGACTCTTTACATTTCTTTAGATCATTTAATGCTGCAGGTCCCCACTTGTAGAACAAAGATAAACATTACCATGTTCTGCACATGTCTAAAGAATAAAGTTAAAGGCTTTGAGCCTGAACAGCTGTATCAGGACTAAATTATAGCCCATGGATTATATGCAAGCCCAGGATGTTCTCCCAGCTGCAATGTGTGGACCAAGCCTCCTGATGTCTTATGGTGAAGTATCTGGAGAACCAAGAAGACGTCACTCACAAGCACAGAGACTTGGCTTGCTCTCAGAAAGCATTCAGTAGGATGAAGAGAAACTAAAAACGTTCATCACTGCTCAGGTCCATGGAAAACAGCGTACACAGCAACCTCAAACAGCAGCTTTTAAACCTTAGGAGTCCAAAGTGCTTCAGCTATGGACTTGGCCTGTCCTCCAACAGAAGCAACCAGTAAAAGAGCAATCCATGTCATTTATCAGCAGGTTCCATTCGGTGGAGTTACTCCTGTTTTAAATCTTGCAAGAAATTATCACCACTAAGGCTCAGAAAAAGTCAAAATATATTTGACAGGGACAAGAGGTCAGGTAAAGCTGGGGATGCTGGATTTCTGGATTTGCAAAATGAAAGCTGTTACCAACAGACCCAAACACTGACTTAAAACCCTGCAGAATAAAAAGAGTTAAAGAAACATTTTGCTTGTCATCAAAAGTTAAACCAAGCCTAGCGCTCTGCTGTTCTTACCTCTTCGACTCAGAACAGCACAGAAAGGCTACCTGGAACTGGGCACAGCCCTTGGAGCATATTTATGTTATTCATACATAAAGTCAGAGCAGAAACTTCAGTCCTGCACTTGACATTCTGTACCCATTCCTCCTGGGCCCTTTCTATGCTAAGCCTCACTTTCAAAGTTAACAGCATTCCAAACATCACTCAAGCTGTTTTCTTCCCCTTCAAGGGGATACATCCATAAGAAAAGCACCAGATTTAAGTCACAAGTTACCTACACAACACCAACCACAAAAGCAGCGCTGAAGAGCTGGTTTTCCTCATGGCTTACATTGAACATGTGCCCTGGTTCTTGTCTTCTCTGCTCCCCCAAACCTTCCCCACATACCTCACCCCACAAAGCCTGGAGCAAGTCCAGTGAAGGGCTATTACAGCAATTAAGGGTGTGGAGCATCTCCTATGAGGAGAGGCTGAGGGAACTGGGCTGTTCAGCACAGAGAAGAGAAGGCTTCAGGAGGGAACTGGTCAATGTGTTTTGAGTTAACTGAAGAGAGGGTGTCAAGAGGACAGGGACTGACTCTTCTCAGTGGTGCCAGTGATAGGACAAGAGGCAACAGGCACAAACTAAACCACAGAAGTTCCACCTGAACACGAGGAAGAACTTTACTTGTGAGGTGACCGAGCACTGGAATAGGTTGCCCAGAGAGGTCACGGAATCTCCTCCCCTGTGGCAGCGGGTTGGAACTGGATGGACTTTAAGGTCCCTTCCAACCCAAACCAGTCTATGATTCTATTAGCATCAGCACTACTTTTGTTCCAAAGTACATGTAAACAGTGACCATAAAAAAAACCGTAACTGGAATGTCTTGTAAGTATGTAATTTTATTAGCTAATATTCGAAGAGCAGCACATTTAAATACTTTCCAAGCTGATGGAAGATTTCAAGCTCCTGCTGAGAAATATGCCTATGAAACCCATGAGAAAGCTTGAGCCTGGTACTTGTTCCAAAGCAAAGCCACCACCTGCAGAATGAGGCAATATTTCCTAGTCACACATTGGAGAAGACAACAGAAAGTGACTCACGTACAGGAATACACTTCTCTTGGTTCCACCAGCTTCAGCTGAAACAAGGGTAACCTTGATTCTCCCACCCCAAATGTTAACAGCTTTCACTATTAACCAGGCAGAATTAAATACTGTGATACGTTGAGATTCTTATCAAGAGTCTTATCAATTCCTTTGCCTAAAAACCTTTTTACAATGTAAGTAACTGGAAGGCTTATTCTTTGGAAACAAAAAGTAAGAAAAACTGCACCCTAACATCATAACACTTTGTGTGCCACTTTCAAAGTAAAAATGAATGCAAACTATCTTGCACTCATCCACACAACCATCGCTTTCCATGCCATCTATTTCAACTGCATAGCAATTTCTGCTCAAGGGAGGGTTCTGCTCCTTCCTTCAACTCTCTCCTGAGCTCTGCTCCCGAGTAGAGGCTCTTCTACTCCTCGTGAGCTCCACTCTTTCTGCAGCTACAGGATGACCTGTACCAGCCTCTTGGTTCAACACACACTCACCTACAGAAACACCTCCCAGCAGACTACGGCGCAGCTCCAACGTACCTCAACAGCAGACCCAAAGGTGGGGGACAGGAACCCATGGCAGGGGGAGAGGGGCAGGGGAGGGAATGGGATGACCATTGTCCAAGGTAATTAGAAACTTCACAGCTTACTAACCAAAGATATGAGTACATTAAATATACTGAGGTGAAAAGCAATAATTTAGATCATGGTTTTCTTTGCTTTGTCTTAATTCTGTTATCAGAAGAAGTTTTATGGCTTTCCCATGCAACTGCAACTCACAGCACTCCTTCACCACCTAGTCCTTCAAGATACAGCTTTGAAGATACTTTTTCCCCAACATTTGGTCCATCTGTCTGAAGAGCTACCCATGTCATGCCACCATCATACATCTTCCCACTTTTAGGCCTCCTTTACCTCTTCACCTTAAGACCATTTAAACTGTCAATGATTTATTATCCAGCTTCAGCTCCAAAACAAGACAAACGGCTGCTCACCATGGAAAATGTTAGGGCTACAGAACAAATCAAAGAGAAATCCATATCAACATCTCCTTACCTTCTGTGCTTTATCCTTCTGAAATACAAAGACAGGTGGAGCAATGGCAGGTTTTTCTGTAAAAAGAGAAATCAATGGGTTTTTTTCCAACCACACTCATTACTGACCAATATGAAAACGTTCCATTCTAGGATGTTTTTACCAGCAATGAATCCCCAAATCAGTTACATCTCGGTTACCCAGATTGTTTCCACTGGTTCCTGGTAACATATAATTAAAGGACTTGTTCTTCAAACACTCCTTTTTCCTTTTGGAGATCAATACAAGTGATACCCAAAAGCTCTTTGTCTTTTGCCTCCAGATCTCTATTTCAGACCAGTACTTTTACCACACTGGGGTACATCGGGAGGAAAAGCCCTTTGCAGCAGTAGTTTCTGAACACATGTGAACTTTACAGACAAAGGTTTTCTCCTTCCCCACCATAAAGCATAATGCAAAGGGAGTTTTGCTGTACACACCCACATACCCCTTTCTTAAAGGTCACCTAAATCTGACAGTATCACTACATCATCCATAAATCAGCTGGGCTGGGGCAGCCTGGAGAAGAGAAGGCTCCTGAAGGGGAGACCTCAGAGCAGCTCCAGCGCCTAAAGGGGCTACAGGAAACCTGGAGAGGGGCTTTGGACAAGGGCCTGGAGGGACAGGCCAAGGGGAATGGCTTTAACCTGCCAGAGGGGAGATTGAGATGAGCTCTGAGGCAGAAGCTCTTCCCTGTGAGGGTGCTGAGGCGCTGGCACAGACTTTTCCCAGAGAAGCTGTGGCTGCCCCATCCCTGGCAGTGTTCAAGGCCAGGTTGGACACAGGGGCTTGGAGCAACCTGCTCTAGTGGAAGGTGTCCCTGCCCGTGGCAGGGGTTGGAGCTGGAGGAGCTTTAAGGTCCCTTCCAACCCAGACCAGTCCGGGATTCTGTGATAAGAAGGGGTCACTAGATCATCTAATCTAACCACCTTCATTAAACACTGCGTATTTTTCTGACCCTTATTGTTTTGGGGAAAGATTTTCAAAGGCATCAATTATTGAAGACATTAAAAGCAAATTATTATTGTCCTAAATCATCCATTCCCTCCCTTTGTAGAAAAACTCTAGTGCCAAATTTCCCACTCAGATGTCTGGTTTCAGCTCTCGGTTCTCATTCCTCGTTACATTTTTAGAACCCATTTAGGTACCAGCTACATAACTCTATTTAATGGTTTTCCTACAAAAGCACTTACACAAACCCTGTTTTCCTATGAACTGAAGAACCACCACAACAGGGTTTTCTTGTAGGACAGAAATTCATGTTAGGTAGTTGTGGGGTTTCTCCCACCATGGCAAGAATGGCAGTTATTAAGTGCTACTCTAAATTAAGCATGACACTGTCACTTGTACTACCCAGCAGCAGAGATGGGCAGCCCTGTTCTCACCAGTAAGTGCGATTCCATTCCACAAAGGTGTCTGAGGAATGACCTACAGTGAGATAGACCTGTCAGGTGCACAGAATGTTATCAAGTTAAAGGGAAAGTAAGGCAGGATAAAAACCAAACCAAAACCAACAAACCCCAGCTTTCAAACTTCAAGTACAGTCCATGTAAAGGAACATGAGACTGTCTTCACCTAAGAGATGAACAGACACTGCAAATAGTTCTTAAACTGTGGCACAGACTTGGGTTTTCTCCAGACAAGTGGACAGAAACAAGATCAAACGAGGAGCTGGACATGCAGAAAGGATGTCAGTCCAGGAAAGGCGTTCTGAGAAAGCCCAAGCAGGGCAGAAGGAAAGCAGAACTTCCATGGTTACTGTCTTTGAGACAGCAAGTCCCCAGACTGAAGATCTGGAACGTGTACAAACCACTTAGTTTCTTCTGAAAGGTGGTAGGCTGTCAAAGGCTGTCAAACCAGTCTGAAAAATGACTGAACCTACAGAATTCCCTCCTGGAGTTTATTCAGAAGTTTCAGACATTTCAACTTGAATGAATAATTGCAAAACCCTCAAGAGCTGCCTTTCACAGCCTCAATTCCTTTAACATATTTCACTGTTGAGTCATTAACTATCAATATATACCCTATGTACTATTAAACCTACCCACTTGCTTCCCAAGCCTTGGAAGCTAAAGCACATGAACAGAAAATACTAGTTCAATGTCTCAGGCAGAGGCTTCAAGCCGTATATACTCTTCAATGTGTGATTTTGAACTCTGATACACAACCATGTGTGAAAAAGACAACACTTGGGCAACACAGTTTCTACCTGCCGAAGGAACACATCCTCTGGAAGTCAAGATCTCGGGATCTCACTATTGCTCTTGCTGGCTGTGAGACCAACTGACACGATGGCATCCAGCAGGAACCACAATGTCATGTCCATGTGGACCATGTTTCCTGCAGCTAGACAAAACATAGCCTTGCTTCACCTCTCCACCCGCTCTCACAAGGCAACCAGAGCAGTTGGTGGCACCTCCAGCAGCCACAATAGTTATGTTTGCAATACAAAGGTCTAAACCTTGACTGCAGCATGAAACGACCTATTACTGAAAAATCCAACAGGGATTTGAAGTGTAGAGACACAACAAACACGTCCCTTTTGAATCCCTGTATGAAAGCCACATAGCAAAGACAAAAGACAAGGTAAAACTACAGAAAATGGGGGAAAGAAACCCCCCCTGAACCTGATATACTGCAGCAGTGTATTTCTCTGGTACCAGGCTCACAGAGTAAATCCCATGGCAAAAGCAGTGACAAAGGCCAAGAAAACATTCTTCTCCTCTACCGCTGAGACCACCGTGTCTCTAAACAAGAAGACAGGATAATTCAGGTTGGAAGGGACCACAGGAGGTCTCTAGTTCAACCTCCTGCTCCAAAATAAGGTCAGCAATCAAGTCAGACCAGGTTAATCAGGTTCTCCAGTCTGGCCTTAACTTGCTCTCAGGGTAATCTCTTCTACTGCTTGACTGTCCTTATGGTGAAGACAAGGACAAAACACCACCCCTACCTCTTCCCTGTATCCAGTCTGAACACCTCATTCCACCTCTCACCTCTTGTCTTTTATGCTTCCAGCATACACCACTGTGATGAGCCTGGCTCCATCTTCTTAATAACCTCCTCAGAGACCCTGGAAAGCTCCAAAGGCGCCTCTGAAGCTTTCTGTAGGCTGAAGCAGCCCAGTTCCTTCAGGCTTTCATCACAGGTCACACAAGCCCCATCACCAGCCACCTTGCTGACTCTAAGCTTGAAGTTTCAGAAGGCACCCAGGCCCCATTTCCTGAGAACAAGTCTGAAATCCTTACCTAACCCTCTGTAGCCAGATTATAATGAGGTGAATTTATTTTTAAAGCTAAACCCTACACTGTTTCAACCGTTTTCTTTTTAAATCTACTCCAAATGACACGTAAAAGTGCAATAGTGTCTGACTACACGGAAACCTGTATGAAAGGCAGGAAAAAACCCCACTGAGGAGCTTCCAGGCTTGGATTTAGAGACAACCTTCAACACTAAAAGCATTCGAGTGGAGAACAACAGCTCTGACTTTACCTCATTGTAATACATCACCTGAGAGAACAAGATCATACCTGTGAACAATGACAGGGTGTTAAAAAGGAGAACAGCAATTAGGTTGTTAACACCCCAAAACTACGGAGTGGTAATTTCCTGCCTGGGAAAAGCTTATCTGAGGGTCAAGAAAAGAATGAAGTTCAACGTTAAGTTTAATGATGCTTATTTGAACAGCTCAGGCCACAAAATTGGGTTGGTTTTTCCACCTTACTGCTATTTAAGTTATAAACAGCAGCATAATCATGCTAACAACGCTGCATTAAATCAGCAAGCTCCTTCCAGACAGTACTTCCCCAGCTGGCGTGGGCAGGTAGGATGCCTTTCACATATTTAAGATGAAATAAGAATTCCACACCACCATATTTAAAGCATAAATCCTTTTTTGTTTGCACAGCACGTGTCAGTTCATTTCCCTTGTGGCACTAACAGAAGTAAGTTACCTTCTTCATTAGGTAATTTTACTATTTCAGCTCTAGTATTTCACATAAAGTAAATGTTACAAGTCAGAAATGGGAAAAAGTAGCTTCTTTTCCCCCATGACAGGAAGAAAACCATAAGGCAGCCCAAGTACTTTGCAGCGTAGATACGATATTTATAAAGAACTCCAAAAAAGTGTTAACCAAACTAATTTAAGTATTTGGACAGTTCTATCTAGTAAATGGAATAGCACTTTATGGCATTTAGGTGTGAATGATTAGGGCATCCCAATCATAAAACCACAAAAGGCAAACCAAATCACTCAGCCTGACTTTGTGTGCGCTGGCTTATGTGAAGTGAATCACCATGGGGAAAAGGGTCTTGTTTACAGGGGCTACAGCATCAGGGGCAGTGCTGCACGTCAGCTTTCCCCTCCTGAACAACAGCCCTTCCCCTCTCTGAAGAGGGGTCAGCAGCACACGTCTGGCAAAAGGTACTGAGAGAAACTGCTTCAATTCTCATGGCTTTGACACATTTAAGGCAGCTCCACACACTGAACTTGTTCCAACCATGAACTATTATGGCTTTGCCATTTCCTAAAGCAAAATAAACTGTTTGCTGGCTAAGGAGAGGGCTTGCCAGCACCTCCTGAAAGCTAAATGTGAAGAAAGCATCAAGTTTTAGCGCTGAGAAAAACTTGCATCTTTTCAACATCTGAAAGGTGACACTAACTCATTCTCACACAAGGAGATTCTACCATCTAAAGCAGCTCCAGCAGCACGTTCTATACCAACAAGTTGTGTATTAGCAGCCAGTGAATGAACAAAGCATGCGGGTTTATGTGATGGAAGCTGTCTGGTTCTCCATGGCACTCCACACGTGAAGTGGCAGTTTTAAGACATGATGAGCAGGAATACCAAAGAACATCACACCAAAAACTTCAGAGACAGTTTCTGATACCATTCAGTAACTACTTTATAAAATACTAACAATAACTGTGCCTACCATTAAAAAAACTCTGGATTTCAATAATCAAACTTCTCACAATGCCTTTATCACCAAGTCACTAAGTCGTTGTGATAAAGTCAAACTTCACACAGCTGGGGAGAAGTCACTCTCTCCTCCTCACTAGCTCCACACTTATCAGCCCATCGCCTCTCATGATGAGGAGCAGGAAACTTCACAGTACAAACTTCTTTGGAAAGTGGTATTTGGACCACCTTCTCCTTCACCCCCCTTCTCTGGGACCCCCTTACTCCAACAACCTTCTTCTGCCAAGATCCAGTTTGCCATCAAACTACTACAAAGAGGTACACGTACGGTTTCAGCAACTCACTGGAGGAAAAGACAGACAAGTGAATGGGAAAAAAGATCAAGGCATGATCATCATGAAGCAAATGAAGCAGTTACGAGAATATCAGAGGGAATGCTGGTAGCCTTGAAGAAATGCATCACAAAAAAGATCATCTATTAAAATAGCTGAAGGCTTAAAGCATATTAGAGAATGGTTACTTGGAGGCAGTACTGACGTACTGACAAATATCTCAGACATTTAAGGCAGACAATAGACTGAGATATCAGAATCTAAAAGGTAAAGCTAACATACCGTTGGAAAAGGAAAAAATGATGAATGAATTGAAACAAAAGGGTGCCATGGTAAAAATGACAGGTTCAAAGAGCTCTGCGTTAGGAAGATGAAAGGACACAGGCAGAACAAACCCAGTTCCCAAGGCCAGAAGGTTTGTTGCAGTAATCAAACAGGTAAGAGCCTAAGCAAGCCTCACTTGCATGAGCAGACAAGAAAAGCCAATGTTGAAATATGCTCAGCAAAACCAACCTGCAAGAATTACTGAAACCTCTTTCTAGGTACTTGTGCCAAAGGATAACGAACTTCACACCTCACAAAACAGTATGATTGAGGCAGCACTGCTGTATAAAGCAATCAAGATTAACGAATACGAAGAGCTTTGTTTTAATCACGCTTGGTTTGTGAACATGCCCATTTAGCTATCAAATACTTCAAACAAAAGATCAATATGAAGTAGAAGATCAAGGAATTACCAGAACCAGAACAGTCACTTCATAGATTTGAATGAAAATACCTGGACACAAGGAAATAAAACATTCACCTCAGTACTGGAAAAATAGGGTGATGTGTTTAAGAATGAGGAGAAAACAATCGAAGTCACCTGAGAACATCACTGGTATGTCAGAGACTCACCTCACAGAGGTGAGAGAAAAACTATGGAGTCCACTGACTTTTAGGGGAATGATGCCGATTCCAGGAGTATTTGCACCGGTACACAAAGAACAGACACCTCCAAAACTGAACTGGAGGAAAGAAACTCAAAACAAGACAACGCAGCCAATACTACCAGGGTGAGCAGAAGAGGCACTAGTTCAGAAGCAAGCCGATCTTGCTCGATCTTACGGAAGATTGTATCACCTTCTTACTGGAAGAAGAAAGAGAACAGCAAAGGATGAAGATGACAACTGGAAGGAGATGTGAGTACGAACTAAAGAGATTAGCACATGAGGGAAGTCACTGGGGTCAGAAAAGGATCTGAAGAGGAAAAAAAAGAAAGAGAAAAAGGAAGATTAGATGAAAGAGTAAAGTTCCCCCCCCAGTCTACACAATTCTGCAGCAGTAGAGACAGGGGTAGAAACACACAACAAGTCAGCAGCAAAAGATGCAACAAACATTGGTAACTTGGAATTCACTGTTGAGCTTAACGTTTCCCACTAGAACCAGGAGGTTAAGCAAGAGGCTTGCACAACTTAAGCCAGCCATTCCCAAACTTCTGATTCTGAAAGAACACACTAAACCCTGAAAATTTATCGTAAGGTCATTATAACAACGGTATGGAAATACTGCCCTTAAGGTTCTCACAAACAGTCATTATCCATTTGACTATTTACTACCATTCCTGAGACCACTTATCATGCCTCTTTGGGCACTGTCAGCTCATCTTGAGTTTGGGAGCCAACAGCCCAAGACACGCTGCAGCACAGGATTTGTGAAGTAACTTCAGTGTAATTATGTGCCAGCTGCTTGTAGGCTTCATCTTCAAACGCTACACCTACAACAGATACTCACTTCCTGTTGTTTAATGTTAATATTGGAACTGTAATTGCCACTGGTACAGAGCTCAAATGCATGGAGCAGAACAGGCCTCACACACTTTCATTTGTCTCCTTCCAGCATTTCCTCTCCTCTTTCACTAGCTGAGAGAAGCAATGAGAAACAGACAGCTGGGGCAAACTTGGTTTTGCACAGACTCTGAAGGAAGTTTGTCATTCCCAAAGGCAAACTGTTGATGCCTGCTGTCACCTAAACATTCTATACGCCTAGGAGAAGAATACCCAAATCTTACAGTGGTGCAGCCCATGTTTTCCTAACCCTCTCCAGAGAGAGATTAAGCCATTATTTCTTTACTTCACAGGTTTTCGGCTTAAATATATACGTATAAAAATATAACTCACTTAGTTTTACATAACCGCCTCTATTATCCCCTTAGCTAGAGAGAGGATTAACACGAGTGGAAGTTAAGGAAAGATTTAAACAGGCCTAAAACCGCGGACAATGACCCCAAAACGCAAGCGGACGAACCGGGACACAAAGCGGCTCAGCAGTGCCCCAGGCGCCGCGCTCGCTGCCCCGCTCCGCAGCGGCCCGTCCCGCTTCGCAGCGCCCGGGGCACGGGACACGCTCGGTGCGCGCAGGGACCGCGGCGGCACGGACCCGCCGCCAGCCGCCGCCCCCGGGAACCGCCCCCCCGGCGGGAGGGCCCCGCAGCGCGGCCCCGGGCCGCCACCACCCGCGACCCCCGCGGCGGCGCGGGCACCCGCCCCGCGGCGCGGGCCGGCGGGGAGCGCGGCGGCCCGGCCGGCAACTCCCTTTGTCCGGCCGCTCGCCCCGGAGGGGCCGGGGCACGAAGAGGCCCGCACGGAGGGAACGCTCCCGAGGGCGCGCGCACGCCCGGGCGCGCCGCGGAGAGCGGGTCGCGGGGCCGGGCTGCGGCCGGGAGCGGCGGCGGAGCCGGGCCGGAGCAGCCCCGCGGCCTCCCCGCTGCGCAGCGCCAGCACCCGCCTACCTTCGTTCGCCAGGTCCGCCATTTTACTTCCTCAATCCCGCCCACAATGCACCGCGCGGCCGGACGCTTCCACTCACCGCGGGCCGGGCCGCGCCGCGCACGCGTCACGGTGCGGCCGCTCCGCGGTAGCGCCGCGCAGGCGCGGGGGGACCGGCCCCCGTGCGTGTGCCCGGTGCGTGGCCCCGGTGCGGGTCCCGCCGAGCCCCTGGCCCACTTCGTGCCCGGCGTGTCCGTGCGCTCCGCGGCGGCGGGACCCAGATGTTCGCCCGATGAGCGAAGCGGGTGTTTGATTCCACCAGTGCCCCAGAGCGGCAGCTGGGGGGGCTGTGGGGCGCGGCGATGTGCCGTCCAGCCGAGCCCTCCGTGGCACTGCGAGCCTCGGCCTTCCCTGGGCTTTCCTCCAGGGGGAAGAGTCAAGCATCAGAGGGACGTGGAGCTGCTGGAGCGAGGCCAGAGGAGGCCCCGGAGCTGCTGCGAGGGCTGGAGCAGCTCTGCTCTGGAGCCAGGCTGAGAGAGCTGGGCTGGGGCAGCCTGGAGAAGAGAAGGCTCCTGAAGGGGAGACCTTAGAGCAGCTCCAGTGCCTAAAGGGGCTCCAGGAAACCTGGAGAGGGGCTTTGGACAAGGGCCTGGAGGGACAGGACAAGGGGAATGGCTTTAACCTGCCAGAGGGGAGATTGAGATGAGCTCTGAGGCAGAAGCTCTTCCCTGTGAGGGTGCTGAGGCGCTGGCACAGGGTGCCCAGAGAAGCTGTGGCTGCCCCATCCCTGGCAGTGTTCAAGGCCAGGTTGGACACAGGGGCTTGGAGCAACCTGCTCTAGTGGAAGGTGTCCCTGCCCGTGGCAGGGGTTGGGACTGGAGAAGCTTTCAGGTCCCTTCAACCCAAACCAGGCTGGGATTCTATGTAACACTTTCAAGTTTATGGAAGGCTGCTGCTCCACCACAAATGTGGTGACTTCCAACTGTGCCATCTCCATAACTGCACACACTGCTCAAAACATTGGCACGGCTTTATAAAGCCACCGAGTGGTCCATTGTAGTGTATAAGCACACTCTGGTGCTCTCATTGTTCTCTTGAAGGTTTGGAGATTCGGGGGGGCCATGTCCGCATTCACGGGGGCCGCATTAAGCACCAGAAGACTCTTTAAATCTCTTCACTCAGCAGAAGAAAAAGGCAGAAGAAAAATGCTGTGAGGAGTGTTGCCATTCCCCCACATGGGTCCTGCTGTCCTTCCCTGGCTTAAATAAACTTGCTGCTATTCAGCGTGGTACATGGTCGTGAGCAAGTCATCCCCGGGGGCTCTGAGGGCAGGGCTCTGCCCATAGTACACACAGATGCCTGGAGGACACATAGCAAGGCTTCAGGAATGTTTGGCTTAGGCCTGAGCAGGAACCTCTCCTTCCTGAAGCTAAGAATGGGAAAGGGATTTGGAAAGTTGTTGGTTGCCTAAAACATGTCCCAGATCCCCAACACACTGACTGCTGAACACATTGACTTCCATGGGGATTAAGCATCTAAATTCTGGAGTGGATCCAAGACTTAGAGACACATCAGAGAAAAACATTCAAGGCAATTAATAATAATTAACATTCATTATTTGGTGTTTGGTGCAGGGTCTGAATACAAAGTGTTTGAATGCAAAGCCATGTACGTCATCTCTGAGGAGGCTAAAAAGGGAGATTGGGCATTAACTCTTTGGTGAATCCTCCCAGAAGAGGATTCTGGTCTCTCGCTACTGGCTACCAAACATCCATTCACAAGGCAGGTGTGGAAAGCTGAGTAACCTTCACCTGCAGTTGTGAGCTCTGCAGGAGCAGGGCTTTCATTGCAATGGGAAAGCCACAGCTGCACTCAGAGACCACACACAGCCTGGCAGAGACTAAACGCATCTTCTGACAACGACAGCCAAGAACATACCCAGCGAGCACCTAAGAGAGTAGGAGCTCTGAGGTCGCAGATCACCTCTGCGGCAGTGCAGGTACTGGAAGCTGAGAGCAGGCAGGAGGTGAGGAGAAAGTAGCCGGTGGACGTGGTGAGCTGATGGAGAGCACCAGCACTGCTAAATCAGAAGTAGCCCCAGGCAACACTGCTGGAACTGGGGTCATTAGGCTGCAGCATCTTTGCTTTTATCCCAGCTGACTTCAGGCTGATTTTATTATCTCCTCCATTCATGGCCTTACACTTCGAACAGCTCTGTCAGATGTTTTCATTTGGGGCATGTCTGCTGGTCGCTCACAGAGCTGGGCACGAGTGCTGGCAGCTCTGTGGTGTCCAGATGGCAGCCTGAGTCTGTGTAAGGGTTTGGACCTTGTCAGTGCCTCTTCCCTGGAGACCTGCATCACATTTGGTGCAGAGAACTGAGCGGAAAACATTGTCTCTAATCACAGGAGAACCATCATTTTCGGGCATATACATTGTGGCTGACTTAGCTCCAGTTTTTGTGGAATGAAGTTCCTGTCCTGAAGTAGACATGTCCTACAAACCGAGCCAAACACTAATATTGCAAAGGTGTGAGAGTAATTACCCATTACGTGAGTATCTAAAAAACAATAATTACATTTTTAATTGAAGCCCTTGTTCTGATACAGATACCCACTGTGGAAAATTTCACTGCCGAGCATTAAACCTCTGAGAAACCAAGAACATGCTTTTGTCATGGGAATGTCAGGCAATATAATGATAGGAATTACTGTACTGTGCTTCTCCAATGAATACGTGGTACTGGCATGGTGGTGGTGTGACCAGGTTAAGGGAAGGGATTTAGCAAGAACATACCTCAGAAAGTTATGCTCATTAGACCTCGAGAGCCAGCAGGTCACAGTGTGTTCTCTATTCATGTTCTAATTAGAGCCCATTCTTCTCCAGGTTCATTAATATAAGAGAGAAAAATTAACAGCTTTAGCCTACGAGAGTTTGGAGGCCACAATCTGGTTTCATTTACCTTCAAGTAAGTCTATAATAATGCCAGGGTAAACGTGATTCATCGCTTTATTATTTCAAGAAGAAGTAAACTCCACCCACACCAACTTTACAGTTCCTGTGACTTTTAGCAATTAATTAACAAGAGTTATCTGTTCCCTGTGAGCTTGTCAACTTGCTGATATAACTAGAATCTATTTTGGGCGTGTGCCATTAAGATACTATAAATGCCATACTTTCTGATTAGTACTATTGTTAGGTCAGCATTTCTAAAGGGACATGGCCTAAAAGTCTCTATGACTTTGACAAATTAAATATTTTTTCCATGGCTGAGCTCTCAAAACCCCACAAAAAACCCCCCCTGTTGGAAGGCTTCCTGCTCCTGAGACCTTGCAGTTCAGATGAGCTCAGACCATGAAGCATTTACACAGTGTTGTGTTCCAGAACGTGGTAGTGATACCATCACTTGGCGTTTTGATCCCTAGCTGCGAGCATTCATTGGCAGAGTAAGAAATAGAGGCTGTAGAGTGAGGACAGCACCACAGGTAATCCGTCTCCTTTCCAACTCTATCCCATTGCTTTGCATGTAACAAACTGCCCAGCTGAGAAACTCTGGAATTTGAGTCACTTCCTGCTGGCACACAGCTCTGCTTGTCCAGGGATTGCTTATGGATCAGCTCAGAAGAGCAACCTGGTCTCCATGGGCCCTTGCATAGCCGCCTCTGGTCGCTGCGGTGTGGTCACCAGCACCCACTAGATGGGGGTCTAGGATCACAAGAAAGAGCACAAGAAGGAGGCTTCGGAGGCCCGGGTGTTGCTTTCCATGAGGGGCTGAAGGCATGTGCTAAAACGCAGGACCTGTGGGCACAGTCCTAAAATTGCTGGGGTGGGGATCACTGGAGCTGCTTTCCTTTTAGCCTGCCAGAGGGGAGATTGAGATGAGCTCTGAGGCAGAAGCTCTTCCCTGTGAGGGTGCTGAGGCGCTGGCACAGACTTTTCCCAGAGAAGCTGTGGCTGCCCCATCCCTGGCAGTGTTCAAGGCCAGGTTGGACACAGGGGCTTGGAGCAAGCTGCTCTAGTGGAAGGTGTCCCTGCCCGTGGCAGGGGTTGGAACTGGAGGAGCTTTAAGGTCCTTCAACCCAAACCATTCCTTGATTCTATGATTCTATGACAACTTGGGACTATGTGCCTCACCCTGCCCCTGAACATTCCTCCGGGGCCAGCCAGGGGCACAGCAGGAACGTACCACCTCGAATACTGCAGGCACCTCGCACTGCCCAGGGTGGATGACAGCAGACATTCCTGGCCAAAGCATGCCCTGTGCGCCTGGGCTGGGCAGTGGCAACTCGAGAAACCAGTGACACTGCATTTGCCACCTTTACTAAACGACCCTCTGCAACCTGCCCAGCAAGAAGTGGTGTGTAGCCGTAAGCATAGGGGTCAGCAGAGACCCCTGGGCACCAGAGCCCTTCATCTCTACCAAAGCTTTCTGAAAGCCTTTAAAAGACAGAATAGGCTTCCCGAGAGGATGGCAGGGTTAGACCCCAGCAGCTGCTCCCGGCTGAGTGTGAGCACAGCTTTTGCACTCCTGTCTGTCTCCAGAGCGAGGGGAGTGTAACTACAGAGGCTGACTGTGGAGCCAAGATGCCCTTATCTCAGCATCACTAAATAGCAGAGTTACCCTCACCATTAAGGCAACACGCTTCACGTACCAGTGTCCATAGCTGCAGCCCTGGTTGCTCCCAAAGCCGCTCATGCAGGCGACGGTCACTTCACATGCTGGAGATGAACTATCTCACCTCTTTATCTGAGCATTTTCTTCTGCTGGGTGCCACCTTGGATTAAAGGAAGGTCAGTCGCTACCACACACTCACACTGGTGCCGGGGTGGATGACACGAGTTTTCAGTTGAGGTTCATGTGGAGAAGGCAACTGTCTCTGTACAACAAAGAGTTTCCTGAAAGATGGAAACATGGACTTTAAGGTAAACAAATCCAAAGAGAACACACTTTTACTGTTCTTTTTTTTAACAAAAAAACCCCCAAACCAAAACAAAACAACTTTAAGAGCTTTTAAAGTTCAATATAAACCTGACCAAAGTGTACTATCAGCTCCTTCCTCAGCTTTGCACATCACTGGGTTTCACAGCAATACTCTGTACAAATCCAGTATCAGTCTCCAGCAATCAAACACTTCCTGTTTTAAATAAAATGAGCATCTTTTACAAAGGCCATTTGGGTCATTGTTGCCATCCTGCTGATGAGAACAGTGAGTGAGGCTTCCACCACGTTGGTCTGTGGAAACTGGTTGCTGTAAATGAGCTGTGATTCTATGATATATAAGCACCACACAAGGTAGCATCACCCAAGTGCTCTGGGAGTGCATCTCCAGTAAGACAGTGCATCTGCAGGGTGCCACAGAGCACTCTGCAAGAGCAGCCCCGTGCTGAGCGGCTCTGTGGTGCGATCAGCTTGGGCCGGCAGATGTGGCAGCAAGCACGTACCGGCACCATCCCTGTGCTGCAAGTCACAACTGTAGTGTTCAGTGCTCGGCTGTCGAGCCCTTCCCAGGAACCCCAGGGCATGACTGTGTGCTCTGAGAGGGTCCTCCTGTATTTTGACTTTGCGACTGGTTCATTATTAACAGCAGTATTCCTCTCAGTTAGGGTCAGTTTTATCCCCAGGACAAGCTCTGTCTCCCTCAGCTCTCGCCATTGCAAGACCTGGCTCCGTTGGGCTTCCCCCCTCCATCAGCCTGCCATTTGTAGAACCACAGACTGGGCTGGGTTGGAATGGATCTTAAAGATCACCCAGTTCCAACCCCCTGCCATTGCCCAACATGTCCCAGCAGGCAGCGAGCGGGGCTGAGCCCTGCCACTCACCAGCTCCTGCTCTGCTGCTATCTGTGCAGCAGAGATACCCCTGCACCGCCACAGCTTGTCCTGGCCCTGGCTTGTGGCTGACTGCTCCTCTCCAAAGGATTTCTTTTCCATCTTCCTAAGCTTGGTGCTTGGCTTTACTCTGCAGCTGGGGGAGTTTGCAGATGCTGGTGTTCAACCTGAGCAGGCAGAGGTTGGTTCCTGAGCCAGCCTGGGCTCCCCCCTGCCTCCAGAACCCTCCACAGGCTTTGCTCCACGTCTACAGTGTGAAGGTATGGCGAGAACCCTGTAAAGGTAATAGATTGCTGCTCAATTTTGCATGAAGACTTGATTAGTCATACAGGAGATCCCAAATGCAGGCAGAACTCCTCATCCGGAGAAGCACTAAAGGTGCTGAGGGGCTTGCAAAGACCAGGAAATACTCTTTCTTATTTCTGGTTTTCTGAGATTTTGTGCCATTTCCCACTGGTGATGGTGGAATAGGTGAGGAGGGCATGGGACAGAGCTAATATAATTTGTTCTTACAAAGCTGATACAAATACAGGGATTGTGACCAGAAGCTCACACAGTCCTGACCTTCAAGAAACAGCTTTGCCTTTGGGTTTCACATAAATAAAGGCAGGATCTGGACTGTGTCACATCACTCCGCCTCGTCTCTCCCATTTTCTACCACAGCTCTCAAGATACACATTTTAAGCAGAATTCAGGAGTTCATTTTTGTGCTAGGTGCCTGGAAATGTTGGTTAGATGGAGCAAGAGTCATTTCTTGAAGTATCAGTGTCTCTTCTGATACCGTGGTTTAGATGATCTGACCTGGAAAGTGCAAACAGACCTCCCCTATCAACTCTTTCATGAGGTTTAAACATGTGAATGAAACTGATATATGCATCTAAAAACCTGTCTAAGGGGAAGCATATCATGGAACTGAAGCCTTGTTAAATAGCCTTGTTACTGAATACCTAAGGAAAACCCTTCAGAGGGTGCCTCTTGTCAGCACCAAGAGCATGGTACTGCTGCAAGGTGAACGTTCAGTCCCTTGGCTGGTTGTGGAGCTGCTCACTTTGCATTTCCATGTGCCTCCCGTGCTAAGGAGAAGCAGGATGCCTTGTGGCCATTAGCAAGTGAGACACTCCATGTTTTAGGAATGTTAGGGGAAAAAGTCTGAGTGATGATTCTTTTGCTGTTTAAATCCAGAGGTTTCTGTATTATTTCATTGCACAGTATTGCAAGGAAACCAGCAATAGAACATTCAAAGTGTGAAGCTTAGTTTCCAGGGTTTACAGCTGTGTAATTCCCATGGGATTTACACATACAGCTGTATGCTGGTGACCCGAGTGACATTGTAGCATGAGCCTTTCTGCCCATGCAGACACCCAGCAGCTTTCCTCACCCCCTGACAGGGGATTGAACAAACCTCCAGTGAGCGCTGCTGCAAAGTCAGAAGCAAAGAGCGTGTGCCTGGGTGGGAATGCACCGAGAAGAGGGAAAGATGTGCAAAGATAAAGCAGAGGGAGCTGGGGGCTGGGATCAAAGCTTTCAGATCCTCGGGCAGCCAGGATTCCGTCAGTACTGAAAGGCTTATTTCAGTGTTACCTTATCATTCCTGCTTTGATAGTCTTGAAGTAAGGAGAGACAGTGAGTTGTAAATTGTGGGACCAATTTCACACAAGTGAGCACGTTTTGAGTTAATCTGGGGTAAGGAGAGGATATGTGGAGCTGGTCACTTGTCAGTGATGGCATCAGAGGAACAGGTTTCTTGTGTCATCTTGGCCAGAGCTGGGCCAGAGACCAATTCTGCTGGTCCCCATTCCGGACCCTCACCCTTCGTGTCACTCTAGTGACTGTCAGCAGTGCTAAAATAGCCATAAAGCAGAGCAGAGGAGACAAGATGCTGTTCCAGAGCTACTTCTTATCGCAGTGCTAAAGAGGGCTGAGCAGATAGTGCAGCTATCCTGGCAAATGTGACACAATTCACAGGAGCAGCAGCCTGGCGAGGAGATAAACCCCCTCTGACAAGGTTCACTTCCCAAGTGCTTCAGCAGAGCCTGCTGCGAGGAAGAGGAGTGGAATTTTCCAGCTGGTTAAGGCAGAGTGTGAGCGCTGTGCTCCCGGCTGCCCACCCCGGCTGCTTGTGGATGCCCGCGTAGCTGCGGGCTATGAACTGTGAGATTTCTCAGGGGCTTCTCCTAGGTCAGGAACAATCACTGCAAAAGTAGATCAGAGAGCTCACAGAGGAGGTGGCCTCATAAGCTGGGAACGTGCCTTCCCTTCGGCTCAGTTTCTGTAATGAGCTGTGAGACAGTTTGTGTTGCCTCTGTTGACAGCACCCAGCCAGCACCACCCCAAGCTGCTCTGTGCAAGGGCTTGGGCCCCATGTGCCTGCCTGAGCTCAGCCCAGCACCCACAGGCATCTGGGGCCACGGCATCACCTGCCTGCTTTATGATCCATGATACGGGATGGGGAGAAATCTCCCTGTCCAGGACCTCGGCAAGGGGCAGAAGGGATCCTGCACGGTGTGATTGCCCTTACCCAGCCATGTGCATGCTGGCAGGTGGCAGTCAGCTCAGCGCACCCTCCGCACATAGAATCCCAGCCTGGTCTGGGTTGAAGGGAGCTTAAAGCTCCTCCAGTCCAACCCCTGCCACGGGCAGGGACACCTTCCACTAGAGCAGGTTGCTCCAAGCCCCTGTGTCCAACCTGGCCTTGAACACTGCCAGGGATGGGGCAGCCACAGCTTCTCTGGGCACCCTGTGCCAGCGCCTCAGCACCCTCACAGGGAAGAGCTTCTGCCTCGGAGCTCATCTCAATCTCCCCTCTGGCAGGTTAAAGCCATTCCCCTTGGCCTGTCCCTACAGGCCCTTGTCCAAAGCCCCTCTCCAGGTTTCCTGGAGCCCCTTTAGGCACTGGAGCTGCTCTAAGGTCTCCCCTTCAGGAGCCTTCTCTTCTCCAGGCTGCCCCAGCCCAGCTCTCTCAGCCTGGCTCCAGAGCAGAGCTGCTCCAGCCCTCGCAGCAGCTCCGGGGCCTCCTCTGGCCTCGCTCCAGCAGCTCCACGTCCCTCTTGTGCTGTTGCCCCAGAGCTGGATCAGGACTGCAGGGGGGGGCTCCCCAGAGCGCAGCAGAGGGGCAGGATCCCCTCCCTGAGCTGCTGCTCACGCTCTGGGGGTGCTCCCAGCACACGGGGGGTTCTGGGCTCAAGTGCACACTGATGGGTCATGGGGAGCTTAACTATATATAATTATGTACATATGACATACAGAGACCTTCTGAATCGCAGCCCGGTGCTGTATGTGCACGCTGCCTGCGTGTGCCAGGGGGACCCAGGCACCAGATCTGTGCAGTCTCAGTGGGATAAGGGTGGTCTCCTGCCTCTTTGGCAGCACTGAGAGGGCAAAACTATCACTGAGCCACCAGCTCTGGAGAACCGTGCAAAGGGAGACATACTTTCCCCTGAAATACTTCAGAGTGATCAGATATGTAACCAGAGGGAAAAGCTTATGGGGCTTAACCTGTTCAACTATGAATGTGAAAGTTGGCTTATTCACTTAAGACAGCCTTAATATATTTACACCTAGGAGTGATCCAGACAAGATCTCGCTGATTCCAGATGAGATCTCGCCTATCCAAAGACAGGCAGGTAGCTAAATACCACTTTGGTACAAGATACCATTCTCTGACTACAAAGGCAGATAGGCAAGGGAACGCATTTAATATCACCTGCAGGCCTGGAGAGGAGATTCCGTATCTTTCTGACACAGCTTTCAGGAGATGCTCCACAGTGGCTAAGATATGAAGATTCCTGTTGGATCCAGGAACCTCAGAGTTCTCCACTTGGGGGTCTTATGGCAAAGCTCTACCCCAAGGTGAACAGACGTTTTGTCAACATTAGGACCCTAAGAAACAGAAGGGTGTCGTAGGAAGAGTGAAATAGAGTCTCTTAAGAAGAGAGAGGTAAAGTGTGCTTTTCCTGGAGAGAATGACAGACAAAGTCCATCAGCAGAGCTGAAAACAGTTGGGTTTAGGGGATTCTGCAATTTAGTGGATTTCCTCTAGAGCTCTGCTTCCTCTGAAGTACAGTGGGTTTGAAAGATTCTTCTTTCATAAAGCCATTGAATAGCTGGATAGGCTCCCAATGGAAAGCACATTGCAAAATCAGGCCCCAGAAGTCAACAGAACACTTTGGTCTGTAGTTTAAGATCTCACCTGGGAGGAGAAGAGGAGGAATCACATGAATCTGTGCTGAGGGAAGCAGTGATTTGAGAGGGCATCTGGAAGAAACTTGGAGGTGCTGCTGTCCCAGTGACTGCTGCAGGATCTCATTGGCATTTTTAGCCTCTAAGGCAGTGTCTGCAGGTGCTGTGTGCATGAGTGTTTGCATATCCACATCGATGGAGGTACAGCCTCTTGGTGTGTCAATTATTAATATTGCCATTAACTTATGAAGTTCAGTCCAGCTCCTCCAGAGCAGCAGCTGACTGCTGCTTCCTAATCCTCATCCAGAATTGTCAGGGTCAGGTAGACCCAGGCTTATATAATTTGCCTGGAACGATGGTGAATTCATCACCATCAGAAGAGCGTGATGCAGGTTCAGAGAGTTTTCTAAATAGTATATTCTACTTAAAAGAAAATTAATTAACACAGGACTATTCCTGTCCTGGAAAAGGAGGTCAATCTAGATGATCACAATTGGTCCCTTTTGTCCTTGTAATACATATACACATATACATTGTTGGGGCCTGTCGGAGAACAGCACAATGCCAATGGTAATACCATGTGGAGAACGCCAAAGAAAATGGGCCGAGTTAAATTTGGAAAAATATATCATGAGAGCAGCAGAAGTAAAGCTTTCCCATCGTGTGTTCCCAGCTCAGAGAAGGCAGACTTAGGCCACAGTAATATCAGACCAAGCTACTTGAAACAATAAGGCTTTTGGCTGTGTCCAGTTTGCACAACACGCTAATCCAGGGAGCCCAAAAGGAAGCCACACACTGTTGTTGGGAAGCTGTGCAAGCCATGCCCCTGGTCAAATAATTGCCAGTTCAGACATTTCAGGTTATTAATACGGTACCTACAGGTACCTCCAGGGTGTATGTGGAGGTCCTCTACCGCAGAAACAAACAGGACAAATAATCAGTTGTTCTCCACACGTAGAATCCCAGACTGGTTTGTGTTGAAGAGACCTTAAAGCTCCTCCAGCTCCAACTCCTGCCACGGGCAGGGACACCTTCCACTAGAGCAGGTTGCTCCAAGCCCCTGTGTCCAACCTGGCCTTGAACACTGCCAGGGATGGGGCAGCCACAGCTTCTCTGGGAAAAGTCTGTGCCAGCGCCTCAGCACCCTCACAGGGAAGAGCTTCTGCCTCGGAGCTCATCTCAGTCTCCCCTCTGGCAGGTTAAAGCCATTCCCCTTGTCTAAATGTCCAGAAGTCCAAATACAATCAGGGAAGCAAAAAGAGGGTCTTTAGAAAGAACTTGTTTATGGCATGAAACCTAAATCAAACTTCTTTCAAATACATCGGGCAGAAGAACTGCCAGTAGGAACGCATGGGGCTGGAAGGAAGAGTCAGAGGTAGAGGAGTACAGGAAAGAAAAGCTAAATGACTCCTTGCACCTATTGTCATGCTGGGGGAATCTGGGTGGGTTTCCACCAGAGAACCTTTCGGGAGGGTGCAGGGGATTCATTCTCCAGTGGAAGTTCAGTAAAGTTTGTGAAACAGTTTGACAAAATGAGACTTCAGCATTGCCAGAGCAAACACTTGGGGCATCTTCAGCTCACACTGGCTGGGCCTGTAGAGTGATGTACAGGGATTTCTATTTAAAAAATAGCACAAAACAAATCACACAAGCTCCTGAAGCAGAAGTCCCCACAGACATGTGCAGCACAAGGTCCCTGCGCACCTGGGAGAAGCAGGGAGCATGAGCTGGGATTCAAAATAGCTGAAACGTCTCAATCACATACACTCTCAGCAGAACCAAGGAGAAAATTAGGGCACTTTTGAATGACAGAACCTTCAGGAGCTCACAAGTTTGTCTCACTCATCTGTTGAAACTACCCGGTCCAAAATTTGCGATAATATTTTTTGTCATGGGATATATATACTGAGATGTATGGGATATACAGGCTGAGAGAGCTGGGCTGGGGCAGCCTGGAGAAGAGAAGGCTCCTGAAGGGGACACCTTAGAGCAGCTCCAGTGCCTAAAGGGGCTCCAGGAAACCTGGAGAGGGGCTTTGGACAAGGGCCTGGAGGGACAGGACAAGGGGAATGGCTTTAACCTGCCAGAGGGGAGACTGAGATGAGCTCTGAGGCAGAAGCTCTTCCCTGTGAGGGTGCTGAGGCGCTGGCACAGGGTGCCCAGAGAAGCTGTGGCTGCCCCATCCCTGGGAGTGTTCAAGGCCAGGTTGGACACAGGGGCTTGGAGCAACCTGCTCTAGTGGAAGGTGTCGCTGCCCGTGGCAGAGGGTTGGAAATGGAGGAGCTTTAAGGTCCCTTCAACCAAAGCCAGGCTGGGATTCTATGATTCTAAACCAAAACATTTCTTTATATTTCTGATTTTTTCTGAACTTCATGTGTTGCAAGAGTTGAAATTTTGACTTTTTGTTCCAAAATAGGGCAAAAATAAATGTTGAAATATTGGCATTTCCCATAGGAAGGAAATTCCATTATTTGAGCAGCTCTGTGAAATACAAAGGAGGTTCATTTGCAGAAACTCTGCTAACTTGGAATGAAGGTCAGAGCTGCATAATTGGACTCTGCTCCCTGAGCCATGTGAGCAGTGCAGGATACAAAATTAATCCCAACCCCCAAATTAAGGTTACTATAACAAGGAGAACAAGACTCGGAATTGCAAAATCCAGGGAAGCAAGGGCTGAAGGATTGCTTCACACCAGAAAACCACATCTTTCGCCATGACAATTACAAACTGGGAATATCCCAGTGGCTTCCTGCACTCCAGTAGAAAACATCCATGTTCCTACGGTACGTCAAGGTGAGCATGGTTCACGTACCTCTCAGTCGTGTTTGTGTGACGGGGCTGTGCACACATACACCTTCAGTTCATTACAGCATCCTCCATAACGGGATTTGGTTTCACCAGTTCAGACCAATTGAGCCCTTTTGAAAGGCTGATGCAGTAAGTGCTTACTGGCCGTCCGCTTGGCTTCTTCTCACCCAGCCCTGCAGCAGCAGTGTCTCATCCAGCATGTGCACAGCAACCTGGATTTGCCATAACCGCCTGCTAACAGAGATTCACATGCCTGGTTTTTCCTTATCGCTACATCATGAACCAACACTCAGCCCATCTTGAGATGTTCTGCTTTTTAAAGAGCTGATAGATAATCAATATATTTATTTTAAAACAGAGAGATGATAAAGAAGTAGCTTTTCTGCTGACCCTGCAAATCTCACTTAGACACACAAACCCTCTTTAAAACCTCTGTGACTCTCAAGAGTCACATCTCAAAGATGGCTGGAAACTGCCCCAGGTGAAGTCAAAATGAAGCATGGAAAAAGTTGCTGGAGGAGAAAGTTGAAGGCGTTTGTCACTGAGAGTTTATGGCTAAAAAAAGCCCAGGTATAAACCTGGGCATTAAAACAATGACTAAGAACTAGTGCAGATTCTAGGAGCCAAACTGCACTTGAAGCATAGGAAGTGGAAAAGGACAATCATTCACCGTTAGCCAGCCCTTGTCCCTGGGGTAGATTCAGGGATGGCCAAGTGCATGGCAGCTCTGCCCCTCTCTGGGTAGTGTCAGGAACGCGCTTGTCCAGGCAGGGAGCACTGCTGCGGGTCACCAGCCTCCAGCACACAGGGAGCTCAGGCACCCCTCTGTCAGGAAAGCTGCTGCCTGAGGCACTGGGGCTTCCAGCTCCCAGCTAAGACCTGCATGACCTGAGACCTCGCTGAACTTGTGCAGCCTTCAGTAGGAAGATCAGTGCCGTTTCCTGCATTTACCTGTGAGCAACCAACTCGTGTGAAGACCAAGCAATTTGTCAGGTGCAGACAGTTTGTCCTTGTCTCCTGATGCAGCAACGGCCTGTGTCCACGCTGATTTGGCAGATGTAGCAAGTTAAAACAAGGGAGAATGGGAGAGAAAGCCAAGACCCCAGGCTCCAAATGACTCGTCCAGAAGTTCCATCTAATCACCATTCCTGATTTATGGTTGGATTTGATGATCTTAAAGGTCTTTTCCAACCTAAATAATTCTATGCTCAATGTCTGCAAAAAGCCATCTGGTGTTGGGAGCTGCTCTCTGGTACCTGGGCAGAAGAGATCGAGCTTTCATCTGCCCACAGAGTCTGCTGGGCACGTAGTTCTCAAGGGGGATTTCAGTTCCAGGACCCTGTCAGATGAGCCTGGCACTTTGGCTTTGACCTACCCCTTGCTGGACGAGTTCAAACTCTGGGGCAAGTTCTAGCTGCAGACACAACGCGTCACGGCAGGAATCAATGTGTAAGAGATCACTGAGTAAGGACAGTGGACGTTCTCTGGGCTGCCTTGCCAGCAGGGTCTGGCTGCCTGACAGGCTGCGCTGCCAGCGTGTTCCCTTTGCACACTCAGTGAATTGACTCCTTGTGACTTGCCTGACACACGGACGGGCAATGCCACCCTTCCTGCTGGGCACAGACACACGTCCATCCCCTCAGGGTGTGCCTGGGTCTCTGAGGTCCCGCTTACAACAGAGTGGACTGGTGGAGGACCTGCCTGCCCAGGGTACCCAGCTGCTGCGGACGGATGGAGGGATTCCTGCACGCAGCCACCCTCATGGCAGGAGCAGAGGGGCAGGAGTGGGGTGGGATGGGGATGGGATCAGGTTCTGATTTAGCAGCTCACCCTGCTCTCTGTTACTGCTAACCCTCTTTGCAGCTTGTGTGAGGAGGCAGAGGCAAGCGCAGGACCACTGGTGGTGGTAAAGCCAGCACGGGCTGCGTGTCACATCATGGTGACAGGTACTTTCTGTCCTCTGGGCTCCTGCAATCATCGAAGATTTTTACAGTCTCCTCCTCCATGCCACTCCCCCACCCCCTGCTGCCATGTATCCTGAGCATATTACAGTCTTCCTTTCCTCTCTCAGGAGGTACTGCTCAGAGCTCCCTGCTAACACTGTACCTTTCCAAGGAGAAAATCCTGCATCCCGCCTTTCAGCTTAAAGAATTAAAGAGCGAAAAAAACTCAGAGTAACCCCCCAAGACGAGAAAGACCTTCGTGCTCAACAACCAGCACTTGTTCCAGGTGAGTAGTTCTGTCAGCAAACCTGAATGCATGAATAAGAGCGGGGCCGGGGTCAGGTCCAGGGGCTGAAGCAGGACAGGAGGATGGCAGGAGATTTCCTTGGGTATATGTGCGCAAGAGAGCAGCAGGGATAGCTCTCACCCTGCTTTAGGACAGGGAACTGCCCAGAGGCGAGTGGTTGGAAAGTGGGACTGTATGTTTTGGGCTGGGGGCCCAGAACAGAAATGCCTGGTGGGCAGCTAGAGGGAGACAACCTTATCACAGGACCTTAGCATGAGTAGGGAGCGATGGGGAGAGCAGTACTTGTCCTCCCAGCATCGCACTTAGGCCCCAAAGTAGGGGATCTGCTGATGATCAGTTTAGCACTGTAGAGCTCAGCTGGGCTGAAATTCCTGCCCACTGCAGATTCCTGTCCCCTAAGCTTGTCTCTGTCACAGAGGTGGGGCAGTGGCTGGACACTGGCCTGGACACTGGGCAGATCTGTTCTCCTCCTGGGTCCATTGTCATGGTAGGAGCTGGCTGCCAGGTAGCGAGTGGGAAATGGAGGTGCCCTCACACTTCACTGAGCAGAAAGCCCTGCCAGGGGCTGCTATAGCAACACGAAGATGGCTGAGTTCACCCCAGTTGGGCTTGTGAATGGAAATTTTCAGCGCAGGCACATTGCCTTCATTGCTTTCAGCTTGTATTCCCCTTCCCAAGGGCAAGCAATGGGTCAGGCTGCATGAGGGATGAAGATGCCTCCAGCCAGGGGGTCTGTGAGCCCTCTCTATCCTGGTCCTCAGGACTGAACAAACCCAGCTAATAGCACAGTTATGGATTCGATGCTCCTGACAGGCACTGGTGGGGGAAAGGGAGGCAAGAGCGGAGACATCCACTGCTCCTTTGCCATCCTTGCAAAGACAGTCCCTGAAAAGCACCTATTTTATTCAGCTGGTAGCGGAGGGACTGTAGCTTCCTACTCCGGCATGCCAATGGTCCTCCCAAAAGCAGGCAGGACTTGAGAGCTGTCCAGGAGCTGTCTGCATTGGAAAGAGTAGCACAGCTTTCGCAGTGACCCCTTGCCTCGTCTCTCCGTGTCAGCCTCACTTGTGCAAAGCTTCTCCCCTGCAGAGATTCCTTCCTCTTCTCCCCCTTAGGGTGCTTCTCTGCTGCTACCTGTGGAGAATTCCCTCCTTGAAAACCCTCCCGGCTTTGATGTTGAGCATAACAGCAGAGTTTCCTTGGAGACAAGAGAGACGGTGGGCTCAAAACTGCTGATTATTTCACAGTCTCTGGCTGGCTTTCAGCAATGAACAAATAAAAAAGAGAGAGAATTGTGTTAGCAGAGGGAAGCGGGAGCCTGGGGGAGCTCTTGTTATGGGGAAGGACCTGACTCTGATGTGCTTGTCTGGTGTCATCCCGTTAGCAGCCATGGGACAGTACAGGCTGTACTGATTGTATTGCCATTCTTCCCTCAGCCCCTGGAGGCTGGTGAACCTGGGAGAGACTTTGCAGTGGGCATTGCTAATTTGGCTGAATCCTGTCAGTCCCAGGAGGAAAACTGACTAATTAGATTAACCCCTCATGTGTTGTTCTGCACAGACATCAGAAATAGTGGGACAACCATGTAAAGCACCAGCATTTCAATCATTGTCTCTCATCCATTTGTTCTGGGTAGTGACAACTGGATTTGTCCCAGCTGAGAGCCTGGACCCTCTGGAGACTGGAGCTCTCCTCTGCTGTGTTGGCCACGCAGCCTTTTGGCTTCCTCGGGGCTGGTGATGTGCCAATCGCTGATATCTCTTGGGCACGGTAACAACCCGAAAGCCCTGTCAGTGCAGAGGGAGCAGGGCATGGGCTGGCTGCTGATGCTCTGCCCCATGAGAGAGTGAAGCGCAGGGCAAGAAGGCAGATAACGTCTTCACCTGAGCGTTTCATTTTGTTTCTGCTACCCCCACACCATGCAAGAGTGCCCTGCAATGCCATACCCTGCCAGTGGCCAGGACCTTCCTTGTCTGAGAGGAGTATCTTGCAGCAGATCCCCCGGACCGATAGGTCCCCTTCTGCTGAGACACCCCTGGGGTCCTCATGATTCATCCAATAGCCACAAGCAGCACTTGGCCATTTCCATGAAGTATCATTATGGAAAGTGACTCTTGACAAGGGCCTGTAGGGACAGGCCAAGGGGAATGGCTTTAACCTGCCAGAGGGGAGATTGAGATGAGCTCTGAGGCAGAAGCTCTTCCCTGTGAGGGTGCTGAGGCGCTGGCACAGACTTTTCCCAGAGAAGCTGTGGCTGCCCCATCCCTGGCAGTGTTCAAGGCCAGGTTGGACACAGGGGCTTGGAGCAACCTGCTCTAGTGGAAGGTGTCCCTGCCTGTGGCAGGGGTTGGAGCTGGGGGAGCTTTGCATACAGTACACATTGAACAGATGCATCTCAGCTGATTCAGAGATTTCCTCTTTTCTAGCTCTTTAGAGGTCCTTAAGCACCATTGCCCACCTCCCCCCATGCTGGACATCTCCTCCCTGGGTAGATGAGAAGATAACCCCACAAAAATCTGCAAAGAGCAGGACAACAAAAAAGGGTAGTGCAAGAGTCTTCCTTCCCTACTTTTTACATTCACCATCTTTTGACTGATGTCCCTAAAACAGCCAAAATTCCACTGTTTCTGTGAAACCCCATTGCCAGGAACTAGGCATTAGTTTTGCAACACTCAACTTTCTTGCAAAACATCCTGTGCTTCCTGGTCCAGCCTTGATGTTACCTCCAAAAGCGCTCTCTCCAATATCTCAGTGTTTCTGGCAGGCTGGAGCCTGGAGAAGTGGCCCTGAATAAGAGAACTTTTACCAAGAGAGCAAAGGCACCTTCTTCCTCACAAGAAGGGACACCCAAGCCATTGCCAGAGCATTCATCTGCAGGAGTGCTTTTGATAACACCCTGCAGCAGACGGGGAACTTCCAGCTGATGCAATAGGGAACATTTACACAATGTCAGGCCAGAGATGCAATGGGAATGTGCTTTGGAGGGGGCCACTGTATTGCAAAATATGCAGACGAGAAAGGGAGCAAGCCAGCAAGAGGGTGGGGACAGCACAGGAGCAAGTTCTGCTGCTGAGTTCCGTCTGTGTGCTAAGTTTTGCTCTGAGAAGGCTGCTGAGCATTTGGTGGAACATGGGATCTCATGATTCATCCTGAGCTTTTCCATCTCCAAAGAGAAATTTCCTCTTGTTTGCTCAAAAACACATTTTCCAGTGCACGTGGATGGAGAGACATCTGGAAAAAAGAGCAGGTGAGTCCCTTTATCTGTGTGGATTCTGCTCCCACCTGCTCTGTGAAGGCGTTTGTGCCTTTGCTGTGGTATGGTCCAACCCTAAGGCAAGGTTTGGAGGAGAGGTGAGTCTGCATTTCCATCCTCCTGGCTCAACACAGGCCTCCACGGGTCACCACAACAAACAGGAAGCCTGGTTTGCATGTAGCAAACCCATGATGGTGATTTCAGAGCCCTCAGTGTGACTGTTTTCACTAAAGAGATGGGAGCTTTGAGTGTCAAAGGTAGCACTTCACCCTCCCAAGGCGTGCTGGGTACTTTGATGAAGAGTGAGTGGTTTGGGAGGAAGAAGGTCAGTCTTTGGGGCTTGAAATTCTCTTTGGTGGTTCCGCTTTTCAAAGTGCTTGCCTTGGGTGGTAATCCATTCTGCCGTGTGGATGTTATTCCAGTCTACAAAAAGGACATGAGGGAAGGCCCAGGGAACTACAGACCTGTTAGTTGAACTTCAGTTCCTGGAAAAATTATGGAGAAGATTATACTGGGTCCTATTGAAAGGCATTTGAGGAATAATACACTCAGCGGGCACGGAAAACTTGGGTTCACAAAAGGAAAGTCCTGCTTAACTAACGATATCCTTCCGTGACAAGGTCCCCTGCTCAGTGGCTGAAGGGAAGGTGGTGGATGTAGCTTTTGATAGTGTCCCTCAGAGCATCCTTCCGGACAAGTTGTCCAACTGTGGGATGGGCAGGTTCATGGTGCGCTGGGTGAAGGAGTGGCTGAAGGGCAGAGCACAAAGGGTTCTAGTTAATGGGGCTGTATCTGGCTGGGACTGGTCACCACTGGTGTTCCTCAGGGCTCAATCCTAGGGCCGGTGCTGGTCAATATATTTCTCAACCATCTGGATGCAGGAGTTGAATGCACCAGCAGCAGGTTTGCTGATGATACCAAACTGGGAGGTGCTGTTGACTCTCTTGAGGGACAAGAGGCCTTGCAGAGGGATCCAGATAGACTAGAGCATTGGACACTGGTTAATGGCATGAAACTGAACAA